>NC_044326.1:114873059-115182241 GCF_007399415.2 Gopherus evgoodei
AAAACGTTTGTGTAATCAATTGATTTCTCACTTCAGAATCATTTCCTGGAAATATATCAGGTGCTTTTATTGAAGAATCATAGAAAATCCAGGCACCTTTACTAGTGATATGCATCAAAACCCATACCATATGTAGAGGCTCTTTTAGCAAGCATTGCACCCAAATCTCCTAGTAATATTAAACCAATTTGCTGCAAATATGGCGGGCTTGTTAGCCTTACAGAAGGTGGTCCTGATTCTGCCTGGTGCTCCTTCTGGACCCAGGAGTCAGCTCATATGGAGCAGCTTGCCAGATTAGGGCCAGTGAGTACTGCCTCATCTCAGTGCTCTAAGCTTAATGAATTTGGAAGAGGGGTGGTTGAATGCTGCTTTGTTAAGCCTTGTATAATAGTTTTCTCCTTATAATGAGACTTATCTACACTGTTCTCTAAGGTAATGCAGTATGCTCAAGTTTATCTGAATACCATGGGGGATGCAGATTTTATTTGGATAATTGGGAGTTCAGAGAAATGAGAGAGCAGCTTCTCGCCCCGGTCCCCCAGTGGTCTTCCTTGTTGTCAGAAACAGCTAGACAGCGTATAGACTTTGTTGTTGTCACAGCACATGAGCAGTAACAACAAGGCAGCAGACTCCCTAGCACCTGGCTCCGGTGGCTGCTTGGCTTGGTGCGCACATGCCCCAGCATTACCTCCTGGGGGCTTTGGGAGCAGCATGGAGGCTGCGCAGAAGAGGGACCTGGGCACCTCGGTGCTACATCAGCCAGGGCCAGAGCTATAAGACTGACCCAGTGAAGAGTAACTCCATGGCAGAGGTGAGAGGAGGCAGTGAGGGGGCAGCGAATGTGCATGTAGGCAGCTGGGCACAGGTGGCAAGGGGCTTCTCTGGAAGGATTGCAAGATAGCAACTGGGCAGGGGTTTCACTGAAGGGTTGCATGCGGGCAGCTGGTTCTGGGTAGAGTTGCCAACTGTTTAATCACACAAACCCAAACACCCCTGCCCTGCCCCCTTCCCCGCCTCTTCTCTGAGGCTCCACCCTGCTCAATCCATCCCCCCTCCCTCAGTTGCTTGCTCTCCCCCACCCTCACTCACTTTCACTGGACTGGGGCAGAGGGTTGGGCTGTGGGAGGGGGTACAGACTCTGGGCTGGGGCCAAGGGGTTTGGAGTGTGGGAGGTGGCTCTGGGCTGAGCCTGGACCAGGGAGTTGGGGTACAGGAGGGGTGTGGGATGCAAGCTCTGGGAGGGAGTTTGGGTGCTGGAGATGTCTCAGGGCTGGGGCAGTGGGTTGGGATGCAGGAGGGGGTGTGGGGTGCAAGCTCTGGGAGGGAATTTGGTGCTGGAGGGGGCTCAGGGCTGGAGCAGGGGGTTGGGGTGCGGGAGAGGGTGAGGGGTGCCGGCTCTGGATGGGTGGTGCTTACCTTGGTCAGCTCCCAGTCAGTGGTGCAGCAGGGCTAAGGCAGGCTCCCTGCCTGCCCTGGCCCCGTGCCACTCCCAGAAGTGGTCAGCACGTCCCTGCTTCCCCAGAGGGGGCGGTCAGGGGGATCTCAGCGTGCTGCCCCACCTGCAGGTACCACCCCCACAGCTCCCATTGGCCGCAGTTCCCAGCCAATGGGAGCTGCGGAGTCGGTGCTTTGGGCAGGGGCAGTGTGCAGATTCCCCTGTCCCCCCCAGGGGTTTCAGGGACATGCTGGCCATTTCTGGGAGTTGCATGGGGCCAGGTGCTACCAGACTTTTAGCAGCCTAAAATCTCCTGGTTTGGCTGCAGTAGCCTCCGGGAGCTAGAACCTGATCCTTCACTCCTTTCAAGCAAAATACCCCTTGAAGTTTGTGAGAGTTTGCCCAAGTTGAGTTAAAGGATCAAGAAAAATCTACAGTCAATGCAAAGGTATTTATGTTGTTGTCAGCATTTGCAGTGAAGTTCTAGTGTTATTTTGTATGCAGTTTTGCAGTTTGGGATGCAATTCTCTGCTGATACCAAATATCAGATGGCCTTCCCCACCTCCTATGATTGGTGGTAACCATAACTCTAGGCAGTGGAAAATTTCAGTTTTAGGCTGAGATCTTGCAAGGTTCTCTGCGTAGGCCAGACCCTTTTGCCTGCCTGCCTGCAACCCCATTATAGTCGGGTCCTGGAACATCTTGCAGGACTGGGGCCTGTTATTTAAGAAAATAACAAAGACAAATGTGAAAAGAAGTGAAACAGGAGCAAATTATATCCATCCCCCTCCACACACTTGCTTTCATTTACTTAAATGATCTGGCAACTAAATATTAACACATTTCTTTCTGGCTCTTCCTTCTCTTGTTTCGTGGGCTGTGTTCCACTTTAGGAGGTTGCTGTCTAAAAGGGAACCTTAGGTTATTCAGGAGGTGGTATGTAGGGCAGCTGGGACTTACTGCTAAGCATGCTCAGCCTTCAGAAGTCATTCTGGTTGAAGGATAAGTGCCTGTTTGAGCAATAATCACAGGTTACCATTTTATAAATAAGTGAATAGGGATGTTTCCAAAAAGAAAATTCATAGTCACAGATGAAGCAGTAAGATCAGGGAAATTGGACAGATATTATCTGTGAAATAGTTGGAAATAACCCTTATGTTTCCTCTTAACAGATTTATTTTGCACACACAGCCTTGAAGTGGATAGAACGAGCTGATCTGGATGGCTCAAATCGTGAAAAAATTATTTGTGAAGCTATAGATATACCTGAAGGTCTTGCTGTGGACTGGATTAACCGTAAATTATATTGGACAGACAGAGGGTATGCTCTTCTCTCTGCACTGATGCCAGAGCACATATAACATCGTCATAAAATATATGGAATAACTGAACTATAATATTGGCATAATTGAGATGTTACTCTAAATACAGTAGTGTTTTAGCTAGTGACTGAAAGTCATTACCGACTGAAAACTTAGCATCTGAAAATCAATGTCAAGGGTGTGAAAGTGTGTTTAAAAAAAAAAAGAACAATTCTCTGTGATTCTGATATTGTACTTCTCGTACAGGCAAAATTCCCACTGATTTCAGCAGGAGATTGGTCTTTGTGAGAACCAGGTGATCAGGCTCAGTTGCATTGAATGTAGAATATGTGTTGCATATAAGCATCAGGAACATTAGTATATACTATACACATGACACATCTTGGACATACCTTTGTCTCCTTAATCACAGACCTCCTTGAGTTAAAGGAGACTCTTTGTTAACTCACTGTTAATGAAGTCCTCTTTATGGCTTAGTCACTAGTAGATAATATGATCACACATCTGAGCCAGCACATTACACTATTCACGAAGGGGAAAAAGGCCCATCTTTGACAAAAAGGCAATGTTGGATTAGAGCAACACCCTAGTGGTTATATGAAAGATGAAGGATGGCTACATAGCATGACCAACATTTTAACAGACAATAAAAACTGGTTCTGAATATGCAGATATCTTACTACTGTATGTGCTGTACCCTGAATAGCACCTTCCTCACTCTGTGATGTACATACCCAGGCTATTTTTGTTTGTGAACTGTCTGGAAAATATGTGGATCAACTTCTTGTATAAAAATTAGTAAAGTTCCTATGTTCTTCCTTCAGAAGTTATAGTTCATGGGTGGATTTGTACCTTTCACATATTCTGAGCCACTGTATTTTTCTCCCGTGCCTACATTCCTCCTTCCATCCTGACACTGCTGGCCCTTTCCTCATTGAGTCAGCTAGGAATGGAAGGATGTAGGTTTCCTTTCAGTCAGATGTTAATACTATTCTGAAATTTGTTCCCCTGGGTAAAATTTCTGAGAGTAAGGTTTGTGCAATCTTTTCTGGATAAAATACAGGACTGGGAGTCAGGCCATCTGTTTCTGTCTCAGGTCTCTGTGTTTGCTTGGGTACTTCTCTGACTCAATTTCTCTGCCTGTAGAGTGAGGATAATGATATGTACCTGTCTTTGTAAAATGACAGGTGTCAGAGTAGGAGCAGTGTTAGTCTGTATCCTCAAAAAGAACAGGAGTACTTGTGGCACCATAGAGACTAACAAATATATTTGAGCATAAGCTTTTGTGGGCTACAGCCCACTTCATCGGATGCATAGAATGGAACATATAGTGAGGAGATATATATACATATAGAGAACATGAAAAGGTGGGAGTTGCCCTACCAACTCTAAGAGGCTAATTAATTAAGATGAGCTATTGTCAGCAGGAAAAAAAACGTTTGTAGTGATAATCAAGATGGACCATTTAAGACAGTTTGACAAGAATGTGTGAGGATCGTTAACATGGGTAAATAGATAAGATTAAGAATGAGCTCTCAAAACTGGATACTCTCATAAAAAACCAACCTTCCACACAAACTTCCTCATGGATAGACTTTACAAAAGCTAGACAAGCCATTTACAACACAAACTTTGCTTCTCTACAAATGAAAAAGGATACTAAACTATCTAAACTGCTACATGCCATAAGGAGCCACAACAGTAGTTCCTTTAACCCACCCAACAATAGTGTTAATCTTTCCAGCTATACTCTTCGCACGGCAGAGAGTCTGTCCTATCTCGGGGCCTCTCCTTTTGCCCCTCCAGACTCATGAACATGATACAGTTCTGCGGTGACCTAGAATCCTACTTTCAATGTCTCTGACTCAAAGAATATTTCCAGCATGCCCTGAACAACATACTAACCCACAGAGTCCTCCCTACCAGCACTACAAAAAGAAGGATTCTGAATGGACTCCTCTTGAAGGTCGAAACAACAGACTGGACTTCTACATATTTTGCTTCTGTAGACATGCACGGGCTGAAATTGTGGAAAAGCAGCATCACTTATCCCATAACCTCAGCCGTGCTGAACACAATAACATCCACAGCCTCAGGAACAACTCTGACATCATAATAAAAAAGGCTGACAAAGGAGGTGCTGTTGTCGTCATGAATAAGTTGGAATATGAACAAGAGGCTGCTATGCAGCTCTCTAACTCCACATTCTGCAGGCCATTATCCTCTGATCCCACTGAGGATTACCAAAAGAAACTACACCATCTGCTCAAGAAACTCCCTGAAAAAGCACAGGAACAGATCCGTACAGACACATGCCTAGAACCCTGACTAGGGGTATCCTATCTGCTACCCAAGATCCTTAAACCTGGAAATCCTGGATAGGCCCATCATCTCAGGCATTGGCACCCTGACAGCAGGATTGTCTGGTTGTGTGAACTTTCTCCTCAGGCCCTATGCTACCAGCACTCCTAGCTATCTTTGAGACACCACTGACTTCCTGAGGAAACTACAATCTATCAGTGATCTTCCTGAAAACACCATCCTAGCCACTATGGATGTAGAAGCCCTCTACACGAACATTCCACACAAAGATGGACTACAAGCCATCAGGAACAGTATCCCTGATAATGTCACGGCAAACCTGGTGGCTGAACTTTGTAACTTTGTCCTCCCCCATAACTATTTCACATTTGGGGACAATGTATATCTTCAAGTCAGCGGCACTGCTTTGGGTACCCACATGGCCCCACAGTATGCCAACCTTTTTCTGGCTGATTTAGAACAATGCTTCCTTAGCTCTCGTCCCCTAATGCCCCTACTCTACTTGTGCTACACGGATGACATCTTCATCATCAGGACCCATGGAAAAGAAGCCCTTGAGGAATTCCATCATGATTTCAACAATTTCCATCCCACCATCAACCTCAGCCTAGACCAATCCACACAAGTGGTCCATTTCCTTGACATTGCTGTGCTAATAAGCGATGGTCATATAAACACCACCCTATACCGGAAACCTACTGACCGCTATACTTACGTATATGCCTCCAGCTTTCATCCAGGACACACCACACAATCCATTGTCTACAGCCAAGTTCTAAGATACAACTACATTTGCTCTAATCCCTCAGACAGAGACAAACATCTACAAGATCTCTATCAAGCATTCTTACAACTACAATGCCCACCCAATGAAGTGAAGAAACAGATTGACAGAGCCAGAAGAGTACCCAGAAATCACCTACTACAAGACAGGCCCAACAAAGAAAATAACAGAACACCACTAGCTGTCATCTTCCGCCCCCAACTAAAACCTCTCCAGCGCATAATCAAAGACCTAAAACCTATCCTGAAAGACGATCCCTCTCTCTCTCAGATCTTGGGAGATAGATCTGTCCTTGCTTACAGACAGCCCCCTAACCTGAAGCAAATACTCACCAGCAATCACAAACCACAGAACAAAGACACTAACCCAGGAACCTATCTTTTCAACAAATCCAAATGCCGGCTCTGTCCATATATCTATTCAAGTGACACCATCATACGACCTAATCACATCAGCCATGCCATCAGGGGCTCGTTCACCTGCATATCTACCAGTGCGATACATGCCATCATGTGCCAGCAATGCCCCTCTGCCATGTACATTGGCCAAACCGGACAGTCTCTATGCAAAAGAATAAATGGACACAAATCTGACATCAGGAATCATAACATTCAAAAACCAGTAGGAGAACACTTCAACCTCTCTAGCCATTCAGTAACAGATTTAAAGGTGGCAATTTTGCAACAGAAAAGCTTCAAAAATAGACTCCAACGAGAAATTGCTGAACTTGAATTAATATGCAAACTAGATACTATCAATTTAGGCTTAAATAGAGACTGGGAATGGCTGAGCCATTACACACACTGACTCTATTTCCCCAAGTTAAGTATCCTCACACCTTCTTGTCAAACTGTTATAAATGGGCTATCTTGATTATCACTACAAAAGTTTTTTTTCTCCTGTTGACAATAGCGCATCTTAATTAATTAACCTCTTAGAGTTGGTAGGGCAACTCCCACCTTTTCATGTTCTCTGTATGTATATATATATCTTCACTATATGTTCCATTCTATGCATCCGATAAAATGGGCTGTAGCCCACAAAAGCTTATACTCAAATACATTTGTTAGTCTCTAAGGTGCCACAAATATTCCTGTTTTTTTTGTCTCTGTAAAGTGCTTTGAGACCTATGGATGATTTATTACTTTTGTCCTTTAACACTTTTCCTCATTCAGGAGCTTATTCTCCCCTTGATTCCAATTAATGATCTTAATAAACAGACATCCAAATCTCTACCTACCAGAAAAAAGTGAGTTTAAGATTTCCTGCAGAGTAGTCTGCCATCATTCCATTGGCCAGATAATGGAGCTATGACATGAATGATTAAAACAATGAGCCAGTCAGTGCTAGCAGGATTAGCTTCTGTATTTGAAATGCCATTCATTACACTTGATGGTCAGCTAAAGCAAATGACAGTTTAAAAACTCAGTGAGTGTATTTTGCTAAAGAAAGGAATGAAGATGATAGCAGTAATGGCTCAAATTGTGTCCTGTGTGTTGCAGGAAGTCGTACATTGGGAGGAGTGAGCTGAACGGAATGCACAGAGAAATGATAATTAAGGAGGACATCTTCCAGCCCCGAGGAATTGCTGTTCACCCACTAGCTAAGTAAGAAGTAATAGATACTGTTGATCTAAGAGTAGGTGGTGAGGAAGGTAAATATTAAAGCTTTTTTTCCCCTTCTCTAATTAGGAGGCCAGTGTTCAGGTCCTGCCTTTGTCCCACATAAACTGAGTTTGTTGATCTCATCCTAGGATACTTGTCCACTTCCCACTGTTGGAAGTGGACTGCCCAGTGAAATAGTAATTGGGAGTGTTGAGAGTCAAGATTGATGGAGTTGAGTGGGAGAAGTTTGCAGAGCACCTGCCATCACTTGGCTCTACCCAGTTCTATCAGTTCTTCACTGTCAATCAGCACCCAATTCACCTTGGAACAGGAAGAAAACAGTAGATGACTTTTTTTTTCTTCAATGAACTATGACTTTTACTGTAAAGACACACTGTTGCCTTTGGGACACACTGTGATAACATACGCCATCTCTCTGGTTTTGTGTGGGTGGGCAGCTGTAGCAATGGGAATCTAGAAGCAGGTTTTGAAAATACTTATGGCTTCTTTTTCACTGCTGGGCTATTGTTAGTTGAGGAGTAATTACAGGAATTATTCTATTACTGTGCCTTTTGTACAATTAGCACCTGGCACTGGGGATAAATAGTATATAAATAAAACTAAGCAAATACATATATATAGTTACAGTCACCCCTCACTGGTAAATGTTACTAGTTAAAAAGGATTGTATCTTTTGCAGGACAATATATGCTGAGCTTTGAAAGTAATTTTTCCTTTTCACCAGGGAAGGAATTTTAGTTCAGTTATCATACTCACTCTTAAGTAGCGTTGCAGTCTTTGAAGTCAGATCCACCATAATCTACTGGATGTGAAGGTGTATGAGTATAAACATGTATCTGCACTTATATCTTAACTACATATCTGCTGGTGCACACATAGTATGTTGATAGGGACATTAGAACCACCTAGTGATAGATAAGGGTTATTGGTGAAATCCTGGCCTCATTGAAATTAATGGGAAAACTCCCATGGACTTCATCTGGGCCAGGATTTCACCCTATCTGTAACAGGGTGGTTTCTAAAACCTGAATTAGTGACGCAGGTTTTTTCTGAGTCATTTTGATGTCAGGTCTGTTTATCCTGCAGGAAAGTGCACTATAATTACTGCTAAGTGAGAAGAGTAGGTGGACCTTGTTAACTCCATCCAGGAAATAAAAGATTTTGGAGTATCTGAAACTTGCGATGGAACAAGGGTATGGAACGCAGAAGGTCTCTAGGGAAAACACTTAGGAACACCTGAGTTCGGGGAGCTAGTTATAAGTTATCAATGGCAATAAAGCAAAATCTCAAGCTGAAAGTAAGATTGACCTATGTATATGTGTGACAGAATGTCGGAGTTTTGTGGTCTTGTTCCAGAAAAAGCAGGCAGAAGTCCAGGCAAGTTTTGATTATGTTGACAAGATGATCATTTTTAAAACAGCAACTGATGAATCAGTGTTCAAAGCTGTAGCAAAAGATGTATTGGGGAGGGGCAGGTATGGTGGGGTAAGGAATTAGAGCCTAGTGAAAATTTCCCTGTTGAGAAGTTAAAGGCTAAAGAAACAACAAAGAACTGTGGTAGTTTCCATGATGGTAAAGGTCTGTATTAAAGATGAAATTCAAAGTCAGACAAGAGTATCAAGAACATTGTGGGACAGATGATACCCTCCATTGGCAGTCCTTTGATGTCATAGGAACTGTTTGTATAAGGCTAGTAGGATTTGGGGTCTCTATGAGTATATTTAACAAAGGCAGATAACTTGCCCAAATTCATCCTTGATGTAACTCCACTGAAGTCAGTGGGATTACACCAGGGAAAATCTGAGGCCCAAAAATGATTAGTGATTCTGCATGCCTTACTTTTTAAGTGCCCACCTTAAGTCACTTTAAAGGGACCTGATTTTCAGAAAATGTTGAGCCCTCAACCTCTGAAAATCAGGCTTTTTTATGATATCTCGGTTGGGCACCCTTAAATCAAGAATCAAGAATCTTTATTTCGTTTGAAAAATTTGAGCCAGGGCGCATTATTGGTTTCTTTTAATATATAAAACAAAATAAAAGAAAATAATTTCCTTGCTGACTTGCTTACTGAGATGTTCTTTCAGGATTCTATGTGTGCCCTGTAACAGCTGTTGTTATCGCAGTGCCTAAAGTAGCAATCCCTCCATTGCTATAGGGCAGTGTCTCCCAAACCTGAGACACCGCTTGTGTAGGGAAAGCTCCTGGCAGGCCGGGCCGGTTTGTTTACCCGTTGTGTCCTCAGGTTCAGCCGATTGCGGCTCCCACTGGCCGTGGTTCGCTGCTCCAGGCCAATGGGAGCTGCTGGAAGTGGCAGTCAGTATGTCCCTCAGCCCGTGTCACTTCCAACAGCTCCCATTGGCCTGGAGCAGTGAACCACGGCCAGTGGGAGCCGCAATTGGCCGAACCTGCGGACGCGGCAGGTAAACAAACTGGCCCGGTCCACCCCGAGCTTTCCCTACACAAGTGGTATCCCACACTGCTATAGTACTATCATCTTTTGCAAGGGAAACGCAGAACCCTAAACTCAGTAAGAAGCAGATGAAAGAAATGATTTTTCAAAGATTTTATTTTAAACTGCAAAAACAGAATTATGTGCACAACCACACATATATTTAATGTAATGATCTGGGATCTTAAAAGATCAATATTCTAAGTATTTGTTTGCAGAATAGGGATGTGCCTGACTTGCTACAGTCAGTCTGGCATGAAAGAATTCCCCAAAACAAGATAAATGTGAAGGGTAAAACATATTTGCTTACTGACTCCTTTGTGTTTTGTTCACTAAAGGAGATTATTCTGGACCGACTTGGGGGTCAACCCACGGATCGAAAGTGCTTCCCTACAAGGCATTGATCGTCTGGTTATAGCTAGCACTGACCTGGTTTGGCCCAGTGGAATTACTGTTGACTGCTTAGCTGACAAGTTGTACTGGTGTGATGCTAAACAGTCTGTTATTGAAACTGCAAATCTGGATGGTTCTAAACGCCGAATACTTACACAGAATGATGTAGGTGAGGTTTTGGGGTTGATGATTACTTGTTATGTATACATGTCTCTGTGTATGTTAATCTGAATTATGGGCCAGATCTTCACTGATTTACATTCTGTGTAGCTCTGTTGAAGGTAATGGGATTGTAGAAGGTAACTCGATGCAAAATTTAGTATATTCAGCAACAGCTGTACCAGAGACAGCCCTTATTAATCACCCTCTAGTTGTAAGAGGCCACCTCAAATCTATTGCACAGAGTTCTGTGCTGCCTTCCCTAGAAGATCTATCTCATTAAGAAAATGATATGTTGGTTCATTGAGTCATTGCTTCACTGCATACATACATCAATGGAGTTACACCTATGTAAGTGAGAGGAGAAAACAGGCCTTTAGATTTTAAGCTCTTTGTACCAAGGGCTATGTCTATCCAGTCTTCAACATGCAGATGTCTCTAAATACATAATACACACACTGCAGGCAATGGAAAGATGATCTTTGCAAGAGGCTGGTGGCTATTACTGCTCAGCCTTGTTGTGATTTGAGACAAGAGAAGATCACCTTGTGAGCTAGAACAGAAGCCTCACCAGAGGATAACTGATAGTCTAACACATTTAGAATAGACCATTTTTTAGTGTTTGTGTGTGTATATAGATCAGTGATGGCCCTTGGACACTGTCACATTGGTGATAACATATATTTTGTAACTGTGTAGTCAGTCTACAGCAGTGTTGCCCAAAAGGCAGGCCATGGATCAATTGAGGGCTGCCATCTGGGTTCAAATAGACCTCCATGTATAATGACCATACTATCACCGTATTGTGATAGTGTTGTTCTACCAGAGACCACATTAGGCAGCCATGTCATAGTACTAAGCTGCTCTTTTCCCCTGGTGTGGCTTCTGTTGCTGCTTCTGTGCCAGATTCCCCATTACTGGTTTTCAGGGCTGCCTGCAAAGAGGGGAGGACTCTCCAGTCCCTTGGTACCAATGGGGCTGAATGGAGCACCCGTCTAGCATTTCTTTCCCTTCCCCGCCCAGTGCTACTCTTGCCTGTCATTCCTCTCTGTCTCCTCTGTGATAGGTTTGACAATGAAAAGTGCAAACTGTGGTAAACTCCACTTTGCAGCTGAGTCAGGCAGGCTGAGCTGCAAAGAAAAACCTGACAACCTGTTGTAAGTTTCACTTTGTTCTCCAGTGGCTTTCAAAGGGGTAACATCTCTCAGGGAGCGAAGCAAAAGAGAGGACAAGAGAAAGGAGAGTGGAGGAAAAGAGATGGATCTGAGACTATCGTGTACGTATTGGGAGACAGAGAGGTGACATCAGACATAAGAGTGTGTTTAGGTTGGTGAGCATCCGACCTATGCATAGGAAGGGCAAAAGAGATACAGAGTGACATCCTGGCCCTGTTGAAGTCAATGGGAATTTTGCTCTTTACTTCAGTAGGGCAAGCCTTTCACTCTTGGTGTTTTATGGCTTAAAAATGGGACGTGGGGAGGGTTGTCTACAAATTATTTTTTTTTCTCTCTCTCTCTTCCTCTCCCTCTGTCTGGTTTATATAGTTTTTTTTAATTGTTTCTGTCTTAAAATGTGTGGTCTGAGATAGTTTGTGTGAAATATTATATGTATATAATTGTATGTTATTTTTTAAATGACATACTTTGATAAACACTCAGCTGGACCCATGAGCATTTTAAGATTAATACATTGTACCCAGGACAAATATAACTTCAAATCTTCCCACCAGTATCTAAATACTTCGGGGTAAGTATGCATTCTTATTGCATGGGTGCCATCTAGTGTCGCTGTAGTTACAGCTCATATGTGAATGATGAGTAGAATATACAGGCATCCGGTGACAGCTGCATGCAAGGCAGACTAGGTTTTCCTAGATTTGTTCCATCATTATGACCGTTTTGTAGTGTGGGTAAAAAACAAAGATGCAAGCACCTGTTCTAGGGGATCAACATAGATTATTAGGGTTGGAAGGGGCCTCAAGAGATCATCTAGTCCAACCTGCTGCTCAAAGCAGAGCCAATCCCCAAATGGCCCCCTCAAGGACTGAACTCACAACCCTGGGTTTAGCAGGCCACTGAGCTATCCCTCCCCCCACTAAAAGCCTCTATTTGTTTATACAGTCCCTATTGTGTTTGGAGATGCCTAGTAATGGTACATAGCCCTGCTTCTACATAATTATTGTAGGATGGACCCTTTTTTCTTATTTTTAATTTTATTGGATCATTTCCCACTTTATTTTTGATTTTTAAGTTGTGGTTAAGTATAAGTGAAACCATGAAGGCTAAATTACTGATGTCCACGGTGGGATGGGAGGATTGTGGTCTTCCAGGGATGCAGGTTATGTGTAATAAAATAATGATTCAAAATTTGGGTGAAGACATTATCCAGGATGTTGGCTTACTCAAACTTCATGGAATGAAGTAAGAAGAGAATCAAGCCAAGGGAGTAAGCCTGATGCGGAGGACTTGAGGATATATGCTCATGGGATAGGAAAGGATTCCTAAATCCCATACAACAAAAAAGTAAACAGTCTTGTCCACATAGGAACATTTCTTCGACATAAATCGAAGTGTGGATTGAAACCAATATGGTAAAACCCCTTGTGTGGACACACTAATTCTGGTATAAAAGTGGCTTTTTTTTTAGTTTAGCTAATGTCACTTGGGAAGGGAGTTAAGCTAAACTGAAAGAAAGAAACATTTATCCTAGAATAAATATCCAAATGTGGGTGGTATAACTGGTAATATTTTTCTCATATAGACAGTGTTTTTCCAGTTGGGCAAAGGCTTAAGTATAAATTGCGTTCCTACAGGAAATACTTGTCATTCAACAGGAATATCTGACGCTACAGGCCGATAAAATGGGGGCAAATATCCAAACTCTGGCAAGAGTTTAGAGTTCTCTCCAAAAGCAGCTAAAAATATAGGCAGGTCCAGTGTATGTGATCTGTCTGTGGGTGCATTGAGGAGAGAATGACTTGTCTAAACATATAGGGCCATAGAAACCTAACAGTAATCTCTAATTCTGACACTGATACTCAACTAGCTGGAATTAGACAGTTTAGATTTCTTTTAAAATCTATACAACAATACTTGGCACCCTTAACTCTGAATTGCCATACTTGTGTTTTGAAATCATCCCCTTATGCTTAAATTTTCAGATTGGAATATATTCAGTTACCAGTAGAGCCCAGCATGGATACAAATGTATATCTGCAGATATAAACTGGTATTAGCAAAGCTGGAGGGCTCTGCCGGGAACTGCAACAATGAGAGCAGGAGTCTGTTGTGGTGCTGCTCAGGGGAGCCAGTACCTTGTGCTGGCAGCTCCTCTGGTGTGGATGTACTGCCCAAGCTCCCCGCCCAACCCCACCCACTGGGGTAGGCACAAGGCTACCTGCAGCTGTCTCTGGTCATGCTAGTGCACCCTAGTCCAATAACTTGCTCAAAGCAAGACCAATCCCCAGACAGATTTTTTGCCCCAGATCCCTAAATGGCCCCCTCAAGGATTGAACTCACAACCCTGGGTTTAGCAGGCTCAAACCTCTGAGCTATCCCTCCTCATGCAGGTCTCTAGTTAACAAGGAAAAATTGCTATTCTGCACTATTTTGAAAATGTAAGGGTTAATTCCAAGCTGTGTAGGTGAATGGTGTAGTATACTGGCTTGTGCATGTACACACACACACACAGCACTGTCTCTTATAGGATGGAATCAAAATGGAATCAGCTGTATCACAACTTTGCATTGGTAACAGCTAAAAGAGAATCTTGAGAGGCAAAGACCTATGTTTCTGGAGCTGGAAGAGCAGGTTACCTCTGCTCATGAACACAGTGACAACCATTCATGGGCACTGATTTGTTCCATCATATACTGATAGATACATAAAAATACAAGTATGGGTATCTCTACAGCATTGCTGTGTTCCTAGAAAGATGTCTGTGGATAGTTTATTTTGGTTATGTGCTGACTTGTGTAACTTGAACATGAACTGGAATTGAAGAGTATAATTGCTTTCTAGGCCATCCATTTGGTGTAGCAGTATTTGAAGATCACGTTTGGTTCTCTGACTGGGCTAAGCCTTCATTAACAAGGGTGGACAAGAAGACCGGCCAAAACAGGGTACGTCTCCGAGGCAGCATGCTGAGACCCTCATCAGTGATTATAGTTCATCCTTTGGCGAAACCAGGTATACTGCAAAAGTTAAGCAGTCATTCCCTTACGGGCTCCATTTTATGTTCACTGCTATTGGTACAATAGACATTTAGAGGAGGGAATGGTCATCTCTGAAATAGAATTTTCAAAAGGCTCCACATACACAGTCAGACTGGTTTTCATTAGAATCATGAGAAAATTGTTGCTGTGTTGTATCCCACCTCTGAAACTCATGGGCATTTGTGGGTTTGTTCTCAGCTGGGTGTGTAGACTTCTGGACATGCAGCTCCCCCATTAATGCTAATAGATCTTGCGTCTCTAAAGCCATGTGCTTCAAGCTAAGACTATAATACTTTCTGTAGCACTAACTTGACCAATTGTCTTGAGACCACACTCTTGATACCATCTATCACTTTTGTGTAGCATACTTCTCCTTATACAAATATTAGTGATGAGTAACACCAAAAAGACATCTGTGGAACCTCAAACATTCTTTGGTTTGAGGGCCAAACCACTTGATTTTTCTGCAAGGGACAAACTTGAACCCATGGGAAGAGCTTGCAGGCAACTGCATATTGCATCTACCTTACTAAAGAGAGTTGTCCTATTGATTTCAATAAGACTATTTGTGTAAATAAGACAGTCACAGTTTGACCCAGTGTTTACTATCCCCTCACAGAAGTAAGCCTTATAGAGGACGATAGGGCTCCAGCTGTTCAATAATAAAAAGCATGCATAATATCTATAAGTGTATCTGTGTATGATGGAAAGCATGCAGTTCTGCTTTACTGTCACACAATAACACATATACTTTATTGTACATGTCCCATCTTAACAAAAAAAAGTGCATTCTCTTCTCTGTCAGTTTTTAATTTCTTAACTGCTTCATATCTGCATTGCCAACAAGATAAGATCATTAATAGTTGAGGATTCTCCGAACGTAAGGCTGAATCCTGCTAAGGTGCACATATGTCTCTCCACTAGGGGCAGATCCCTGCCTTCATGAGAACGGAGGCTGTGATCAGATCTGTGAAGACAGATTTGGAGTTGCCCATTGCTCATGTCACAAAGGCTTTATGAAAACCCAAAATGGAAAAACCTGTCACACTCTGAATATTCCTGATACATCAGCAGGTATCGTATTCTTTTAGTCATGAAAAAACACTTATCTTCAAAGGATACTGTCAAATAATAAAGTAATGTATTTTTCTTACTCTTCACAATTTGTGATAGCCTTGTAGACATTTGAAAACAGCATTTCCCTTTTATAGGCATTTTCTTACTGTATTGCTCCCCTGCCTTTCTTCTCTCTCACTCCTTCCCTTCTGGGTTTTGAATGGAAGTCAAATCAGCATCTCTCTGCCACTCATCTGCTGTATGAATATGGATGTAATTTAACCTCTGTGCCTCCATTTCCCCATCTGCAATATATGGATAATAATAGTTGCCCACCTTTGTACGGCATACTGAGATCCACCAACAGAGAAATCTAGAAAAGTGTTACTTAAATGCTGTCTGCACTACAGATTCTCACTGAGTTTGTAATCCGTTTGACTCTGCAATGCAAAATAATTTACACACAATTCCTAACCATGTAGTTGTGCTGTGTTTTGACTTCATTTGTGAGCAGGACTATTACATGATTGTCGGGTTCTAACTGGGTTCTGCAGGGCAGAATTTCCCAAAGTACCTTGACAACTTACTAAAGTGAATTGCACCAGGTGGAAAAACACCAACTGTGCTCTGCCCCTGGCATCAACAGCTGAGGCGTTTGGGAAAACTGCTTATATTTTCCACGAGTGCATTCATACACTGCTCATGCACTGTGCTAAGTGTGGACAAGCCAATATGGTTGGCCTACAGTTGAGCTGGAAAAAATGCTGCTGTGTGGTTGCACTGAATCATGTTAGCTGTGCCTGTGTCGGATCCTGGATGTGTGCGATATGTTTCTTTTAAGGGTGGGAAGGACCTGTATTTAACAGCATATTTCAACTTAAGCGGCTAGAATTCACAATAATTGTCTCTGAAAATTAAGGCCTTTCCTCAGTGAACTTAAAGAAGCAGCTCCACTAACTCAACTGCTAAAAACTTAAGCAAATCTGACATGTTCTATCCTGTAGGGGGGCAACGATTCACGTTCATCTGAGTGATTATATTACAGGGGAGATCCATGTAGCTAAGCATCTGACAAAGTGCTAGTCAATATACTGTAGGTTACAATTCTTTACTGTCCCCCTCAGGATGGATCAAAGGTTCTTTGCACCTCTGATTTTTATGATTCTGTGTTCAGATATGGTACCCCTAGACTGAAAAAAAGCATCAACTTTCTTCTCTCTTCTTCCGTTCCCTATAACATACTGGCTTATACAGTCAGGCTCACCTGAACATGCCGGTATCTTGTGAAGGCGAATTGCTGTGCCTTTAAGGTGAATTGCTGTACTGTCTTTAGCAATTTTAAAAAGTTAAAAAAATCACATTCTCTTACACCTCAGTGGACCATTGGGGGAGTAACATATGAATCTGACCTCTATGGTATCAGACCTTTACACACAGACCTTGAGGTATGTACCTCCAATGTTGACAAGTGCAATTTGGAAATGAATTAATTTAATTCCTTCCCATTGTATTTGAGAAAACCAACCACTGATTGGATTTTAGGCCTGGGGGAGCAGGCCAGAATGAGAACAATCTGACTTTTGTTTTAAACAGAAAGCCACAGATCCTGTGACTTGTGAATTACTGATTTATATCTGACTAAAAATCAGAACTTTGAATCAGTAGACTTCAGCTATCTGTTTTACTTTCTTCAACATTTTCAGGGGGTATCTCTGTACACAAGAAGGCAGCACCACAGAATAAAACAACAACACTGGAAACCTTATACCAAAGTCCACTGAATAGTGGGACATATGGGGATACTAACAATGGGGAGGAGCTACAGACTCAACACTTGTTGATGGCTGAAATCATGGTGTCTGGTAAGATCTACAATTCTGTGGTTCATATGGGTCACGCCTGTTGTACTGAAAGTGAAATTCTGAGCCAGATACAAATTGGTTTATTCAACTGGATCAGAGATGAGTGGTGAAGCTTAGAGGAAGGAGGGATCAATCAGTAATGGTAATGCTGCTTATAAACACCACCAGGGAGAAGAAACAAACATCAAGGTTTAGGTATGGATGATGTGAAATTGGAAAGTCCAGTCAGAACCACCCAAAGGTGGGATCCAGAGGGGCCTGGATTAAATATGGACAGAAGGGTTTTGCTTAACAAGAAAACTGTAAATCACAAAGAACTGGATCAGAGAAAACAAAAAGAGATTAACAGCTTTTCTTGCCTAGACACTTTTATCTCAAGTTAATTGCTATGAACATTTGTACTTTAAAAATCTGTTAGTTTATGAACTGCCACAGTGAAGGTAAAAGCCTTTCTTCTCATCAGACACAGGGGGGAATTGAACTCGCACGTCCCATGTCCGAGGAAAGTGTTCTAACCACTGGGCTAATGGTTATAAAAGAGGCCTGGTCTCCTGCCTAGAAAAATTCCTTTTGGGTAAAAAACCAAAACCATGTTAGCTCAACTCGAAATGGATTTTTTTGATTCACCAAAATTTTACACAATTTTGGGATTCAGCCAAATCGGTTATTCACCCAGCTCTGATGCATTGTAAGGTTTTGCTTACACTGGGAAAATGAGTGGCTGGTTAGTGGTGTTTAAAATGGTGTTAGCTGGTCATTGTTAACCATAGAGGGCCATGTTTTAAAACGTTGGCTGTCCAGGCTTTTGTGTTAAAAATCTGTTTGCTCCTTTAATTAACTGAACTAGTCAGTGTGGTGGACCTGGATTTTGTTTGTGCTACAGATCAAGATGACTGTGCTGTGTTAGAATGCAACGTCAACGCCCAGTGCGTTCTCCTGGAAGATGGCGCTATGTGTCAGTGTTTGAAAGGATTTACCAGGGAGGGTAAATCATGCTATGGTAAGAGCAAGAATTAAATAAAACGTTTCAGAAAACTATAGAATAGAAAAAGCCATCTGTTTTTTGTTGCATTGACATATCCACAGCATGAGACATCCCAGGAAGGTCAACAAGACCGCTGTGTTTAGACACATCATTTCCATTGAAAAGGATAATGAACAGAGACCACGAAATGGAATGGTTAATTATTACATCCATTATTTTCCCTTGAATCATGAGCGTGAATCCTATTATTATAAACGAGTATGACAAATTTGCTGCAAGTGTAACTAACTCTTCTGACTTTAGTTCTCTTAATTCATAACCATTATACCAGGGATGAATTTAGTCTGTTGTAGGAGGAGGGAGAGAAACTATGTGCTACAATGCCCTTAGCAATGGAGGATGCAGCAGAATACCGAAGCAGCTCTTCTCATGAATATGTGGGAGCCTGACCCTGTGACTGTCCTAGAACATTGTGAAAAAGACAGTTCAAGTGTGTAAGTGGCAGCTTTATCAGACGAAAAGAGAGTTCCCCGTGAACTCAGAGTGGAATGTGAAAGCAAATAGAACCCACTGAACATTCATGCTCATGTAGTAGTATGAGCGTTTATAGTTTCTGCAGGCTGCAACCGCAAAATATGCACACTTCAGCAGGTGTGAAAGATTAGCAGGAGTGACAGATTAAGACTATGTAATTAGAGATGAGGCCAATAAGAGTGGATATGGTAGAGGTTTATAAATAATTAACACAACAGAGAAGGTAAATGGGGCAGTCTTACCTGCCTTTTCATCTAATGCTAGAACAAGGACACAGCCAATGAAATTGGAAGACAATAAAATTGATAAGAGGAAATACTTTGTTACCCAACACATAACTATCTTAGGGGACTCATTGCCATAGTATGTTGTTGAGGCCAAGGGCTTGGCAGTATTAAAAAAACACTTTATGTATTTAAATAAAGAACATCCGCACAACATCAGCAGGATTAAAAAAAATTACCATCAGACATAAATCCTCATGCTTCCCAGTATAAGCCAACCACTGGGGTTGGGAAGACACTTCTTCTCAAGGCATGTCAGTTGTTCAGTTTGATTTTGTTTGTACCTCCCTCTGAAGCACCTGGAACTGGCCATTGTTCCTGACAAAACAACTGTAGATTGTTCTCCCTAATATTGCAATTCTGTGTTCCTATGACACGTCAGACATTTTATTCAGTAGAGAGCGGAGATAACAAACAAATTACGGGGACGATAAAAACACAAATATAATATATTTATTTATAAAATGCATCTGATTACAAAAAGCTCAAGGCACATAGATATTATAGTTGATGTATAATTTAGAATTGGGGATTCTCTTAAGGTTTAATGAGTCTAATGCAATGTTTATATTGTATAATTATGTGAGCTCCTCTGCCTGTCTCTTTCTGATATTAGAATGTGCTCTTGGGTACCTTGTGATAAGACCAGCTACAGCACAGTGCAGTTAGCCCATTTGCGCACTTGCATAAACAATAAATAAAGTCACTTTATCTTACCACAAAGGTAAAGACAAGGTAGACCTTAGAAATAAAGCACAGGCAATCATTGACTGTAAAACACCAAGGACACTTGCAGCATTATTTAAATAATAATAAATGGGAGGGAGAATAGATATTACTTGCTTCATTGAGCTATTGTTTCATTGCGCTATTGTTTTCACTTTCTCTTAACCCTTGTTCCTCTTTTCAAAGTCTACATTCCACTTCATATCATGCTTCTGGAGAGCAAAAAAGGAGGCAGTTTTGAGAATATGTTATACACTCACGATTCAGGGAATTTATTTGTCACTTAAATTAAATGGAAAGCCAGGCATTGCAGATCAGTGGGAAGGCCAAGTGTGGTGGGAAGAGAGAGAAAGCGAGCGAGTGTGTGTGTGTATGTGTGTGTGGTGCACCTCATGGGACAGCCTTGAAGCTGAACATTGCAATTTCAGAGATAAATACATTATCGTGCCTGGTTCTACTTACAGTCCTTTTTTGGCACAAATAGAAATTTACTCAGTCAAGTATGTTTTTAAAGAAATTTTGCACCACAACTGAGATCAGCAGGGGGTGCACAAGCTTGATGCCCCATGGTATAAAAGAGAGGAACTGCTGGCAGAGCATTCTCCACATTTACTTTAGAATGTTCACCCACTGCCAGGCCAAAATAGCCCTGCACATACTCTGCAAAGCCCATCTGTTTGAGTGGGCCTTGGGGGACAGCTAATGTGTTTGAGGGTGCCTTGTGGGAATGTGTGGTGGTGGGATTTAAATCATACTGATCACATGACGTGGCCATCCAAAGCTTTCGATCATGGTGCCCTTTTGGCTGAAGATTTTTTTTTTTAAATAAAGATCAATCAATACATAAGGTGGGTATTTTCAAGGAAGCCTAAGGGAATTACGCATCCAGTTGAATGGGAGTTAGGTGGCTAACTTACTTAGGCTCTTACTTAGCCTCAATTTATGGCTGGAAATAAGGACTCCTCACACCCTCTGCTCACCCTTCCCAGTATTTTAGAAGCAAAAGGATTGGTCTATACTATGTAAGGCAGTTTACATCAACCTAAAGATGTCAGTTGACACACTACAGCCTTGGTCCTGGAGCCAGGTCCCGGTTTTTTGCCTCCCCAAGCAAAAAAACAAAACAAAACACCGCTCCGCCCCCAAACCAGAATGCTTCCCCTTGAAAAGTGCCACTCCAAGCACATGCTTGGAACACTGGTGCCTAGAGCCGGCTCTGCTTGGTCCTGCCCTACTAAACCGACATCATAATTCCACCTTCACTGGAGGCATAGGCTTATGTTGGCGTAGATCAGTGTGATGCAATGTCTGCATAGACACTGTGTTACTTACATTAGCTGTTGGCAGTCATTCTTGTCTACTTTCATCAATGCTGAAGTCATGAAATTGATAAGAAAGCCATGGGGTGGGTGGGAAGCCCCAGCTAGATCTCAGCTGCCCCGGGCTCCCCGTTCCTGGCCAGGCTGCATGCTCCCTGCTTGGAGCCCGTCTGCTCTCAGGCTCCCTGCTTTCAGCCCAGCTGCACCTTCCTGGGCTCCTTGCTTTTAGCCCAGCTGTGCCCTCCTGGGCTCCCTACTCCCGGCCAGGCTGTGCCCAGCCTGCTTCCTGCGGGGAGCCTTGGTGCTGCATGGAGGCTCCCAGCTCCCTGCTACTTGGAGCCTGGCTGAACCTCGGGCTCTTGGTTCCCTGCCACAGCCGGGCCCCTGGTGGGGAGCTGGGAGCCTTGGTGTAGCCGCCAGGCCCCACGCGGGGAGCAGGAAGCCAAGAGTCTCGGTGCAATTACTGCAGTGGTTGTAAGTCGACCCAACCTAGGTCGATTTATCTTTCTAAGTGTAGATGTGCCCAAAGTAAAGGTAACAGGATAGTTTGAGGGTGGATCTCATACAGTTATTTCTTTTCTATCATTTCAGCATGTTACATGCAGCATGTTGCTCCACGAATACTGCATCCCTTGGCTCCTAACATTGTTTTTCTCATAGATGTTGATGAGTGTGCTCAAAACATGGACCGCTGTAATCAACACCTATCGGACTGTATCAATACTGAAGGTGGCTATGTCTGCAAGTGTCTGGAGGGCTACCGTGGAGATGGGCTTCATTGTTATGGTGAGGGGGAGTGTGAGGGTGATGGGGGGAGTGAGAGGCAGTGACAGAACGAATGAGGAAGTAAGAGACGTGTCTAATGATTTGGATCGGCTATGTGTCAAGATGCGAGAGTTGTGTTAAGCGGCCATAATGATCTATTCCACTACTTTGTTGAAAAATGGCGTAGGAGCCTGCATACTAATATTAGACTAGTAAGCTCCCAAGGCGGATGACATTTATCATCTCTACTTTTTTGGCTGTTTTCTTACTGTTTGATGTGTGGCAACATCAGCAGCTGATCAATATGCAAAGCCTCTAGTTGTCAATGGATACTTCCCCTGGGTGTTTACACTTTGGTGGCTATGCTGGAGGAAAAATGGGTGAACCAATAGAGATTTATTGGAAATCATTACCATGCATATAAACCAAAGCAGGTATTCAGTGTGTCATAATACTCCTCAAATAATTCTAGGTTAGTTTAACGGACATGAGCTTCAGGGTGTTGACATTTACAACCTGAGTACATTTAAAGATGTGTTAATAATCAGATCCACTGATCCCACTGGCCAGAACTTGGGTTGTGACATCATGTCTTCAGTTTATTTCCTAGAACTTTTATTTTTTCAAAGCATTAAAGTAGGAATGAAGACCAGGCTTGTTATCAATATTAGGGTAATACAAAGCACGCATAGGGCTTTACATGAGTCTTCATTTCCCTTTTGCGCTTTTAAATTTTTTTTTTTTGGTCTTTTTTTTTCTCTACAGCCAGATCAACGCCCCATTAAAACCAGTAGGACTTTTTCCATTGACTTCATTGGGCTTTAGCTCAGGCCACTGGGGTAGAACAAGATTGCTGAAAAAAAGAAATCAAGGCCAGAGGCAGGCAATAGGCCTCTGGGAGTGTGGAAGGAATGCATACATGAGTGGTAACCTTTCCCTTATCGTTCAGGTCCCTCTGATATGTACATAATTAGGCAGTTCAGAACTGTTGCACATCTAGGATTGCAGTTATACCTAATAAAATTATTCAGAAAAAGTTAATTCTTTCTGCATCCAGGTTTTAAAACCACAGTATCTCAGCTATTTTTTTTCAAAACATCATAAGTAATGGATAAATAAAACTGAAGCTGATCTTGAATTCTGTAACCTTATGAAGAGACGGAAAGGAGTGTCTTCAAATGGATACCATCTTCTGGTTTTAATGCATGCATAACTTGTCATGTAACAATAATCAGAAATCTGCCAATATGTCAGGGGAGAATACAGAACACACCTGTATTGTTTTTTTGCATTCACATAATTCAGAATATTTTGTTTCAACCTCAAAAAGCTCAGTTTACCTGATCTTTCCGGAGTTTATCTGACTTTACATGACATAACCAAACCTTTAGACCACAAGATTTATATTTATTTTTATTTTTAAATGTATCCTTGTTTTTAGCACTGCTGGAAGCAGTAGCTGCTGGCTTCTTAATCACCTTCTGGTCTAACCTGTGTTGCCTGATCTATTGATTGTGTGCTAATTATATTGATTACTTAAGAATTTCCAGTTAACACTGAGGTTTGGAAGGTTCTCATCCCAAGATCTGGTCAAGTATTATTAAAATTACTGTTCAGATGGGACCTTTGTCATGCACAGTTGCAACACTCACACTTAGGAAAAATCTTCTGTATTTGTAATAGTTGTATTAACACTGTTAGTAAAGTTACAAACACACCAATCCAGCAAAGTAGATAGCAATAACCCAGAATGACCATCTGTGCATCCATACACTCTCACCATCCCTTGCATAACAACTGAAATGTTAGTCATTGTCTTCCTCCTCCTCCTCTTCCTTCTTGATATCATCACCAGAGGTCGTCATTCTGACTTCTCCCAAGAGTTACATCTTCCAAGGCATGCAGACCGGGATTCAACTTTTATAATGTGTTATGCTGACGCCACTATGTCTAATGCACATTCAGTAGGGGTTTCATTCCCTGTCCCTTATTTATATCTCCGCTCCCTACTAATGTTGAGGTGTCCTCCCATAAGTTATTAGTTCGTTAACCTCAATCCTATTAACATGTACATGAATTAGTTATCATGGTATTCTTGTGGTTGGACATCTGCTGATGTTCCTCATTTTAAAATATCCCAAGCTGGTATAAACAAGCATCTCATGGTTGCCTGTCAGCATTTTAGTCATTACAGTATTTTATCTTGATATTTTATATTCTAGGCTTACTCTTAGTTAGCTGATTATGCTCAGGCTTTTGAGCCTTATAACTTGTTTAACTTAGGAATTGACCTACAGGCCTGAGGCTTGCAGACTCATTGCATTACTGCCTTAACTTAACTAACCTATAGGCTACACCTGTTCACAGAAAGTGAGCTCCAACTTCTGCTGCCCCCTTGGTGGACCTGTGCCGGTGCTAGGAATGATGGGAAATATTAAGAGAAAATGTCTTGTGTAGGCCAGGCCTTAGGCCTTCTCATGCGTGTCTTGTGCTCTCTCTGTCCTTTAATGTTATGGGTGAAGCTTCTGCCTTCTCTTTACGGTGGAGGATCTACTGTCCTCCTCTCAACACTGCTGTCCTCTGAGGTGCAGGGATGGATAAGCCTAGCTGTCCTCCTTCCACAGAAAGCACACTTTCTTGATCTTTCATCCCACTTGCTGCCAAGAATATTCTGTGGAAGGAAGCTCTACAGCATTCATCCCAGTGCCAGTAGTGCTGAGCCCATTGCGACCTGTATAGACTGACACTCAGAGGCATTCATTCATTCTTATAACTGCAGACTGTTTGGGTGACAGATATCGATGAATGCAAGCTGGGGACACACACATGTGGAGAAAACACTATCTGCACCAATACTGAAGGAAACTACACTTGCACTTGCATTAACGGTCTATCTGGAACTGGGGACAACTGTTCTGGTGAGTAAAGTCAATGAATAAGCCAAATAACCTGGTCCCTAAGTAAAGAAGGTTGAGTGCTCAGATACTTGAATCATCTTGGGAAATTCAGAAAGTGCTGAATAATGATATGTCAGGCAGCCTGTGAATCCAATTAAATTGGTTCTGGATGCTGCTGTTTTGCAAATTGCACCTCCCCAAGAAGAAATGGGCCAAGGAGACCAGATTTTGGTTTTACAAAGCTGGGAATGGTGAGTATTTGATTCCATTTGTTGGAAGCATCAATGTTCAGGGCCAGTTCTAAGTTCTAAATGTAATAGCTTACAGTTAATAACCACTGTCTTCCATAAGAGCAGATATAGTTCTCTGTTGGGGTAATACCATGTCCCTCTTATGAGATAACCAAAGACTCACTATGCCAAGTCATTTTTCAGGTTCTCCAGGGGTTCAGCCTCTATGCAGAGGGCCAGCACAAAGTGTTCTGGCTCAGGAGATACAGCACTAGCTGGGTCTCGAGGGGATTGGGTTCTAGTCCAGGCTCCGCCATTTAGGCAAGTCACTTCACCTCCCTGTGCTTTTGTTTCCTCATCGTAAAATAGGAATAATAATACTGACCTTCTTTGTAAAGTGCTTTGAGATCTATTGGGGGCAAGTGTTGTAGAAGAGCTAGGTATTATTATTGTTTAAGTCCTACTGAAGTCCTCAACTAGAGTATAAAGAACAGATTTTCAAGAGTGCTCAGTTCAGTCACCAAAATAAGTGGCCAGATTTTCAGCAGAGATGGGTGTGTTGGCTGCTAAACACTTTTGAAAATCTGGCCATCAGTGTCATAACAGGAGCTGAGCTTCATTGATGTGACTAAATGGGAGTTGATCTCCTTTGAAAATGTGGCTTTAAGTGAAGAATAGTGACTGTGCTGGTCCTCTACCTAGGGGTGAATTTTCCTCTTGCTGGTATACAGTCCAGTGACAGAAAACATTCTGCAAAATTCTCCGAGACCTGTCTGTGCAGAAAAATGAAGGAAATTATGACAATGAAAGCGACCATCAGATTCTCATTCCCTCTTTTCAAGGATTTGATTTTTCAGCAGTTTAGCTGTAATTGAGAAATGGTGACATTAAATAATATGACTTTATGCCTGATTCAGCTATGGAAATAGATAATGTTTTAAAAATCCAAAGCTTAAGTTTGCTCTGGTTGTTTGTGTGGTGGTAATAGAAGAGCATCATAAACTGTAGAAACAAAGAAAACACTGGTATGTATTATAGTTCCACCTTAACCATGTGCAGATGGGCGAATCACAATCTGTTTATTGGGGTTAAAGAATCTTACTTATTATCTTGCCTGGAAATGCTGATGCTCTGTACCAAGCAATTTTGCCAGTTTAGCCAACAGCTAAGATGTGCATGCGTGTGAAATACTGTATTTCAGAATCTGCCATGCCTTCTACCACGAGCACCAGTGGTGACAACGTTTCCTCTGAACAAGATGGTTTCATGGGCTGCCCTCCTTTATATGAGTCCTACTGTCTTCATGGTGGAGTCTGTATTTATGTTTCAATTCTACAAGACTATGCATGCACGTAAGTGTAGAACTTTGTCTCATCTGTGCTGATATATGCCAGTCTAGAGATACAGTGATGGGCATTTTCCCTCAAGACAAACAATGAAGCATTTTGTCATATATGTTTTGTGTACTTCCTACAACTGTCAGCAGAGCCTGCCCTTTGTAGTCAGTTGATATAAGTGATGTTCACTGTGTTCCCAAACATTGCAGTTAACAGTAGCATTTGATTTCTTCCTTGAGTGCTTGATTCTTTTGCATATATTTGCTTCAGAGTCTAGAGGTACGTCTACACTGCACACTCCTGTTGGTGGCATGTGGAGTACATACACTATCTGCCCCCTATAGCATAGATATACATGGCAGTGAAGACAATGAGTTGAGTAGAATAAGGAAACACCTGACCCCTGTGGGTATGAACCTTACTCACACAACTGGTGCCTCCCCCAGCGTGTCCTGTTGCCTCTGCGCTGCTGGAATTTTTCCCAGCCGTAAGGAGAGATAACAGCAAGAGAGAGAGGCTCCATCATTCCGATGGTTAGGAAAGATAGAAAATGTGGCAAAAGACCACCTTGGCTTAACCACGAGATCTTGCGTGACCTACAAAATAAAAAGGTGTCATATAAAAAATGGAAACTAGGTCAGATTACAAAGGATGAATATAGGCAAATAACACAGGAATGCAGAGGCAAGATTAGAAAGGCAAAGGCACAAAATGAGCTCAAACTAGCTATGGGAATAAAGGGAAACAAGAAGACTTTTTATCAATACATTAGAAGCAAGAGGAAGACCAAGGACAGGGTAGGCCCACTGCTCAGTGAGGAGCGGGAAATAGTAATGGGAGACTTGGAAATGGCAGAGACGCTTAATGACTTCTTTGTTTCGGTCTTCACTGAGAAGTCTGAAGGAATGTCAAATATAGTGAATGCTTACGGGAAGAGGGTAGGTTTAGAAGATAAAATAAAAAAAGAGCAAGTAAAAAAATCACTTAGAAAAGTTAGATGCCTGCAAGTCACCAGGGCCTGATGAAATGCATCCTAGAATACTCAAGGAGTTAATAGAGGAGGTATGTGAGCCTCTAGCTATTATCTTTGGGAAATCATGGGAGACGGGGGAGATTCCAGAAGACTGGAAGGGGGCAAATATAGTGCCCATCTATAAAAAGGGAAATAAAAACAACCCAGGAAACTACAGAGCAGTTAGTTTAACTTCTGTGCCAGGGAAGATAATGGAGCAGATAATTAAAGAAATCATCTGAAAACACTTGGAAGGTGGTAAGGTGATAGGGAATAGCCAGCATGGATTTGTAAAGAACAAATCATGTCAAACTAATCTGATAGCATTCTTTGATAGGATAATGAGCCTTGTGAATAAGGGAGAAGCGGTGGATGTGATATACCTAGACTTTAGTAAGGCATTTGATACGGTCTCGCATGATATTCTTACAGATAAACTAGGAAAGTACAATTTAGATGGGGCTACTATAAGGTGGGTGCATAACTGGCCGGATAACCGTACTCAGAGAGTAGTCATTAATGGCTCCCAATCCTGCTGGAAAGGTATAACAAGTGGGGTTCCGCAGGGGTCTGTTTTGAGACCGGCTCTGTTCAATATCTTCATCAACGATTTAGATGTTGGCATAGAAAGTACGCTTATTAAGTTTGTGGACGATACCAAACTGGGAGGGATTGCAACTGTTTTGGAGGACAGGGTCAAAATTCAAAATGATCTGGACAAATTGGAGAAATGGTCTGAGGTAAACAGGATGAAGTTCAATAAAGATAAATGCAAAGTGCTCCACTTAGGAAGGAACAATCAGTTTCACACATACAGAATGGGAGGAGACTGTCTAGGAAGGAGTATGGCAGAAAGAGATCTAGGGGTCATAGTGGACCACAAGCTTAATATGAGTCAACAGTGTGATACTGTTGCAAAAAAAGCAAATGTGATTCTGGGATGCACTAACAGGTGTGTTGTAAACAAGACACGAGAAGTCATTCTTCCGCTTTACTCTGCGTTGGTTAGGCCTCAATTGGAGTATTGTGTCCAGTTCTGGGCACCGCATTTCAAGAAAGATGTGGAGAAACTGGAGAGGGTCCAGAGAAGAGCAACGAGAATGATTAAAGGTCTTGAGAACATGACCTATGAAGGAAGGCTGAAGGAATTGGGTTTGTTTAGTTTGGAAAAGAGAAGACTGAGAGGGGACATGATAGCAGTTTTCAGGTATCTAAAAGGGTGTCATCAGGAGGAGGGAGAAAACTTCTTCACCTTAGCCTCCAATGATAGAACAAGAAGCAATGGGCTTAAACTGCAGCAAGGGAGATTTAGGTTGGACATTAGGAAAAAGTTCCTAACTGTCAGGGTAGTTAAACACTGGAATAGATTGCATAGGGAAGTTGTGGAATCTCCATCTCTGGAGATATTTAAGAATAGGTTAGATAAATGTCTTTTAGGGATGGTCTAGACAGTATTTGGTCCTGCCATGAGGGCAGGGGACCGGACTCGATGACCTCTCCAGGTCCCTTCCAGTCCTAGAGTCTATGAGTCTATCATTTCCCCACTGCCGAGCCTTTCCCTAGTGCCTTCCCCCCGGCCACAGTCTTTCACTGACACATGTAGCTACATGCCACAGTGTGAATGCAGCCTGCTTTTTTCTGCAGCACGTAGCTACACCTACCCTACATGCTGCTGCTAGAGGTGCAGTATAGACATAGTTGTTGTAGGGTAACTGGCCAAGCCAGGGTGCCCACAGCATAACAGTTACTTTTCATTTCTCCTCCTGCATATATATTTATATATTTTTGTATGCATTTTTCAAAAATAATACATAGTTAAACACACCCTGCCAACTCACGTGTCCTCCTTGGCCTTTTGGCTTCTCCCCTGGGTTGGTTTGTTGCAGCCATCTGTGGTGCTCTGTGATGGGAGAGAACACCTCCATCCATGCCCTTTCAGACCAATACCAGCCTTCAATGCCTCCACTTAGAGTTTGGAGGATTTTTTGTCTCTTTTGGGGCTGTCTGTGTGAAATTATAAAAGACAACAGTACTCTTAAAGACAAGGTTCATTAAAAAAGAAAAAGAAAATGGTAATAAAACAACAAAAATGGTTTGCATATCAGACCTCATCTGAATTCTTTCTAAAGCCCAAGAAGGCAGGACTCTCTTTGGGGGGTGTCTATGCAAACAGTTAGTTTGTGGCAAGCTGGGGTGTACATCTACCTTGCACTGGCCTGATGAACACGAAGTCTTCATGTGGGCCCTGCTGCCGCACACAGATGATTTGCATTTAAAGCTATATACTATATGGCAGAGGGCCCCCTTTTAATGATTATTTTTATATTTGAACACTAGATGGCAGTATTCCTTCATCTAGACTGTATAATTCACATTAAATGCAAGCATATAGTTAGGGGGGATAGGGGAACTATGTGTCTAGTGATGAATTGCTCATACCAAACATAATTTATTTTAATTTGATTCAAATGCTCATATTAGAGAGTGATCCATTTGGCTTGTATGGAATTTATTGTGGTTTTACATCATAAATGTATTAGCAACATTCTAGAGCTAGTGCGTATTTGTCATACCTTGTGACAGAAACAAGGTGCATGGTCTTAATTTAGTAATTAATGTTTGCATGGCATTTGAGATAATCAGTGAAGGGTGCTATAGGCCACATGCTACTTGCTTTACTTGTAGGTGGTTCTGTTGACTTCAGCAAGAGCAGTTTGTTGAATGGTATTTGGGTCCACATTATTAACCCTGAAAGAATTTTGAGAATCTAGTTTACTTTTTGCTGTTTATGTTGCATTGTTCTCATTTCGTATTTCACTCAGCTTGGATAATGAAACGAGATTGGCAAGTTTCGCTTTTATTTTTCAGTTTCTAGTCAATTTCATGAACTTTTTTGTGTGTCTCCAGGTTCGCAACACTGAAGGGTGATTTTTTTTTTTTAAAAAGCAGCAACTGTTCATTTAAAATTTAAAAAGATCATGAAGATATTTCTATTCATAGAAGTTTTTGTAATGTCCCTTCTTCCTCTTCCCCCATTGCTTTTAACAAAAAAAAAAAAGTTTGAAAATAAAACCAAATTATTCAGCAAGATCTCATTTTCAAAGTCTGTTATAGGGAAAAAAATTGAAATTTACCTGTTGGAAGATGCTACTTTGAAAATCTTAGAGGAACGTTCCCTTATGGAAAATGCCTATAGAATTTAATAGAAAATAATTGTTTATAATTTTTTTAATCATCTCATAGAATTGAATAAGGAATTAGATCCCTATTATAAAATTCTATAGGATGTTTCTATAAATAACATTTCGTTATTAAATGGTGGCTAGAGAAATTTCTACAAAAACCTATTGATTTATTTAATCCATGTTAAACTTCAAAAGACTCTTCCACAAGGGGAGCACTTGATGAAGCAACACCAAAGGTGATTAAAAGAGTGACATTTTCCTTTTCCATCGTTGGTTACCATGTGTGCTCATTTGCTTTATGATAGCTGTGTGCCTGGTTACGTGGGGGAACGCTGTCAGTTCAGCGACTTGGAATGGTGGGAACAGCAGCATGTGGAGCAAATAAAGAAGCGGAACATCACAATTACAGTTTGTATAGTTGTGCTGACCCTGCTGCTCCTCCTGGGATCTCTTGCTGCTTACTGTTACAGGTAAAACTTTCAATCACAAACTTACAACACAAGTCCTAGGTACCAAGAAGTTTTTGCATATCACTAATGGTTATAAAATATAGGGGCTATGCCAGTTCACAGCAGCTGAGGATCTGGCCCCACATGTATTTTGCTATTTTTTTCTTTTTGGTAATTTATCCTATGAATTATTCACAATTCTTAGGCATCTGAGCTGCTCTTCCTTGCTTGCAGTACACACATTGACACAAATGAGAGTTACATGTGTCGAGGGAGAAGGAGAATAGATCCTATTAGGTTTGAAGAGGATCCATAATTTGTATTGCCCTTTAATGCATATTTTTTCCCCCTAGGGTTTCTCTTTGGTAGCCCAGAGCTGCAAAGCAATTGGTAGGGCTTTGCCTCTTCTGTGATAGCAATCCCGTTAGGTTTCTGGGGGGTTGTGCCTGAGAATTTTCTTGGCATGGGAAGATTGGGTGTGTTCTCCATCTATCACCAAGGCTGTGCAATGATACATGTAGCAGAGCATGTGGTAGCAGCAGCTTGCCAGGTATTAGAAGCAGCAGCAAATAGGAGTGTGAGTCTATGGTGTCATTGTTCGGAAAATTCTCCCATCAATCTCTAATGACTCTTAGAGATTGCACAGGGATGGGCTGCCTTTTGGTGGAAAAATGCCCTAAATTGATCTTGGATTACCACCAGATAGGTCTGCTCAATGATCTGCGGGGAGATGTTGGATGACATGGGAACTGAGTTACTGCAGAGAATTCCTTCTTGGGCGCTGGCTGGTGAGTCTTGCCCACATGCTCAAGGTTTAGCTGATCGCCATATTTGGGGTCGGGAAGGAATTTTCCTCCAGGGCGGATTGGCAGGGGCCCTGGAGGTTTTTCGCCTTCCCCTGCAGCGTGGGGCACGGGTCGCTTGCTGGTGGTTTCTCTGCAGCTTGAGGTCTTCAAACCAGTTTTGAAGATTTCAATAACTCGATCCTGGGATAGGAGTTGTTATAAAATTGGATGGGTGGGGTTCTGTGGCCTGCCTTGTGCAGGAGGTCAGACTAGATGATCAGATTGGTCCCTTCTGACCTATTAGTCTATGAGTCTATAAAAAATCAATATCTTATTTATAAATAAACTGTTCCTATAGATGACAGAAGGTCTCAATCTTGCATTATATTGCCACCACCAACTTGCCAGTGTCTTACTGAGAGCTGAGAAAGTAGGATCAAACTCTAGGAAAGGGAATTCTCATGCAAATACTTGTATCTGTATTTAAGGACCTCATCACCCAACTGTTCTCAGAGGCTATAGTACCATCTTGTAGTTTGTACTTTGAGAAAAATACCCAGCAGTCAAATCAAGACACCTTCCTCCTGCATAGATCAAAAAGAAGGAAATAAACCTGCCTACTATTGTGTGTGCGTGTGTATGCGTGTGTGTGTGTTTTTAAGATCAGAGTCCATTAGACACAAATAGCCACTGAAGTTAATGTAATTTTTTTCTTATTTAATTATTCATAGTATATTAGACCGAAGAACTGGAAGTGCTGCCATTTTTCTTATGTTCTATTGACTGATTTTATAGCTCTGGATTTAAACCTACTTGCAGGTTGGCCTGTTTTCATGATTTGGGATTCAAAGCCAAGTCCGCTGAATTATGTATATAGAATAAATACACAGAGTTAGGGTTTCTTAGACTCTTTTGTCTCTTTAATTGAAGCTATCATTTTAACAAAGTGAAAGATATAGCTGGCTTTAAGGTGCAGGGATATTCTGATACACTATATTTTTTCCCTTTTTTTTCCTTTTCTTTCTTAGCTGCATTCTGTTAAAAACAAAATCTTTGTCATTTTGCCCTGATTTACTTTTCTTCTTTACCAAATGGTTATGCTCAATGTAACTGTTTACTTCAACAGCAAGTTTTCAGTTACATGCTTGACTGGCTTTGTACTACAGCTATTACTAGCCCAACTAGATCAAAATGAAACTACTGATCTAAAATCCCTTTTTAAGTGGAGCCTAGAAAGCAATATTTGGATTGAAATTGGTGTTTCGTCTTTTCTCGTAGCTGAGTATATTTTGAAACATATTGATTACGTTCCATAAACAGATTGGTAACCCTCTTACTCTCCCCCCATAAAACACAAACTCATATCTCTTTGTAATTGCAAGAATCTAAGGCAAACTACATTTATTCACTTCCAAAATGTATAATCTAGAGAGCGAAGGAACTGATGCACTGTGTCAATGTGTTTAGTGGATATGGTCAAATAAAACAGAGTTATTGTTAATAATGTTTAGCACCTTACATTTTTATAGTACTGTAGCTGGATAAGCCTCATGTCACTTCTGTGAGGCAGGGAGGTATTAATATCCCTATTTTACAGGTGAGGAAAGGTGACTTGCCGAAGGTCACGGCAAGTCAGTGGCACAGCTGGGATTAGCACTGAGAAGTTCCTGGTTCCTAGACCACACTCCGTCAACTGGTGTCACTGTCTCTTCAAATTGTTCTCAAAGTTACATATGGAGCTCCTCAAACCTGCAGGGGCGGCTCTAGGTATTTTGCCACCCCAAGCATGGCAGGCAGGCTGCCTTCATCGGCTTGCCTGCAGGAGGTCCCCGGTCCCCTAGATTCGGCGGCACGCCTGCGGGAGGTCCCTTGAAGCCGCGGGACCAGCGGACCCTCCGCAGGCATGCTGCCGAAGGCAACCTGTCTGCTGCCCTCACGGCGACCGGCAGAGCGCCCCCCATGGCTTGCCGCCCCAGGCACGCGTGCAGATGCCTGGAGCAGCCCCTGCAAACCTGCCAGGTTGTTCTAGCATGTGGTGTTCTGTATGCTTAAAAAATGAACAATAGAATTCAAACAATCCTTTTAAGTGGGATAGGCTGTTGTGAGCACATAGTTCCTGTGCGTGAGTTTTTTGCGGTGGGCCTGAGTCACTTCTGAAACTGTTAGGCACTGACTCCCTTTGACAGTTGTCTGCAGAGTGCCAAGTGGTTCACATGTGGCTGCATGAAATACTCTCTCTCCTCCATCCTGTCCCCTGTCAGGGAATTTTCTACATTTGAACCTCTCGGGGTATGTCACTCTGGGGGAAGAGTCCTTTGCTTTGGAATTAACTTTCTCCAGTGATATATCAAAGCCTAGGTTTAGGGTGCAGCATGCAGTGCAGGACACATCTTCTTAGTCTCATGTTTAGTTTCTAGGGTCAGTAGCTAGGGCCAGGGAATTCCTTACTATATATGGTGGGGTTGGGTCTGTCTTATCTCCACCAGAAGACAATTTTTGGTTTGTATTTAATTTTTATAAATGTGACAAAATATGACAGTTATGGGCATGATACAAATAGCTAATTAACATGTAAATACAGGGTGAAATAAAGAGGGAAATTTTCATTTAATCTAATAAAGATCAGTTGGTAATTGGTTTTCAAAGTAGAGCTTATCAAATGCAGCAACTCAGTATCCTCTCGAGTTAATCTGGAGACATCTCCCAAATTAAGTTTAGGAGAGAGCATGGGTGATAGCTAAAGTATTCACTACTCTAGTTAATGTTTATCAGGAGAAAGGCTGTGTGTGTTTTCTAGTAAATGTATTCTGCCTGTGATCCCAATTCAGAAAACCACTTAAGTACCTGCTTAAAATGAAGCAGGTATTTAAACTCTATTCCTCAATAGGGATGCTCTTCCGAAATGAGAGTCATAGTAATTTTCAGTCTTTACTATAGTGATCATTGTTCAACTGCTAAAATAGTGCGTTTGAATTGTGAAATTGACTACTTAGATCTGATTACTTGCATCTTTTTTTCTCCTCTTAATAATATTGTCGGCTTCTTTTCAGAACTAAACAGTTTTCCTCTTATATAACTATCTGTGGTAGACTTACTCCAGGAAATGTTTTAGTTCTTAGAATTTTGAGTACTCTAGATTATTAGTAATATTTACTATATGATTTTCTGAACTTTTGTTGATGTAATTCATGAAAAACAATGAATAAAAAATAGGGCTGGATTTTCAGAATTGTATATGCTCAAATAAGCATGTAAGAATGTGTGCATATTTACTTTCCTGGCTTGCACAAACAATTACAGTGACTGGACAAACTGTCATAGCATTTGTGCATAAGTAATCCTGAGTATCTGGTTTTAATAAAGATGAAAAAAAAGCCAAATTTGTAAATAAACAAATATTACAGTAATAAACAATATTACACTTGTTTGCTATTCCTTCCCAAATCCTCATCACAGTTGTTATTTTTATAAACTACATGATACTGAAGGCACACTGTCGCAAACATTTTACTCCTGTACCTATACTGTTTGAACCACTCCACTTTTGTCAAGTCAGGACTTTTTAACCACACATCTGTAATTAGTAGTATTGTACTAATTGGTCTGTATGAAAGAAAACAAAATACATCCACTTATTTGTCAATATTAGCAAAAGATTACCCTTCCCCACTAAAATAAAACATAAAAGTAAAATGGCATCTGTTCCTCCCAATGACAATTAATTTGTCTGGGCTTTTGTTCTGTTGCAGAAGTCAGAACTTTTATAAGAAGGATCCATATGCAGAAGCGATAAGAAATGCCAGCAGCAGCAGCAGTGCCGACAGTGAGAACGTGACACCTACTAGCAATAAGTCTCGGGTAACTATATTAATATGGATGTAGGAAGGATCAAAGAGTATTAGGGATCCACTTGAGATTATCCATCAAATAATTCTCATCTTAACTATATTAAATAACTGCTAGAGTCATCAAATACTTTGCTGTGAACCGTAGTTCATCTTACCTCATTGTTATCCCTCAAAGTTCACAGCTGCCTGAATGTATTGCAACCATTAGCCGGTGTTATTGTTAGCTTTGAACACAACAGTTGGAACTGTGTTCTAAATTAAGGAAATGGCAATGTGATGACATGGCATATCACTGAGTTATTTTCACAGGAAAGTATGCCCTCCCTGTAAAAGTTTTCTTGGAAGCCAAGTATTCTGCATGCTAGGCGAGATGTCGAACTTTATATTTGGGTTTGATGCAGTTAAATACCTTTGTATCAGAAGCAGCCTTGTAAAGACAAACATCCAATCTATTACAGCAGCCTGGGGGTGAGAGAATATAAAACATTCTTCTAACCATTTTTTCTTGATGCAGAAGGTCAAGTTCTCCTCATGGTCAGACTCGTCCAAGTGTGTTGAAGTCACTGGGGTTGCACCAGTGTCATAACTGGCCCCATAAAATCTACATTATAAGCTTGATTTTCATTTACACTAAGGGTATTTTATACTGCTCCGACACAGTAACTGAGCCTTAAAATGGTGCTAAATTACACACTTGGATGTGTGCAAATTACACACTTGCAAATATGGATACACTGATGTTTGCTTTAAAAACCCCTTTTCACTGCCAGGGTTGTGTAAAGTGGCCTAAAGCCTTCTCTACACACACAAGTTATCCAGCTTTCCAGTATAATTAAAGCAGTACATTGCCCCCCTACCCCCGCACCTCCCGCCTCTGTGCAATGTGGATTCAGCACTTATATAGTGGAATAATTTATTCTTGTATGGGAAAGGCAATAAGCTATACCAATATAAGGTAGCTGTATTGCAGTATAACTATGTCCACACTACAAGTTGTATCAGTATCACTATTTCAGTTTAAAAAAAAAAATCCCATCTTTACCTACACGGTTATATCAATACAAAAACTGTGTATAGACGAGGCCATAGTGTAAAAGAGACTCATGCCCTAAATGTTTCTTTTTTAAATAATTGAGATATTAGATTTAATTCTAGATTTGATCTTGAATAAAAATTCCCTATCTTGAAACTATTGCACCAAGCCTCCGAGTCCAGGAAGGTTCTGTTTACAGGCTTTCCCAGGTTTGTTTGTAAATTAATATGTATGAGGGGCTGGAAGATTTTAAATAGCATGTAACGTCTATCTGCTCTGAAGATTTGACATTTTGCAAATGGACTGGATTAAAGGTCTGGTTGTGTTTGCAAGTGGGTTAAACATACGCAATGTTAAACGTGCAGTTAAACATACGCAATGTATGTTGAATGGATTTGACCGTGGTTGCAGCATGAAATAATTCTTTAGCTGGTGAGGCCTTGTGCTCCTGTGGACCTTTTATTATCCATGTTTCAGTTGCTGAGCCAGTCGGCACTTTGTTCCTGCAGGTATCAGATAGCAAATGCGATGAATCTGAGCCATGCTGGCATTGGTTCATGGGCAGAGAAGAAAAACACCGTTTGCAAAGTAGCTGCTGTTTGGGAAATCAGAAACATTTGTTGGAATCGAGAAAAGCCTGTTGGCTTGGATCTGTGTATTAGGAGGCCTTTGGCTGATCAGCAACGCCCTCACCAGCATTTGTCCCTGCAGTTAGAACCAACTGCTGATGACGTTTGCATTGAGTATGGGGGTAATGAAACAGCTAAACCATGAACTGAGTCAACAAAAACAAATCCGACCTACCTAGTATACATTCTACTGATGAATTTCACCACCTACATTCTTCTACTGGGGGTTGTAAAATATATATTTAATAAAGTAATTCACTTCAAATGACTTGTTAATGGCTCAGCAAGTAATCACTGTCCCATTGCTATTACTTTCTCTTGGAAATAGTAAATTACTTTTGCATCATGCATTTGATTTGCTCAGTGATGATGTAGCCATGAGGATTAAGTACCATGGCATCTTCACACATACTTGGGATGGGAACAGCATCATTGCCAAGAAAAGCACTGGACAGTAATCCACTCCTCCTGTTCACTCTGAAGGATAAGCTTTGTGGGTTTTATTTAAAAAGAAAATTCAGTTACTTTCTGGGGCAGAGACTGTGTCTTCATCTCTGCCTGCATCGCTCCCAGCACAATAGGGCACCAGTCCTGGTTAGGGTCTTTGGGTGCTACCAAAGTGCAAAGGGTTAATAATATTATTTAATAATGAATTACTTAAATAGTGGGTGGATCATATGCTATGATAATACACGTAATAAATAATGCTAATAATGCAAGTCGGAGCTGTAAACTGTTAATGAAATTCACCCTTTTTCTGGCAAATAGTCCCAGTAAGCAGTGTTTGTGTAGCTAAAAGAGGGTTTTGGGGAATGGAATCTCCTCTCTGATCTCTGGGCCAGGGTGCAAGGCAGCTTCTATGCCTTGTCCCTATTTGGGCCCACCCGCACCCCCCCCCAGCTGTGAAATATGTACATGCAAGGGGTCTAACATTTCCCACTAGCTGCAATCAATTGCCATGGCGTCAGTTACCGGAACTGCCTGGGTAAAACGGTTCAGTTACTTCCGCCCGCTAGGCCAATGTCCTCTCCCTGCCTCCATCCTTCCAGCTGAGGGAGAATGGTTGCAACTAGCCTCGTGCAAAACGTGGCAGTTTGCTGCATGTGTGGTTTATGCCAACAATTCCTTCACTTTCACACTAAGGGGGTTCACAGCCTGAGTTTCATATAGACTTATGGAGTTTCATATAGACTTTCAGATTCAAATAAACACAAAACCCAAAGGAAAAACTCAATTAAAGCTGTCAGTTTTCACCATGTTTTTGTCAAACCCACATTAAGCTGTGTATTTTGCAATCATAAACCAGGCCAGGTTCACTCAGGAGGTGTGGGATCCTTGGCAAACTGTTAGATGAGCCTATTCTGGGTTTAGTTTGTTCTGAGACCTGTAATCCAGCAAGTTTCGCTCTACTTTGCATTATGTTGCAGATATTTGAAAGGCTGCTTCAGAGTCCACCATATGCCTGATACAACTGTAGGTCTGGAAATTTTTTGCATGCGAATCAATGCCCAAATATGAATATTAGAGAAATATGCATTGTCTTTTTTGCATAAATCCATCATTCCTCCCCCGGGCCAACATCAGATATTGCTCTAATTTCTCCCTCCATACCTTCCCTCTGGCTCCCAGGTCTGAACATGCCTCTTCCATTTCCCTCCCCTCCTTTTAGGTATCCCTCACCATCCGTTTCCCCATTACATTTTCTCTCTGTCTCTTACCCCTTTTCCCTCTTTTCTTTCTGATTCTTCCCCCACACTGTCCTGTTGAGTTTCCCCATCTCCCTTGCGGCAGAATTGATCTTGTCTCCTAACCTCCAGAAGGGGCAGGGTCTTCTTCTCCCTTATTGCCATGGAACAGGGTTTGGGAACAGGGTTTATGTGCTGGGAACAGGGTTTCTTCCTAGCCTGCTCTGGAGGATTTCCCTTCTCTCCTGTTCTGGGCTTCTGCCTACTGGCCATTGCCTGCAGACCTGGCTCTCTGTGCTGCTGAGCAGCTGGTGACTTACTCCCCAAAGAGAAGGGAAAAGTAGGGGGCAGATTTTTATAGGTATGTAGGTGCCCAAAGATGCAGATTGACATCAGGAAGATTTACAGAAGTGCCGAGGTGCCTAGCTCTGAAATCAATGGGAGTTAGGCCCCAAGTCCCTGGGAGAGGGCTGAGCCTGTGGGCTGATTTCAGATGCCTTCTCCTGGGCTCCCAAAAGGCTCACTGAAAAACTGCTCAGGAACCTAGGAACAGGCACTTCCAGGGAAACTGGGAGACTTAACAGGTGTGCCTTCAGTTCAGCAACTTAATTAGTGGATAGAAGGGAATCATGCTGGAGGACATTAAGCACTTTTCTCCACCATATGGGCTGAGCATGCTGCCTGTGCAGCACCATGGTTATTGTTTATGAATGTGGCCCACTGTATGTTACTCAGAGAAAAACAATAAATTGTCTACTATATTTGTGTATATTTTCCAGTTCATTGTTGTGATGGCACGTAACAGTCATGGGGAAGGCAGAACTGTCAATCTAATGGACCGTGAGATGACCGATCACAGTCACTCCTGCCCTTCGGAGTCCAGTGAGTAGGATTTTCTTTAATCTTTGGCAGCAGCTTTGCTTGGAAGAATCTAACAGCTATCACTGCAGAGTGTGTCCTTGTATACAGCAATCAGTCAGAGTTACAGTGCAGCAGTACGCACAAAAGAGGTCATTCCTGGCCCCTTAGCGAGGGCACAGCATTACAATCCGACAGCTTGGGGTTCTGATGTAAATACCCTGGTTGGCAAGTGTAGTCTTCATCTCGCCAGAGATCTTGTTTGTTGACGTTCAGGAAGGATCTTCTTGCTTGAGAGGTAAATTGCTGTTCTCAGTTTAAATAGTTCCAGCCTATAGTGGCAATTCAAAGACAAGGCATAAGTGAGCCACATCCTGCAATGTGGCAGTCAGTTCTGCCAGGAGAATAATGAGGAAGTAAGGAGCCTAGAAGTGCTCCTTGAGCCAAAAATACTCAAAATATAGTTTGTAGTGATCCTTTCAAATCCCCTAGCTTTTGCCTGAACAGATGCGATGGCTTTACTCAGAAACACACTGTGAACTTTGTTCTTTTTTTTCACAAAAGCTGTATTTCTTTATTTGTTATGTCATCGAGTCTCTTCCAATTACTTTCTGTTATTCAGTTGGGATTAATGACATTTACATTTACACTGAACATTGAACTCTTAATGTCCATTTGCATTCCCTGGCCCTGATTCGCCACCATAGTGGAGGGAAGCAGGTGCCAGGGAGTTGGTAGAGGTTTCGTGATTTCAGAGCATAAAGTCCTTAACACCAATAGAGTATCAGTCATAGATGGAGCTCAGCTCTGCCATGGCCCTGTGACATTAGCCCATCCTTGACATGCTCCTTCCTGCCCCTTACACCAGGAGCAGGAGGTAGCTGGAGTAGGAGACAACTTACACAGGGAATCTAGTGCCAGTTTGAGGCCACTTGGCACTGAGTAAGCATCACTTACATCATTGCATAACGCCCACTCAGTCCTTGACCCCTGCTAACACACTCCATGTGGTCTGTTTAGTATCAGTGCTGGTGATTTTGTGATGTGCGCACACATTATCCATTAGGAGCTGGGCAGAGACCAGTACTTTCGTGCAGACATCCGAATAACCAGCCATCAGATTTTGAAAATAATAGCACAGTGTTTGTATTTATTTAGCACTTCCATGTTCCAAGCACTGTACAAACATTAACGTTTGAAGCCTCCTCGCAACACCCCTGTGATGCAAGCAAGCAGGCGTTTTCAGCATTGTACAGATGGGGGAAGTCTGACCTTGGAAAAGACACACTAAATTAGCCACAGTCCTGGCATGGAACCCAGAAGTTCCTGACACTTGTGCTTTTTCATTTAGAGCTGTCAGTTGTCAGCTGGATTCATTGACGGCTGACCAGGGCTGGATTTGAACTGACAACCAATGGAGGAAAGGCTCCATGTACTGCACCAGTCCTCTCAGTGCTCATATTTAACTCATGTCTACAGCAATTATCAGGGAACCAAATTCTCTTTGCAACAATTTATAAACACACAGGGCCAAATTTGCAAAGGTATTTAGACAACTAAAAATGCAGATAGGTGCCTAGAGAGATTTTCCAAAGAACCTAACCAGACTAGCATTTTTAAATCCTCCAGTTTTCCAAAGCATGAATGTTGTGGGAGGTTGGGATTCTAGTGGCTAGAACAGAAGACTGGGAGCTGTGGCCCCAAGGTTTTGTTCCCAGCACAGCACACCTATTTGATGAGAGCCCTTGATCAATTCACGTAGGGTAAAGTTCACCCCATGCTAACAGGGATAGCAGATGAAGGAACATAAATCCACACCGTGTAGAGTTCAAGCATAGGAGTTTATTATGCACTGTGCTGATGGAGTGTAACCTTGCTTATTAGGCTCAGAGAACTGTCAATCAATTGATTACAATAGAATATATGGATTTTCCATGGGTGGGGGAAAGTGACGGGGTAGGCAATTCCACACCCCGGGATAGGTTTTGCAGCATGACAAGCTAGCACATTAGCCAATGGTTAACAGGTTACATAATGTCTCTGCCCATGGTTTCAAGTTAACATTTAATTAATACTTTGATAAAATGTATTAGCATAAAATATAGATATTGAATTCTGATTCGGGGTCCATAGGAATGAAGCAACTCCTTTGATTGTCCAACAGGTACATTCCTAGGGGATAAAGCAAAGAAACAGTGAAAGTATATGACAATAAAGATTGCTTCCTTTGTGTTTTAAGGCAGGCATTGGTCCCTGGGAAAGGAAGGTGGGAGGAGGCCATATCTTATACTGACATGTTCCAACACTTCATGAACTCAGGGTTGGAGTATGGGAAGAACAACTCCTACAGAAGAAACTAACACAACAGAAACAGGGCTGCTTTTGTTCTATTTGCAGCATTGCATAAGACACGATATTCAGTTATTGCTCCAACATCTGGCAATTTTGCTGACCAGGCCTATCTTAACAAGCAAGGTTATCTTCATTTATTCTGCTTCTTTTAACTAATCACTATTTGCTAGGCCTCTGGTCTCTTGACCAAACTCTAGACTTTGGGCTTGTAAAAGAGCTAACACAATCCATATACCAGGTTGTTATATAAAATGCACATGGATTTTAACCCTTCAGCAAACACCCCCAGTCCAGTTAAATTGCCATGCTTCTGTTCTGTGGAAGGTTAGTAGTTGAGAAGTCATACTGAGGGTGAAGTATAGATGGGCTTCCACATGGACTCCTGATATGCTATTGTGGAGGTGGAGCAGTGTCATGGTGAAGGGGGAGAAATACCTATCTCATAGAACTGGAAGGGACCCTGAAAGGTCATTGAGTCCAGCCCCCTGCCTTCATTAGCAGGACCAAGTACTGATTTTGCCCCAGATCCCTAAATGGCCCCCTCAAAGTTTGAACTCATAACCCCGGCTTTAGCAGGTCAATGCTCAAACCACTGAGCTATCCTTCCCTCCATGGCTAGATGCATACTGTGGCCACAAACACCTAAGGAAGATGTGTGCAGAGTTGACAGCCTCAAGCTCAGATCCTTTGTTGGAGAACTGGCTGCAGAAAGACTGCAGAGCTGCCCTACATAATGCACCAACGTTGGGTGGTGAATTCCACCCCAATCCCTCTTCAATTCATTGTACAAAGCCTATTTATTCAGTCTGTGCATGGGTGAGGCGAATTTACCCTTTGATTTCTCTAACTCAGTTTCACCATCTGCAAATAAGAATAATACTTAAATGCTTATCCAACTTCTTCAGTTGCTTTGATAAGCTTAGATGAAGGAATCTCGATGGTAGGGTGACCTGATAGCAGGTGTGAAAAATCAGGACAATGTGTGGGGGGTAATAGCTGCCCATATAAGATAAAGCCCAAATATCGGGACTGTCCCTATAAAATCGAGACATCTGGTTACCCTACTCTATGAAACAGAGTAGTACCATTCGTTATTATAGGCACAGCTAGTAGTATTGCCTGTAGACACGAATGGCTGACACTTTCCATTATAAGACCTTGTTCTCAGTTGCTTATAACTTTGTCCAACTTTAACCCTTTGGGCTGAAATTGTCCATGGCAGCTGTCTGCCTTAAGGTTGTGTGTTGTTTTGCTCATGTGAAAACGAGTTCTTACACCATTTCCTTGAAGTGCTCATATTTCCATGCTTTATAGAAGGAATCTGGCCAAGTGATAAGTCTTTGTAAAATTGTTTCTTAAAATCTCAAGGTTTTTCCTGACCTCTGAATGCTTCACTCTGGAATCTTTAAAGTTCTTTTACCATAGAGTTTTATTCGTAATGATACATTTCCGGTTTTGTTTGTTTCACATCCACTCCCTCTCAAGGTTCCCATGAGTTATTCAAGATAGTTAAGTCCCAAGCAGACTGTGAAGAGTTACAAAGCAATTTCACAAAACTGAGTGACTGGGCAACAAAATGGCAGATTAAATTCAACATGGATAAGTGCAAAGTAATGCACATTGGAAAATATAATCCCAACTAATGGCAGGTTCTAAATAAGCTGTTAGCACTCAAGAAAGAGCTCTTGGAATCGTTGTGGATAATTCTCTGAAAAATTTCAGCTCAGTGCGCAGCAGCAGTCAAAAACGCGAACAGAATGTTAGGAACTATTGGAATAGGGACAAATAATAAAACAGAAAGTATCCAAATGCCACTATATAATTCCATGGTGTGCCCACATCTTGAATACTGTGTCCAGTTCTGGTAGCCCTATCTCAAAAAGGATATAATGGAACTGGAAAAAGGTCAGAGAAGGCAACAAAGATGATGGTATGGCTACCATAAGAGGAGAGACTAAAAAAATTAGGGCTGTTTATCTTAGAAAGGAAACAATTAAAGAGGATATGATAGAGGTCTATAAAATCATGAATGGTATGGAAAAAAGTGAACAAAAAATTATTTATCATTTCTCATGATACAAAAAACCAGGAAACATCCAATGAAATTCATAAGCAGCAGGTTTAATACAAACTAGGTAATACTTTTTCGCAAAATGCACAATTAATCTATGGAACTCATTGTCATGGGACATGAAGGCCAAAAGCATAACTGGGTTCAAAAAAGCTAGGAAGACAGGGCTAGATCTCTCAGAAATTGCCATTTCTTTACACTCCCTCTGAAGCTCTGGCACTGGCTCCTGTCAGAGACAAGATACTGGGCTAGATGGACTTAGTATGGCTGCTGTTCTGGTCTTATGAATTTTCTTGCTAGTTGCTATCCGTGTTCTCAAATGGCTCTGAATAATCTTTATCCATTTCGTCCAGCATATGCACCGCCTCAGCCTGCAACAAACAACAAAGCAGCACAGATGCTAGCAGAAGAGGAGAGAGAGCAGGGCTGCCGGCAACATCTTCTCGATGGTAGGAAGCCTCAGCTTGGTGAAGCAGAGAGGAGCCCTCACCAGCTTCAGTGGAGCGTCAGCCCAATTACGATGTTGGAAAGTGACCTTCACTCCCCAGCACCATCCAGCCTGTTAATGCAGCCTGATTAAAGGGTCCAGGGTAGTATGGAACTGAAACTTACAAACTGAAACAATATTTTTTCTTTAAACTGTACATTAAAAAAAAACTCTTGTCAGTCTTTCCTTATCATCTCTGCTTAGAAGCATTGCAGAGATGAATATACCACATCCTATTACATTTTTAATATCACTGTAAAGGTCCTACTAATTTCAGTACTTTGCAGCTAAGAGGACACTGGAAGAGAACTCACCCCAGGTGGTGACCATTAGAAACAAACATCTTCTGAATGATTTTATTGTTATTTTTGGGTGTTTGCTTTCTTCGTATACATTTAGAAGTCATGAAAACAAAGTAGGTAATGGGTAACCAGGATTACCATGTGGAGAAACTGCAATTCTGTAAACTAAGATGATGCAGTAGAATCAGATAAAATAATTTCTTCATTAAAGTACTACTCAGGGACACTGTAGGCCGGATGATTCTCTCCGCTACACTAGTTTTATACTAGGGTACCTCCTTTGATTTTGGTGGAGTTACTCCTGATGGATACTTGTGTAAGTGAGAGCAAATTGAGATCCTATACTTTTAAGATTTAGCTGAACCATAAGAATTTTTGTGTAAATGAGCATCAATTATATCCAGCAAGGGAGTTGTAGCTTGTGGAGAAAGCTACGTCATTTATAAATCATCCTGTCTAAAATCTTCAAAGTCCCTTCAGGTGATGCAATGTTTTGTTCCTGGGCCAGATTCTTCTCTGGTCTACCAGTATAAATGCACTGGAGTTATTCTCACTTTATAGTGATGAGATTGAGAATGAAATCTGGCTCATTATGGATGGGTCTGGTATATGGAAAGAGTTGCAGCCATCTGCCATACCAGATACAAACATTTAATAAAAAAAATAGGAAAAAATCCAGTTTGGATTGATTTACACAAAACCGGCTTGTTTGTGCTGCCACATTAAATCCATGGGATTGAATGTAAACATATAAGAGGATTTATTTTTATCGTTGACATCCAAGCGGCTGCAATTTACTTCTAATTAATTCTAAACTAAGGTTGTAAAACCTAACAGTTGTAAAGCTCTGTTTTATAGAGAATTGTCACTTAGTTGTTTATGATCTCAGATTATTTGAATTCAGCTCATTTGAATAGCTGTGACTGTTTTTAAAGTGTTTGCAAATCAGCTATATTACTTATAGTATGAGTATTCCCATGTGCAGCTCCACCCCTATCATGCAGACATCTGTTTGCTCATCAGAATCAAACCTCCAATGTTTTTGAGGGTTGTCCTGCTCTAATTATGGATCCTCATCTCTAATACCCACTGAGTTGCCCATCACTATTAATAGTGTTATAATTTCTGAATCTAGATAGCTGAAAATGTTATTCTTATTCATATATATGTGCAATCCATTTTTTAGAATTCTGCCAAAAAGGCAGACTATATTTCCCATCCATTTATTATGTCTCTAGGGTAGTGATTGGAGAAGTAAGTACTCTAAGCAGTTTTAGGGCCGAATCTCCTTTCGCTTATACCAGTTTTATACCTGGGTAATGCCATTGACTCCACTGGTCTAAGCAATAGAAGAACTGAGCTTGTGCTATCTGAATTCACAAGTATCCAATCACCACATCAGTTCTGATTTCAATGTGAAGTTATGAAATATATCTTTTATAAAAGGTTCATAAATGTTAGATTTGTTTCATTTCTACTCTGAAATATTAAAATGTGTTTGTAACTGCTATTAACATTAATTGCAATTACACACACCCACATGAACAGATGGACTCCTCTGTTTAGACTGAAGTGATCTGAAGAGTGTTAGAACACTAAATAATATACAAGAGGGGACAACCCTCGTGTTGAACCATACATGCTCAATATGTAGATTGGACTGTAAGGTAAATAGCTAAACTTTGAACAGAGTAGAGATGGATCATAGTCTCCAAGTGTGGATTTGCATCTGAACCCAAACTTCCCAAGCCTTTGCAGGCGTATTTGTTTATGACACTGATTTTGCTTGTCTCAGTATAAGAACAGAGGGCAGACAGACAAAAAGGTCCTGATTTAGCGAAGCACTTCACATACTTGGGTTCCCCTGACCTCAATGAGACTTAAGCATGTGCTTGAAGTCAAGCATGTACTTAAGTGCTTCCTTGAATCAGGATTGACAGTTGGTCCAAACCTAAAATCTGAACAGTTTAAGACAGAGAAAGTTTAGATCCATCTCTAAAACAAAAGTGTTTCAAAGGCCTTAAATATTGTACAGTTTCAAATCCATGCTTCACAGTCTTTTTTGCCTTAGTTTTGTATAAAGTATCTCATTTCTAATTTGGTAGTTTTCACTGGAGAGTTTTGAAAGTCAAAAGTATACAGTTTTTTACTGTGGGGGTACTGGCAACTATGACAATAACTTGTTTGTTTCCTCAACTCACATAGATCTAAACAGAAAATGCTTTTTAGTGCTAAAACCACAAGGCAAAGAAGTATATAAATATAATATATTTGGTTTATTAGTATGTTTATAAAATTTGTGATTTATAAAATAAATAATTCCTAGCATTTCCATTGTTTTGATAGAACAGAGTGCAAAATGATGGCTTAGATTTAATACATGTCACATTTACTGATAATCCAAACGGGTGCAGCATAGCTGCAAAAACTAATGTGTATGTACAGCATGCACAGATATGGTTCTTCTCTGACTGTTTAAGGGATAATCCTTGTTAGTGTAAATCCTCCATACCTCAAGATTAGATCCCAGCTTTAGCAGAGTATCAAGTAAGTGTTCAATGGGCAATGTGGGATTTTAGCTCTACAGCTCTCATGAGCAGTGAGAAGCTGCATGACTAATTCCCCATGTACTCTGCTGAATATTTACTCCTTTCTGTGCACACGTGAATGTTTCTAAAATGATCTTTGCTATTTATATGTGTAGAAACATGACTGATGGTCTTAGGCTACATTTTCAATGCAGTCCAAAGTGTTAGCCTAGGATTTACATTGAAGTTAATGGGAGCTGGTGAATGGGACGTATAAAATCCCACATTGGCAGTAACATGATTAAGGAGAGCTGGAGAGCCCAATTAGCCCATTCTGTGGCACCTGGAGGGGAGACAGGGAATTAAGGATTAGACCCAGCTGGGGAGAACCAGACTGGATGGTTCCTACAAAGGAAGACTGGAAGGCCAGTAGGGGAGAACTGAGAGTGGAGAACTGCAGTAGGTAGCTTATACCCTGGGGCTGTCCCTGAAGGAGAGGGCAGCAGGAGCGAAGGAGTTCAAGGTTACTGCCAGAGAGGCTTCAGAGCTATTTAAATGTGGACCCTTCCTCTGCAGACTGGTGAGAATCTCAATCTCCAAAAGGAGAGGACCAGGGAGTGTGAGCTCCAGGAACAACCTGCAAGAAGGGCATGGTAGGAAGTAGTCCAGTGGAAAAGCAAGGGGTTAGGAAAGATTGATGCCAATGTCTTTATATGTGGTCCCTGGCCCAGAACCTAAAGGAATGGGTGGGTCTGGGTGCCCCTGCTTACACCCAGCAAGGAGGTTTATTGAGGCCTAGAACAAGCGAAGATGATACTGATGCCAAGCATTTGTGTTACCTTCATTTAGGGTGATTGACATCCTGATATATTGGGCTCCTTTCACCTTGAGAGGGGAAAAGGCTACCAGTGACTTAGTTAGAGGATTGCAGCAAATGGGCTAAATGGCAATTGGTCCACCAACGAAGGAGGGTAAACTGAGGCAGAGTTGTTGTCATCTGGGTTTCCCACAAGGGTGCACTGAAGATTGAACGCTCCCTCCAACACAGTCACATGGCTATATCCTCTTTACTTACCTGATCAGCCACTGAATGTATCAAAATCCCATTGAAGATAATGAGAATTCTGTGAATGGAGCAGATGTAGAACTGATCCCTAAAAATATACAGGTAAACTTGGATTTTTATGAGATGAAATTAATATGTATCACACTAAGGTTTAGAAAGAAGAATTTTAAAACAAAAACTGAAAAGTGAGACTAAGATTAGTTACAGAGAGATTTCTGCACGAAGACAGAAATGTTTAGGAGTATAATCCTGCCTTTATTGAAGTCATTGGCAAAACTCCCATTGATAAAAGAGAGTGAATTTTGATTATAGGCAATGCAGGTAATAACACTTAGAGGCAAGGTTGCCTGACACTTTCCATTATAAGATCCTGTTTCTAGTTACTTATAACTTTGCCATACGTTACCGGTTCAGGCTCAAATTTTCTATACCAAGTGTCTGCCTCAGTTTGATTTTTTTTTCTAAAAACTTCAGCAAAAGTGATTTAGTGCCTTTTCAGAATGAGATTAGGGGGGGAAACACACTGTTTTGCCCATGTTAAAAATATTCCACAATTGTTTCTTAGAGAAGTTGCATTGCTTTCATCCTTTGGAACAGAGACTTGAAATTTGATGGTGTGGGGTCAGCTTGATCTTAGGGATGTACCTTTTGCTGCTCTGAAAACTTGCCCATGTGTTGAGCCAAACTTGCATATTGTCAGTAGTGAAACTCAGTGGGGGTTGACAGCTAAATTATCTGAAGATTCTATCTGCTCTGAACATGCTTCAGGCACTGAGCTGGGCTTTCTCTGCCATTACTGATTCTGGTAGTCAGGAGCCTGTCAAGTGAGAGGCACTGAGAGAAAAGAGACTGTGCATCTCCTGTGCTCTCAGGGAGTGAGGAGCAGGAGTAGTAATCAGCCTGACCCAAATACTCAGGAACTGGGCTTGGGGAGATGTCAAGGAGAGGAGGAAGGAGTGGAGGTACTGTTATGTGGAGCTGGAGTATAAGGAGACTGGGCTTGTGGGTTGCAGCTGTGGTGGGAAGGACTCAGATGTGGAGCCAAGGAGGGTAGGTAGGGGTGGGGACCAGAGTTTGCTCTATTTTTTCCCACATGTGAGGAATGAATTTTACGTGTACCAATACGGAGGTGATGTGTGACACACAACAAAATTCATGGGATGGGGCTGGGGCTGAGGGGTTTGGAGTGTGGGAGGGGGCTCAGGGTTGGGGCAGAGGATTGGGGTTCAGGGGTGTGAGGGTTCTGGATGGAGGTGCAGGCTCTGGGGTGGGACTGGGGATGGCGGGTTTGCAGGCTGCCCCAGCACTATGGCACAGAGAGAGGACTCCCCTCCCCTCCCCAGCTCTCTCTCCTCGTAGGGAGGGTTCCTCTCCCTGCCACGGCAGCTGCAGGACTGGGGCAGCGGGACAGGCGCCCTCCTCTGCCTCTGGAAGGTCTGGGCTGGGGCTGGATTCGGGCTGCCTGCCTTCCAGAATTTCCAATAAGGCCCCTTCCCCAGTCATGGCAGGTCCTGGACAGGCAGGTTCCCTGAGCACTTGCATGGCGCTTAATAGGCTGCTGTGCAGCCAGGCAACCACACAGCTTACAGGGAACTTAAATTCATAGATTCCAAAGCCAGAATGGACCAGGTCCTCAAGGAATCAATTCTGAAGCACTTAGAGGAGAGGAAAGTGATGAGGAACAGTCAGTATGGATTCACCAAGGGCAAGTAATGCCTGACTAACCTAATTGCCTTCTATGAGGAAATAACTGGGTCTGTGGATGAGGGGAAAGCAGTGGATGTGTTATTCCTTGACTTTAGCAAAGCTTCTGATATGGTCTCCCACGGTATTCTTGCCAGCAAGTTACAGACGTATGGGCTGAATGAATGGACTATAAGGTGGATAGAAAGCTGGCTAGATTATCAGGCTCAACAGGTAGTGATCTATGGATCCATGTCTAGTTGAAAGCCGGTATCAAGCGGAGTGCCCCAAGGATCGGTCCTAGGGCTGGTTTTGTTCAATATCTTCATTAATGATCTGGAGGATGGTGTGGACTGCACTCTCAGCAAGTGTGCAGATGACACTAAACTGGGAGGAGTGGTAGATATGCTGGAGGGTAGGGATAGGATACAGAGGGACCTAGTCAAATTAGAGGATTGGGCCAAAAGAAACCTGATGAGGTTCAACAAGGACAAGTGCAGAGTCCTGCACTTAGGATGGAAGAATCCCATGCACTGTTACAGACTAGGGACCGAATGGCTAGGAAGCAGTTCTGCAGAAAAAGATCTAGGGGTTACAATGGACAAGAAGCTGGATATGAATCAACAGTGTGCCCTTATTGCCAAGAAGGCTAATGGCATTTTGGGCTGCATAAGTAGGGGCATTGCCAGTAGATCGAGGGACGTGATCATTCCCCTCTATTTGACATTGGTGAGGCCTCATCTGGAGTACTGTGTACAGTTTTGGGTTCCACCCTACAAGAAGGATGTGGAAAAATTGGGAAAAGTCCAGTGGAAGGCAAAAAAATGATTAGGGGGTTGGAACACATGACTTATGAGGAGAGGCTGAGGGAACTGAGATTATTTAGTCTGCAGAAAGAAAGAATGAGGGGAGATTTGATAGCTGCGTTCAACTACCTGAAAGGGGGTTCCAAAGAGGATGGATCTAGACTGTTCTCAGTGGTACCAGATGACAAACAAGGACTAATGGTCTCAAGTTGCAGTAGGGGAGGTTTAGGTTGGATATTAGGAAAAATCTTTTCACTAGGAGGGTGGTGAAGCACTGGAATGAGTTACCTAGGGAGGTGGTGGAATCTCCTTCCTTAGCGGTTTTTAAGGTCTGGCTTGACAAAGCCCTGGCTGGAATGAATTAGTTGGGAATTGGTCCTGCTTTGAGCAGGGGGTTGGACTAGATAACCTCCTGAGGTCTCTTCCAACCCTGATAATCTATGATTCTATGGTTATAATCCTCTAGTCTGACCTCCTGTATAACACAGACCATAGAACAGGGGTAGGCAACCTATGGCATGCATGCCGAAGGCGGCATGCGAGCTGATTTTCAGTGGCACTCACACTGCCCAGGTCCTGGCTACGGATCCGGGGGGCTCTGCATTTTAATTCAATTTTAAATGAAGTTTCTTAAACATTTTAAAAACCTTATTTACTTTACATACAACAATAGTTTAGTTATATATTATAGAGAGTTATAGAAAGAGACCTTATAAAAACGTTAGAATGTATTACCGGCATGCAAAACCTTAAATCAGAGTGAATAAATGAAGACTTGGCACACCACTGCTGAAAGGTTGCTGAACCCTGCCATAGAACTTCTCCCAAATAACTCCTAGAGCAAATCTTTAATAAAAAAAGGATCCAATCTTGATTTTAAAATGATCCGTTATGGAGAATCCCCCATGACCATTGGTAAATTGTTCCAGGGGTTAGTTACTGTCACTGTTCAAAATTTACACGCTATTTCCAGTCTGGATAGAAATTGAAACATTCAACATTCATTGGATCGTGTCATACTTTTCTCTGTGAGATTGGAGAGCTCATTATTAAATATTTGTTCCCCATGTAGGTACTTTGTCAGGCACTTAGATGCTATAGTGATGAGCGCTATAGAAAAGCCCATGAGGAAATTAATAATTCTATCTCCAGAGCAGGTTTTGAATAGTGTGCAGTAAATAAGGCCTAAAGCATTGAACAATGAGGAGAAAACAAAATATTGAATAGTTGCTCATTAATTGAGCACTGTCCAGTCTGTGTACTGAATCCGGAAGGGAACAAACTGTATATGATTGTGCAATTAAAGACTCTGTGCTAAAGCGTACCCACCAGGAGGCTGAAATAGGGTTTCTCCAGCAACCTTAATTCTGGCTTTTCCTAATTTTCAAATGTTAGATTTTGCAAACTGAACATTTCTTTAATGGAGTTTTTTTTAATGTAATCTGATATAGAGCAGGTAACTTGGAATGAAGGAACAATGGGAGAATCAATGAAATTGAAATGTCACACATTTTGAACTGAGAAATTATTTTACAGAATGGATAACTTGTGGAATTCATTGCAATAAGACATTGTTTTGAGGCCAAGAGGTCAGTAGGATTTAGAAAAGGCTGTGTTTTTTATATGGATAATAAGAACATCCACAGTACTTTTTAAAAAAGAAAAAAAGTACATGGTATATGAGCCCTTATGCTTCAGAGCATAAGACAACCAGTAGCTGATGGAGATCAGTAAGAAACTTTCCCTATGTGTGAGGTATTCATTGATTGTACACTATAGGATTTCCTGCAACTTCCCCTGAAGCATCAGGTACTGGTCACTGTCAGAGACGGAATACTGAATAAAAGGACCCTGGAGTGATATCTGTGGCAATTCCTATATGCCTTAAAAGCTTCAGTTGGCCAAAATATTGTTTTTCCCTTTAAAGGGGTGTCTTTTTATCTCTCATGTTACTTCAAGCTGATGCTTAAACTGCTCAGTTAAGCTACAGCACATCCTTGGTATTGTTGCCTCACTGACTGATAATTTGCCATCTTTATCCATGTGAAAAGGTAAAATAGTAACACCAAGTGGAAGCTCCTGCACACAGCCCCAATCTGGAAGGATGGCAGAACAACTGTGCTCACTGTCTCCTGAGTTTTCTACTGAGACTGTCACTTCATACCAGTTGTGATGTGGATACCTGCCCACTAGGAATTGGACAGAGACCGTCTAATTTCAGACAGGCCATTTTCATCATTCAGAGGATGGGAAGGACTTTCAGTCACCACTCACTGCCAAGCAGGGCTGGATTCAGACCCCACAGAAAAGCCTTAGTATTTTATTACCAAGGTTAGAAGAAAGTTCTGCAAATTCTAGGCACAGAATTTGCTTTTTGAGGCAGTTGCTGCAGATATCCTTTATATTGGCGCCTTAGTCACCATCTTGTCTTCTTCCTTAGCATCCAAGTGCAACAGGTTCAGTGGAAACAATTGTCTTCTGCCTGCCTACTCCTCCTTATGCAAGGGCAGTTCTCACTCTTCATCTGCCAACTCCTGCTACGTACTAAATCAAAGCCCAAGGAGCTTCCCTGGCAGGCCTCTTTGAACAGGACATTGCAACCCAGCAGCCCCCTGCTCTCAAGGTAAGAAACTAAAATATGACCTCACCAGGCTTATTGAATACACCTGAGTACACAGTCCCCCACACTCCAGGCTCATACTTAGGGGTGAGAGCAGCAGTGAGTGCCAACCTTCTTTCTTCCCACTTGCATTCCTGCTGAGAGCCTAGTTTCATGTTCTGCCTCATCCATTGCTGCCTCCCATTCGGTTCCTCTGCTGGGACGCCCACTGGATTATTGTTGCCATATGCATACTGTCTTTCAGCCAGTTTTCTGTCCAGGAGGCAGAGTTCACCTTATCCAAGAGGCTCTGGTCGAAACCCTTAGAAATAATTTTGAAAGTAAGACTGTAGGACAAAGTGAAAGCAACCATATAAGGTAGTTCTCTACTTTTGATAAGGTTCACAAGCTGCTGCCAGAATATGTATCAGTAAAACAGCAACTGGGATCATGGCCCATGACAAGGGCTTTCCCAGTTTGAATAATTAATTGATTAAAGATTAGCTGCTCTTGCCCATGTAGAAAGCTAATTTATTTTTAACATTAATTTAGAATAATAGAAATGTAGGGCCGGAAGGGACCTTGAGAGGTCATCACATCCAGTCCCCTCTGCTGAGGCAGGAACGAGTAAACCTAGACCATCCCTGACAGGTGTTTGTTCAATTTGTTCTTAAAACCTGCAGTGATGGGGATTCCACAACCTCCCTTGGAAGCCTGTTCCAGAGTTTAACTATCTTTATTGAGGGGAGAAAAATTTCTATGTAACCTAAATCTCCCTTGCTGCAGATTAAGACCATCATTTCTTGTCCTGCCTTTGTGAATATGAAGAACAATTGATTAAACTGCCTTTAACATATCTGAAGATTGTTATTAAGTCCAATCTCAGTCGTCTTTTCTCAAGACTAAACATGCCCAGTTTTTAGCTTTACCTCATAGGTCAGGTTTTCTAAATCTTTTATAATTTATGTTGCTCTGCTTTGGACTCTATCCAGTTTGTCCACATCTTTCATAAAGAGCTGGACTCAGGCTGAGGACTCACCAGTGCTGAATAGAGTAGAACAGTTGCCACCTGCATCTTACTTACAACACTCTTGTTAATACACCCCAGAATATAATTTTTTTAGCAGCTACATCACTTTGTTGATGTGTATTCAATCTGAGATTCGCTATACCATCTTCTCCCTCCCTCCCCCAATCCTTTTCAGCAGTACTACCATCTAGCCAGTTATTCCCCATTTGGTAGTTGTGTATTTGATTTTTCCTTCCTATGTGAAGTACTTTGCATGTATCTTTACTGAATTTCATCTTGTTGAATTCTGACCAATTCTCCAATCTGTCAAGATGGTTTTGAATTCTAAACCTGCTCTCCAAAGTTCTTGCAATCCCTCCTGAAATCAATTTTGTGGTTTACTCATAACCTCTAGCACACTTTTGGCAGCTCTATTTATTGGTTCAAAAATAAATTTGTAATGCACAATTTTCAGCAGCACAGAAGAGATGTACATTTTAACAGGCAGTATCTTTCTTAAATATTAATTGCACAAAACAATGCAGTTGGCTATGCTATGCTAAATGGAGAGATTGCATAGCTGGCATTTTATTAGCCTATTAATAGTAGCTAGTCATTATGTATTGTGGTGAAAAGTATTCTGTATTAATATATTGATTCCCCTTCCCCCCACCATCCCTGATAAATTATAGAGTGAATTATTTCCTCCAGAGCCTGTAGAGAGCTTTGAGGGAGATGGAGAAAGTTAAGGGTGTTACGTTAAGGAAAGCAACCCACGACGCTGCCATGCTGCAGTATGATTCAAACAAAATATTTCAATAGCCCTCTAACCATTTTCCACTTCTCTTTTTGTGATGAAAGAGAGGGTGTCAAGTTGTTAAAGGGAGTGGGAGGACAAAAGTAGCATGTGGCCTGAGACTGCTGTCTCTTATGTGAGTAATCTTTACCTTGGACTTTTGTCTGTAATTAATGGGAACATAAAATGAGGAAGACACATGTATTTTAAATGACTCTTGAAATGTAACCTTTCTAAAGGAATCAATAAATGAAATACAGCCAGATGCGGACCATCTCACCAGAGACATAAAACACTCATCATTCTGAGATGGTTGAGATTCCCTACAGTATTTGCATGAAATAATAGAGTTCAAACTTCTTTCCATTAACCCCAGTGCTGTTTGTTAATGATTTTTGCAGGGACATGGATTCAGTGAAATTCAGGTTAGGTGTTTGGAATCACAATACAGATAAAAGGAAAAAGGTTAATCCAGTCAATGGAATAGGCAAAAACCAGGACTGCCTAAATTTATAGCATCTTTTCCTCATTTGCCACTTGGTCAGTAGCAGTTTATTTTAATTAACAGCTTTCTCTTAAGTAACAAACCTCACAGCTGAGGGCCTAAATATAGTATTAACTACCCAGTCTATGATGTTGGGATTATCTTTAGGGTCACAATACTGTGATTTTTGGCTTTTGACCCATGAGAATATTTTTTCTTTGCCTAAGAAAAGAGAAATGTAGTCATCTACATCTTGGGGGACTTCCACATATAGCAAATGTAATCCTTCAGGATGTTCACACTGAGACAAAACTTATTGCCATGTGTAAATTATGATTACGTACATTTATTTCTCCATTTTTCATACATTAAAATGTGATGCTAAACAACAGTAGGAAACGAACATATCACTGCCAGAGAACCAAGACCCCAGATCTGAACAGTGCTAAGTTCTGAGATATTTTGGAACTGAATCCCTTCTGACCTTAATATCTATGAGTTTATGAATCTGAAGTGAAATTTAGAGGTAGGCAGCTAAAATAAGCCAACCCAAAAGCCTAGAGTTAACCCTCCCAGCCACCCAAGAAGCTTGAAAGTTCAGATCTGGATCTAAGCTTTATGACTTAGCCACCTCAAGGAAAAGGATGGTGTGACGGGGGGCATGTGCCCCTAGTCCTTGGCCACCTCAGGAACAGCTCAGACTCCTTTTTTGTGTTCAGTCTGCATAATTTATTCAAGTCCCACCACCAATACCTGCACAGTACAACACAACAGTCCTAATTTCTATGACCTTCAGTCCCTGTTCATCAGGGTACTGGGAGGAAAGGAGAAATCTCTTCCTTGGGATCGTCTTCAACCTGGGCACAGCTAGCCCTGTCCTCCCTAAGCTAAACACTTCCTTTCTGTCTTTATTAAACTAGTTAGCTAATGGGCCAATTAATTCCTTAGCTCTCCCAGCCTCCCTATCTGATTAACTAATTCGTCCTTATCTCCTCAGTCAAATGTTGCTGGGGAAACTAATTGAGGCTACAGTGATCAGAGTTCAGACTCATCTGTCAGCCCTCAGCACTCTGTCACAAATGGTTTTAGGCTAAAGCACAGGACATGAGGTCAGGAAATCTGAGTTTTGTTCCTAGCTGTGCTACTGACTTGTGTGTGGCTTTGGGCAAGTCACTTAACCTTTCTCTGCTTCAGTTTTCCCATCTGTAAAATACAAGTATAGATGCTTACCTATATCACGGGTGTTCTGAGAACTAATTTGTGGCCACTTTTTGATAATCTAACTTAAGTTGTTATAGAAAGACAAAATGCTATCACTCTCATAAACAATGTTCTCCCTCCATTCAGTGGAGCAATAAGAATGAGTAATAATAAAGAGAACTGGATTTGTAATGAAGTTGAAATTACTCTAGATTTTCATGACTTTCTGCTTCAGTGCCTGATTCAGACCTGTTGGGGAAAAAATGGGGTTGAACCCTCTTATACTAGACCTGAATTTGGCACTCATTGTCTGCATTGTTATATGCGGAATGGGTGACTAGTATGTAAGGTATATACTCAGCCTAATTCATTCAAAAGTAGATTTCATTTCCAGCTCTTGTAGTTTAGTCTCTTTGCATGACATTTTGGCCCAGTCACCATTCAAGTTCTATTTAAACCTTAAAATATAAGTAAGTTGTGCTAGTCTGTACAGAAGTGACAAGTAGACATAGATCGAGGAGTACTTGTGGCACCTTAGAGACTAACAAATTTAAGGTGCCACAAGTACTCCTTAGTATCAGAGGGGTAGCCGTGTTAGTCTGGATCTGTAAAAAGCAAGGAAGTCCTGTGGCACCTTATAGACTAACAGATGTGTTGAAGCAAGTACTCCTTGTTCTTTTTGCTGATACAAACTAACATGGCTACCACTCTGAAACCTGTAGACATAGATGTAAGCTCTCAAAATGCTTTGCAAATCACACCTATTGTGGGTTCTCCAGCAGGAGAATTCAATGAGCCAGCTATAGGTGCTTTTGCTGCAGAGTGCACTAGAATGAAGAGTGATTCCAAGCATTATTCAGATTCATGAGTGCAGGCTTTTCTGATGTACACTAACTGAAACGATGTGAGGTCTCTTCAGAAATCTTTTCACATTATAAATTTCAGCTCAAACCTGGAAAGTATAAATCTGGGTTATGCAAATGTGCAGTATGCTACTCGACTTGCTATATGTGCTTGTAGGAAAGTTGAAGGAGCTAAAGGTGGCTAAGTTCTTTGAATGGTTAGGCCTTACAAATGATACATTCTTAAGTCTTAGGAAAGAATGTGAGTTTAACAGTGCATTAACTTTGGCAACCAACAGAATGGAAAGGTTACAGCCAAAAGTTGGCAGATCAATTCTTGGAATGTTAAAAAAAAAAAAAAAGAAAAAAAAAGGGTGGATCTCAGAATACAAAGGTTAGGCTTTATTCTTTCCACATGTATTCGTAGCAAGGGGATAGATTTCAGGTTTCCATCTGTTCCATTCTAATGGTGGTTTTCTCTTTGTGTGTTTTGCTGCTTATTCCTGCATCGGTTCTATTGTAAACCGCTTGGCTTTACATTAAGATGGCTTTAGAAACTGATGCATTCACAAAATCAGCTGATCAGAAAGGAATATGCATTAAAATATTTGCATACCTTCTACTGCAAATTATGATTAGATAACAACTGGCAGTAGTATACCCATCCAAAAACCAAAAGGCAAACAAATTTTCAGGAAGTAAGGGAACTGCAGACTGTGAGATGCGGGCAGATATTCAAATCTCCTTATTGTAAAAACACGAATGAAACTGAAAATTTATTTGTACTGTAAAGGGATCAGAAGTGAAAAGCAATGGAAGAAATAAATACTTTTGTGTTCCCTTCAAAAGGGACAAGCAATAGTTCATAAGAAAGGGGTTCTCTACAAATAAACAAATCATTTCTAATAGAGCCATCAATGCATTATAATGCAGTATCAATGTATACAAGCACCCTGAGTCTTTCACTTACCTCTTTATTGTTTCAGTGGGATCAGTCATAATAATTTCTGCTTTGCTGCTAATACTTGAATACGTGTTGGCTCCAAAACTCACTCACTGTCTCCTTTTTAACATTAATGTAGTTTACAGATTGATATAACTGAGTAGGGCCCCTGTGAGGGCCCAGTGGATGTATGAGAAAAACAACACAAACCTGAACACAGAGTTGGACATTATGCTCTTCTGTGCACACTTATGATGAACAGAGGGGCTTTTAGGGCCCCAGCTGATCTAGGAATGCAGACAATGCTACCTCTGTGTGGCATCCTTCCACCTCTATATACCAATAGTTCACGGGTTTCCTGAAGGATTCAGGCGCTGGAGATTTGGGAGGAGTAGGCCAGGAGCTGGGCAGATGGGAAGGCCACTTTCCACACCACTGTTCCAAGCGTCCCAGTGGAAATTTAGGGCCAGATTGTGATACATGTGCCGTACATGTTCCCATTGATTTCAGGCTCATAATCTGGTCATTAATGAATGTGAGTCAGAGTCTGATACCGTTACTCATGCTGACTATTACCTTACTCCATCCCTGCTCCCACTGATATCAACATATATATATATATATATATATATATATATATATATATATATATATATATATATATATATATATATAATATAGACATGATCACACAATCACTTAAACTTACCAATGGGTTAAGCCACACAGTTGATCCAAACCTTAGCCCCAAATGCACATCAGACCAAAATGGAAACTTTAGAGTTTCACAGAGGCTTAACTGTTTTTCAAATTGTTTCATTTTCCGTCCTCTCCAGGTTTTGTCTGCAGATGGGCAGGACGTAAGGCGAGCCTTGACTGAGCATGAGCTGAAGGCTGTGCATTGAGTTTTGTTAAACAAATAAGGAACATGTCTGATGCTCTCAACTGTGATTTTAAGAAACATTTTTCTTTTAAAAATATAATTTAATTTTACTTCCTGCTTCCATCTGACACTACAAAGAGAAGCAAGGATAAGCTATTTGCAAGTGTAGCTGTTGCAGCATTACCAATCCCCAGGAAAGATCAAAAGAATTATGAGAGCCTGATAACTCTGAGTGAGATTTCCAGTCCAGGTTCTGATCCTCTGAGGTCCAGAGTACTTTCAACTCAGTTATTTTTGAGGGTGCTCAGCAGAACAGAGCTCCATTTTTGCAGATCCAAGAAATTTGGCTAAGATTCAGATAGGCATCAGAACATGTGATTTCTTATCTGAACTGAACATTTGAAGGTTCATTTTACATGCACTGGTGAGACCACTGGAATTTGTTTTTTCAAAACTATCAAACTACGCGTAGGTCTTTAAGTGCGTTTGAGTTCACAAACGGGGGCAATGGATCAGTGTTCAAGTCGGGCTCTCCATCACTACTCGGCCCGGATTGGGGAAGCTAATGATCAAGCCAGGGGACCAAATTCAGTAATGAATCCTGGTCACATGCCATCTGAGGCACGTTGCGTATACACTAAGAAGTTCACAAACCTTCCTTCCTGTACTTTAAACTAGGGCTGTCAAGTGATTAAAAAAAGTGACAGCATGATTAATTGCGCTGTTAACAATAATAGAATACCATTTATTTAAATATTTTTGGACGTTTTCAAAAATATTGATTTCAATTACAACACAGAATACAAAGTGTGCAGCACTCACTCTACTTTTGATTACAAATATTTGCACTGTAAAATACAAAAGAAATAGTATTTCTGAATTCACCTAATACAAGTACTGTAGTGCAATCTCTTTATCATGAAAGTTGAATTTACAAATGTAGAATTATGTACCAAAAAAACCTGCACTGAAAAATAGAACAATGTAAACTTTAGAGCCTACAAGTTCAATCAGTCCTACTTTTTGTTCAGCCAATTGCTCAAACAAGTTTGTTTACATTTGCAGAAGATACTGCTGCCTGCTTCTTGTTTACAATGTCACCCGAAAGTGAGAAGGCGTGTTTGCATGGCACTGTTACAGCTAGGGTTGCAAGATATTTATGTGTCAGTTTCACTTAAGATTCATATGTCCCTTCATGCTTCAACCGCCATTCCAGGGGACATGCATCCATGCTGATGATGGGTTCTGCTTGATAACCATCCAAAGCAGTATAGACCGATGCATATTGATTTTCATCATCAGGAGTCAGATGCCACCAGCAGAAGTTTGATTTTCTTTTTTGGTGCTTTGCATCTGAGTGTTGCTCTTTTAAGACTTCTGAAAGCATGCTCTATACCTCATCCCTCCCAGATTTTGGAAGGCATTTCAGATTCTTAAACTTTGGGTAGAGTGCTGTAGCTATCTTTAGAAATCTCACATTAGAATCTTCTTTGCATTTCGTCAAATTTGCAGCGAAAGTGTTCTTAAAATGAACAACACGCACAAGGGTCATCATCCAAGACTGCTATAACATGAAATATATGGCAGAATGCAGGTAAAACAGCAGAAGACACACAATTCTCCCCCAGGTTGTTCAGTCACAAATTTAATTAACACATTATTTTTAACAAGCGACATCAGCATGTAAGCATGTCCTCTGGAACGATGGCTGAAGCATAAGAGACATATGAATCTTTAGTGCATCTGGCAAATAAATATCTTGCAATGCCAGCTACAATAGTGCCATGTTTAACAGTGTGATTAATTTTTTTAATCGTGTTTAATTTTTTTGAGTTAAGCGTGTGAGTTAACTGTGATTAAGTGACAGCCCAACTTTAAACTCATATTTTTTGTCTAGGGAGATTAATAAAGGGTAAAGAATGTTTTTAAATGTATCCTGTAGCCTCAAGGCCTGTGAAATGGTGAAAGTCATATGTGAGAGACACAGGCAGATTTACAATGAAACACACAGTGCCCTGGCATGGGGTTCCCCAACTACAGGGTGCAACAGGGCCAGGCAGCTCAGCACTGTCCAGCACCTCCTGCTGGGGGGACCGCTGCAGGGGCAGAAGCTGTGGAGGAGAACAGGGAGGAAACCATTTAAGAGCCATGCTGGAGGCGTGGCGTGCGGTGCATTCTCCCAGTCGGTGAGCTGGACTCCTGCTGCCTCTTGGGGCTCCTGCTGCTGGCTGACGGCCAGGTGGGGCAGGCAGGTGAGAGGTTGGCTGAGGACGTGCTGTAGGGGAGGTGGACATGTTCCTCTGGTGGGGCATACGCTGGTGCCTGTTGTGCTCCTCTGGATGCTGGGCAGCGCAGGTGCAGTCCCTGGCAGGCACTGCTACTGGTAGCCCCTGGAAAAAGGCCAGGGGAAGGGAGCGGCAGGCCAAGAGGTCTCAGCTCTCAAGTGCTGCAGCTGCCTCAGCTCTCTTTAGCAGCGAACAGGAGCAGCAGCAGGGCAAGGACGCATCCACCAGCCAGCTAGGTAAAGTAACCCAGCGGCTGCAACTGGGATGTAGCCCCAAGCTCCCCCCCACACACACCCCCAGCCCCTTGCCCTGAGCACCAAATAGGAGCTCCTGCACCTTCCCATCCCCACCTGCACCCCTCGCACCAAACGGGTGCTGCCCCAGGTAACTGCTCCACACTCCAACCCTCTGTCCCAGCCCTGAGTCCCCTTCCACACCCTAACTCCAACACCCAGCCTGCTCCTGCACCCTAACTCTCTCTCAGACCCCACACCCCAGCCCTGAGCCTCCTCCCACATCCTAACTGCAGGCTAGACCCCACACATCAATGTTTTTTTATATAAAGCACTCTTATCCAAAGCACTTTACAATAGTTAGCTAATGGTACAAACAATATTTGGGAATCATTAAGTGGTCCACTGAAACTCTTAGTGATTTTCAAGTGGTCTGTGGGAAAAAAAGTTAGACTACACAAACAATCAAGGTACCTCACTTTATTTTCATTTACTTCCTATTACTTATAATATAGGAGGAGGAAATAAAAAAGAATGAAAAACAGGGATGGGGAAGATAAGAGAGAATGTCCTTTCTCTTGCCTGGGTCCCGGGGGGGGGGGGGGGGGCTAAAAATGAAGCTGAGCACAGGGCCCCACTAACTCTAAATCCGACACTGGTGAGAGAGGTGGAGCTGTATCTTCTCATGTGACCTGAAATAAGCTTGATCACCTTACTCCACTGCTACCTCTTCATACCTCCAACTATTTAAATCATGTATGCAGATGAACATTACATTAGCGATAATCTCAAAACTACAAAACACCTTAAATTTGGGGTAGAAAGAGATGAAAGCATTTCTGTTCCTCTGAGGTCTTCTGTCCAGATGTCATAGTCTGTTTTGATACCACATGCTAAGGTAAAACCTGACACTGTCCTGAAACTGATATGTGGTGTGCAGCGGAGGTGCTCGCTACAAACCCATCACCAGCCTTCCACCCTGCCAACCACCGTCTACTCTACCCAGCCCCAGCCACCTCTCATCTAGCCCACAGTACTCCAAAACTTACCATTGTGTCTTCCTGTGACCCAAATCCTACCAGCTTTTCTATCAGCAAAGGTTGCAGAATATGGTGTGTTGCGGGATCATTTTCAGTGTATTTTGCTGGTTACACAGCAGAAATGATGCAGAACCACTGATCTAGTTGGTAAAGCAAAGGCTTAGGGAGGCTGAAGAGGTTTTCACAAACGAACATGTTTAATTGTAAACTTGGTCTTGTCTTCCTGCAATGTTTATATTAATAAAAAGATTTTTGCCTCAGGCTCCATTTTGGGAATAGCAGAAAATGCTTACAAGAGCTCCTGGGCTGTTTCATTGTGAAATTGTATTTGTGATCTGTCAATAAATCTGTGCTACTATGGGGGATAGATTCAGAGGGATCATTATGTATTATTGCAAATCATACGAGTGCCAAAAAAATCAAGGTCCCATTTCCATTAGGGATGCAGAAACAAACTACTTTAGGGAGTCTGTCAGGTGCCTTGTCTATTGATGCACAATACCAGGCAACAAGAAGCATGACTCTAGCTGGAAGTAGAGGGCATGGCAGTGAGACGGGACAGTGAAACTACTGCCTGCAGAGTTGCTCTCATGGACATGTCTCTGACCCTGATTGCCTCCAGATTCATTCTCATTAATCTTGCCTGACCCCACAGCCTTCACCGTTGCCCTCCTTGATCATGCTGTGACCCAGATTGCCTTTAAATTGTTCCAGAATGATCCATACATGACCCCACTTTCCATGTACGATGTCATGTGACTCCAGTATCCTCATATACTCTCTCAGTGACCCTTCTCTGGCCCAGATTGCCTTTTAATTTTCCTCATTGACCCCTCAACCTGATGCCATGTGAATCTACTGCCTGCAGAGTTGCGCTTATTGAACTCCTCACTGACCCTGATTGCCTCCAAATTCATTATTAACCTCGCATAGCCTGAAGGCTCCAGAATTGCCCTACGGGAGCATGCTGTAACCCACAGTGCCTTTAAATTGTTCCAGATTGACCCAGGCATGACACCACTCCTTCCTCACTTGCAATGCATGACCTCATCTGACCCCTGTGTGTTGATTTACCCTCTCATTGACTCTTCAATGACCCTGATTGCATTTAAATTGCTCAAGATAGACCCATGAAGGACCCTGCTCCTTCCTCACGTGCAATGCATGGCCTCATCTGACCCCAGTATGTTGATTTACCCTCTCATTGACCCTTCAATGACCCTGATTGCCTTTAAATTTCCCCAGTTGGACCAATGAATGACCCCACCTCTCCCTAATTTGCAATGTATAATCTCTTCTGACTCCAGTGTGTTGTTTTACCCTCTCATTGACCCTTCTATGACCTTGATTGCCTTTAAATTGCTCCAGATTGACCCATGTGTGACTCCCCCCACTCCTTCCTCACTTGCGATCAATGACCTCATCTGACCCCAGTGTGTTGATTTACCCGGTCATTGACCCTTCTGTGCCCCTGATTGCCATTAAATTGCTCCATATTGACTCAGGCATAACCCCCCACTCCTTCCTCACTTGCAATGCATGACCTCATCTGATCCCAGTGTGTTGATTTGACCCTGATTGCCTTTAAATTGCTCCAGATTGACCCAGTCATGACCCCACTACTCCCTAGCTTGCGATGCATGACCTCATCTGACCCCAGTGTGTTGTTTTACCCTCTCATTGACCCTTCTATGACCCTGATTGCCTTTAAATTGCTCCAGATTGACCCATGTGTGACCCCACTAGTCCCTCACTTGCAATGCATGACCTCATCTGACTCTAGTGTGATGATTTACCTTCTCATTGACCCGTCTATGGCCCTGATTGCCATTAAATTGCTCCATATTGATCCATGAAGGACCCTGTGCCTTCCTCACGTGCCATGCATGACCTTACCTGACCCCAGTGTGTTGATTTACCCTCTCATTGACCCTTCTATGACCCTGATTGATTGCCTTTAAATTGATCTAGAATGACCCATGCGTTATCCCATTACTCCCCCACTTTGCTATGCAGGACTTCCTGTGACCCCAGTGTGTTGATTTACCCTCTGAGTGACCCTTCTATGACCCTGATTGCCTTTAAATTGCTCCATCCATCACCCTCCCCACTTCCTCACTTGCAATGCATGACCTCATCTGACTCCAATGTGTTGATTTACCCTCTCATTGACCCTTCAATGACTGTGATTGCCTTTAAATTGCTCCAGATTGACCCAGGCATGACCCCCCACTTCCTCACTTGCAATGCATGACCTCATCTGACCCTAGTGTGATGATTTACCCTCTCATTGACCCTTCTATGACCCTTATTGCCTTTAAATTGATCCAGATAGACCCAGGCATAACACCACTCCTTCCTCACTTGCAGTGCATGACCTCATCTGACCCCAGTGTGTTGATTTATCCTCTCATTGACCCTTCTATGACCCTGATTCCCTTTTAATTGCTCCAGATTGACCCATGTGTGACCCCACTACTCCCTCACTTGCAATGCATGACCTCATCTGACCCCAGTGTGTTGATTTACCCTCTCATTGACCCCTCTATGACTTTGATTGCCTTTAAATTGCTCCAGATTGACCCATGTGTGACCCCATTACTCCCTCACTTGCAATACATGACCTCATCTGACCCCAGTGTGTTGATTTACCCTCTGATTGACCCTTTAATGACCCTGATTTCCTTTAAATTGCTCTAGATTGACCCATTCATGACCTTAGTACTCCCTCACTTGCAGTGCATGACCTCATCTGACTTCTGTGTTGATTTACCATGTCTTAGACAACACCCAAGGCTGGAGGTAATGGGATATTTCAGAATCAATCGTGTTACTTTTTTTCTTGTTATGGATAAGTCTGTGCTACATATTAGAGATAAATGAATCCTCCAAAAGCTAGAGTGGCGCACAGGAATGCCAAATATGTAGTATAACATTTAAATAAAAATCAAGTTAATAGTGTTTACTTGCATAATTCAGGCACTCAGGAGTTAGGAAATATCACAAATAAGAGCCCATGCAACCTTAATTTAGCTCTTTCATGCATACGCGTTATGATAGGATATTCAATTATATGCTTACAAACAATTTTCCCCCTAACTGGTCCCCCTGCCCCATTCAGGATACAGGATTGATTTTACTGAGTTGCATCAACAGTGAATTTGGTGATAGGACCCAGATTTTTAAAGGTATTTAGGTGTTGCTGCACTCAGCATTGCAAATCTAACTGCTGTATAAGCTTAAATCTCATTTTCAAAAGGGATTTTTGGTACTTAGGATCAATAATCCCATCTATAGTCAGGGGTATTTTGGCTCCCAAATCCCTTTACCCCTTTTGAAAATGAGATTTAGTCTCCTAAATTTGTTAGCATTGCAATGCTGAGTGCAGCAACACCTAAATACCTTTAAAACTCTGGGCCCAAATGTTTTAGTACTCTACTTGCAGAGTATAAACTGGGCATGTATCAGCTGGAAGTGACAGAGGAGGAGAAAAACCTGAGTGTATTGGCTGATCACAGGATGACTCTGTGTTGCCAGTGTTATACAGCCATGAAAAAGGCTAATTCAGTCCTAGGATGCATCAGGCAAGGTATTTCCACAAGAGACAGGGAAGCCGTTAGTACTATTATACGCAGCATGAGTGAGACCTTATCTGGAATACTGTGTGCGGTTCTGATCTCCTATGTTTAAGAAAGATTAATTCAAACTGGAACAGATACAGAGAAGAGCTACTAGGAGGATCCAAGGAATGGAAAAACTTACCTTAGAGAGGAGACTCAAAGAGCTTGGCTTGTTTAGCCTAACCAAAAGAAGGCTCAGGGGAGATATGATTGATCTCTATAAATACATCAGAGGGCTAAATACCATGGAGGGAGAGGAATTACTTAAATTAAGCACCAATGTGGACACAAGAACAAATGGATATAAAACTGGCCATCAACAAGTTTAGGCTTGAAATTAGACGAAGGTTTCTAACCATCAGAGGAGTGAAGTTCTGGAATAGCCATCCAAAGAGAATGGGGTGTGGGAAGGTGGGGGTAACCTAACTGGCTTCAAGATTGATCTTGATAAGTTTATGGCAGGGATGGTATGATGAGACTGCCTACCAGAGGCACCAACTTTCTAATGTGCTAGAGGTGCTCCACCCCACGCCCTGCCCCAATTCACCCCCCACCTCTTCCCACCCCTGCTCCACCTCTTCTTGCCCCATTCTCCCCCTCCCCTGAGTGTGCCCTGCCCTCGCTCCTTCCCCCAGCACTTCCTGCACACTGCAGAACAGCTGATTGCAATGGACAGGAGATGCTGGGAGGGAGTGGGCGGCGCCGATCGCGGGGCTGCCAATGGTTGCTCAGCACCTACCATTTTTTTTTCTGTTGGTGCTCCAGGGCTGGAGCACCCAGAGAGTCGGTGCCTATGTTGCCTACAGTGGCAGGTAGCCAATATACAACTTCTAGCAGAAAATATCTTCAATGGGCAGGAATGGGACACTAGATGGGAAAGGCTCTAAGTCCCTAAAGAGAATTCTTTGCCAGGTGTCTGGCTGGTGGGTCTTGCCCACATGCTTAGTGTCTAGAGATCCCCATATTTTGGGTTGAGAAGGAATTTTCCCCAGTCCAACTTGGCAGATACCCCACGCTTCCTCTGCAGAGTGAGGCATGGGTCACTTGCAGGTATAAGCTAGTATAAATGGTGGATTCTCTGTAACTTTAAGTCTCTAAACCATGATTTGAGGACTTCAGTAACTCAGCCAGAGGGTAGAATGGGGTGGATGAGGTTCTGTGGCCTGCAGAATGCTGGCGGTAACCTAGATGATCGTGATGATTTCTTCTGACCTTAAAGTCTCTGAGAGGCACATGAACTGAAACTTGGACCTGAAACTTCAGGAGAGTTCTAATCTGGATAGGAACTTCTTGGCTTGGGACCTCTTCTCATAAACTTTCATACTTCACAACATCAGCATCATTCAGGAAACTAGAAAGTAATGTCTGGTGTGTTTTTTGTTCTGTTGTCCTCACTTTTATATAGTTCTCTGTTAGGAAGACTCAGAATAATGGAAGATCTAGTCTATATAGCATAGCGCCCCCCCCCCCCATCCTACACTCTTTTGACCTACATACTGAGGCTAAACTTCCATTAAAGTCAATAGACTCTTCCCTGAATAAAAACTGCAGGATCAGCCTATGTATAAGTTACAATATTCACACACTATGGCATTAGGATACGATGGTGTTCCAGCTCTAACTGTGCATTTCCTGACTTCTGGCTGAAACCAGATGCTTAAAACTGTTCTAACAGAGTTTTAGGGGTGAATACAGCAATATTTTATTTAATAAATCTGTCCTTTGAAATGAATCTAATGGGAACTATACAGTAATACTTTGCAATATTGATGTTTTAGTGCCCCAACACAGTATATTAAAACAATAAGAGTACCTTGCACATGACACAGTTGAGGTGCAAATCCACGTGCTACTGCCCATTACAAATATATACGAGATGTGGTGGAAAAAATACAGGCCAATTTTTCAGGATGAAATTTCAGGGCCAAGTGCAACCTCTAATGGGACCACCTTATGGATCAGTTTCTCATGGCCATAAAATAGATATATAAACATTCCTGTGAGAGTTTATCATCATTTGTACCATTGCACTACACATACCTCTTGCCCTCTCATAGCCTGCATGAACTTCAGAATTCCGTTAAGGTTTTTCAGACTTACACTACATTGAACAGGGAGAGCTCTCTGTGGTGTCGCTTCAATGAAATGTCAAGGAAAATGCTGTCAGTTTTAGAACCTTTCAAGGAATGAAAGTGAAATAATATACTTGGAAACATCTAGTGGGAGAACATTATGAAAGGAGAATTCCTCCCTTTTCCCCTGCTTGGAGGATTTATCTGGCCCCACATACGAGCAGTAACAGAAAGGCTAAGTGTCTAACTCAGGATCATATTCCAAGTCAATGACAGTCAAGAATATATGCTAGATGATACCCCAATTGGCATTCCTCTGGTATGACCACTGGGTCATGCTACCCCCAGTGCTGACAGTCTTTGTATGAACTAGGGCTGGCCTCATTACTCATTATCCACAGCCAGCTTAGAGTTGAGCACCTCTGGTTTCCAAACTGACTTGCTTTCTTCAACAGAAATAAATGGCATGGATGCTGCATAATAAGGCCAGGTCTATACTACAGATTTTTGCCAGCATAGTTGCATTGGTCATGGGTGTGATTTGTGACTAACATAGCTGTGCCAATAAGAAACCTGAGTGTAGATGTAATTGTACTAACAAAACTACCCTTTTGCTGATACAGTTCATTCCATTCGGGGGGACTGGAATAAACTATGTTGGCAGAAGTGCCATCTTCCTGGTACAAAATACACCCACACTTGGAGTGCTTTGCCAGTATAATATATCCTGTATACCTATACTGGCAAAGCACTCCTAGTGTAGACCTTGCCTAAGTCCCCCTTCTCTTGTGCCTCCCAACCCTATTGAAAGCGGACACTTGGAATGACCACCCCTGCTTAATGGAAGTTTCCTGAAGACAAGATTCACATGATTTTGTGGCTGTCAGAATAGGGAGATTTTCTGTAACTTAAAAGAAAAAAAAAACCAAGTATCAATATAGCTTTCTCACTTGAGCTTTACAGTGTTAACAATCATAGTTCATATTTACACAGATTCTCATTTGTTGAACTGAAAGTAATTGCCAGTTTGGACAAAATCTATTATCCCCATTATACAGATGTGATAACTGTGGAAATGCAAGGGAGGACATGATATGGACCAACGACCGTATCTTACTAGGTAAGATTCATCACTGTAACTCTTTGATCTGGGGAAAAATTGTCCATGCTAAATTAGATCCATGTGGTGACTGTGAACAGACTGAGAATATTATGGAAGCCAAATACTTGTATTTATCTAAAGACTGAGGATTACCTTCCTGAAGAGTGAGAAAGTAGTTCAGTCTCAAATTTCATTCAAATGTTTCCTTTGCTTCAGCAAATCTTGGAAGAGAGACAAATTGTAGCAAATATGTAATTTTGACATGAAAACCAGACCAATAGCACTTGAAATGAAACCACAAATTCAGTTCAGTTAGGCTCAGGGATTAAATGTGACTGGAACAATGTTCTCTGGCAATTTGAAATTCTGGGGGTGGGGGGAGTGCAAGGGAGCAAGATTATTTTCCCCGAAAACTCAATAACTCTTTCAAGTCTGAATGGTATTGAAACTTTATTTTTTATTAAAATGGATTCTTTTAAATCAAATGTGCACTGATGCCACTTTGATGGTTCTGTTTCTAAGTGTCAAGTCTGCACTGGTAGTTATAGGGGTAGGGCCTGAAGGAAAAAACGGTTACCCACTTTTTAGTAACTGTTGTTCTTCGAGATGTGTTGTTCATGTCCATTCAAAGTAGGTGTGCGCGCGCCGCATGCACGCCAGCCGGAAGATTTTCCCCTAGCAGCATCCGTAGGGTCGACCCGGGTGTCCCCTGGAGTGGTGCCACCACAGCGCCCTATAAAGGGGCCTGCCGACCCTCCACCCCCTCAGTTCCTTCTTGTTGGCACTCCTACAGAGGGGCAGGAGGGTGGGTGTTGGAACGGACATGAACACCACATCTCGAACAACAGTTACTAAAAGGTGCGTAACCATTTTTCTTCTTCGAGTGGTTGTTCATGTCCATTCAAAGTAGGTGACTCACAAGCCTAACCTTAGGAGGTGGGGTTGGAGATCACTGCTGACTGGAGTACTGCGTGAACAAAGGCTGCATCATCCCTAGCCTGGTGAGTGATGGCATAGTGAGACAAGAATGTGTGGATGGAGGACCACATGGTCACTCTACAAATCTCCTGAGTCAGAACCTGAGCCAGGAACGCCGCAGAGGAGGCCTGTGCCCTAGTGGAGTGGGCCTTGACGGGAGGGACAGGGGTCTTAGCTATACTGTAGCATTCCCGGATGCAAGTCGTGATCCATGAAGAGATTCACTGAGAAGAGACCGGGGGCCCCTTCATCCTTTCTGCCACTGCGATGAAGAGCTGGGTTGAGCATCTGAACGGCTTGGTACACTATATGTAAAAGGCCATAGTCCTGCGGACATCCAGGGAGCGTAGCCTCTGCTCTTTGCTGGAGGCATGTGGTTTCAGATAAAACACCAGGAGAAAGATATCTTGGCCTATGTGGAACTGTGAAACGACGTTGGGTAGGAAAGCTGGATGAGGTCTAAGTTGGACCTTGTCCTTGTAGAAGACTGTGTACAGGGGCTCAGATGTTAACGCTCAAAGCTCCGACACCCGCCGGGCCAAGGTTATCTCCACCTGGAAGACGGTCTTGTACATCAGGTACAGCAGGGAGCATGAAGCCAGAGGCTCGAAGGGAGGCCCCGAGAGGACGGAAAGGACCAGATTCAGGTCCCAAGCAGGGGTCGGCTGACATGTGGGAAGAGCCTGTCCACACCCTTGAGAAAATGCCTAACCAGCGGGTTCGCAAACACTGAGGCACCCCCCTCTCCCAGATGAAAAGTGGATATGGCCGCCAGGTGAACGCGAATGGAGGAAAGGGAGAGGCCCAGTTGTCTTAGGTGAAGCAAATAGTCAAGGACAGCTGGAATTGGTACCCCTAGTGGGTCGAGACCTCGCTGACCCGACTATATAGAGAAGTGCTTCCATTTAGCCAGGTAGTGGCCCTAGTTGATGGCTTCCTGCTATCCAGCAGCACCTGCCTGACCTGCTGGGAGCACTGCAACTCCACTGGGTTCAGCCATGGAGCATCCAGGCTGTGAGGTGAAGGGACTCGAGGTTCGGATGGTGGAGGGAGCCCCAGTCCTGCGTGATCAGGTCCGGGAGGAGGGGCAGCGTCAGGGGCGCCTGACCAGACATGTGCAGGAGTGATGTGTACCAATGGTGGCAAGGCCACACCGGGGCTATCAGGATTACCCTGGTGTGATCCCTGTGAACCTTTAAAAGCACCCTGTGTATCAGGGGGATCAGAGGGAAGGCGTAGAGCAGACCGCCCTCCCATGACTGAAGGAAGGCGTCCGACAGAGACCCTCGACTGTGGCCCTGGAGGGAGCAAAACTGTTGGCACTTCCTGTTTTCCCTTGAAGCAAACAGGTCTAACCGGGGAAAGCCCCAGAGCTGGAAAATTGAGTGCACCACATCCCATCGGAGGAACCACTTGTGACCCTAGAACGAGCGGCTGAGGGTGTCCGCCAAACCGTTCTGCTCCCCCGGAAGATAGGACGCTGTCAGGTGAGTGGCATTGTGAACGCAGAAATCCCACAGTGCGAGGCTTCCCTGCAGAGGGGAGAGGAGCATGCACCCCCCTGTTTGTTGATATAAAAGACTGCCGCCGTGTTGTTCAAAAGGACTGAAACACACCTGCCGGTCAGGTGAGACCGGAAGGTCAAACACACCAGGCGGACCGCTCTCAGCTCCCTGACGTTGATATGCAACTCTGGCGACCACAAGCCCTGCATCCTGAGCCGTCCCAGGTGCGCTCCCCAACCTCGATCTGAGGCGTCTGTCACCAGGGAGAGGGAGGGCTGGGGGGCAGTAAAGGGGACACCCATGCAGACTTCTCGCAGGTCGAGCCACCACCATAGCGAGCTCAGCACCAAGCAGGGAACGGACACCACTGAGTCCAGGGAGTCCCTGCCCGAGCGATAAACTGTCACCAACCAGGACTGCAGCGGGTGAAGCCGGAGTCTGGCATGGACCACAACATAAGTGCATGCCGCCATGTAGCCCAGCAGCCGGAGGCAAACTTGCACCGTGGTGACCGGGGTGCGGTTCAGTCCTAGGATGAGCTCGGAAATTGCATGGAACCTGGACTCCAGCAGATATGCTTTGGCGTGTGTGGAGTCCAGAACCACTCCTATGAATTCTATTCATTGCATCGGAGACAGGGTGGATTTGGCTTTGTTCAAGAGGAGGCCAAGATAGGGAAAGGTCCGCCTGATGAAGCACACCTGGGTCTCTACCTGCTCCTTGGAGCGGCCTTTTATGAGCCAGTCATCCAGGTAGGGGAATACCTGGATGCCCCGCCCGCACAGGAAGGCCGCCACAACCGCCATGCACTTCGTGAAGACCTTGGGAGCAGCTGACAGGCCAAACGGGAGCACCGTGAACTGCAGATGGATGTCGGTCACGACGAACCTGAGGTACCGACGGTGCCATGGAATAATGGCAATGTGGAAATAGGAGTCCTTTAAGTCTAGGGCGGCATACCAATCTCCTGGATCCAGGGAGGGGATGATCAAGGACAGGGAGACCATGGGGAACTTGAGTTTCCTCACAAACTTGTGGCACCTTATAGACTAACAGATGTTTTGGAGCATGAGCTTTCGTGGGTGAATATCCACTTTGTCAGATGCATCTGACGAAGTGGATATTCACCCACGAAAGCTCATGCTCCAAAACGTCTGTTAGTCTATAAGGTGCCACAGGATTCTTTGCAGCTTTTACAGATCCAGACTAACACTGCTGCCCCTCTGATACCTCACAACTTGTTCAGCCGCCGCAAGTCTAGGATGGTTCTCAGGCCCCCTTTTGCCCTTCGGTATGAGAAAGTACTGGGAGCAGAAGCCTTTGCCCCTGAGCTCCCACGGGACTTCCTCCACCGCCCCTGCCTCTGTGAGGGACTTCACTTCTTGAATTAGAAGTTGCTCATGAGACGGGTCCCTGAAGAAGGACAGGGAGGGAGGATGGAGGGGCAGAAGGGAGGAGAACTGGATAGAATATCCCCTCTCTATCGTGCGGAGCACCCATTTGTCCGACGTAATTCGGGACCAGGCATGGTAGAAGTGGGACAGATGTGACCCAAAGGTAGGGGTGAAAGGATCCAGAGTCTCGATTGGTAGGTCGCCCTCGACTGTACCATCAAATAGGGGGCCTAGGCCCAGATGGTGGTCTCGATTGGCCAGACACCTGGCCGGAGGGGTGACACTGATGACACCTCCTGCCATTTCTGCCCCTCCTGCACCCCAGCTCCTCGTGAGTCTGTGGCTGGTATGGGCGAGGGGCCTCCTGCGGCCTAAATTGTCTGCGCTGGATCGCGGGGGTATGCGAGCCCATCGAGCGAAGCGTGGCCCTCGAGTCCTTTAAGCTATGGAGACGTTTGTCCGTTTTCTCCAACAGCATCTGCCCTTCGAAGGGGAGTTCTCGAATTGTCTGCTGGACCTCATAGGGCAGGCCCAAGACCTGGAGCCAGGCTCCCTGCTGCATGACCAGGCCTGTGGCCAGGTGTGCGAGGCTGAATCCGCTGCATCTAAGGCGGCCTGGAGGGAGGCTCGAGAGATCAGTTTGCCCTCCTCCACTAGGGCTGAAAACTTTGATCTCGAGTCCTGGGGAAGGAGCTCCGCGAACTTCGACATGGCCGAACACATGTTATGGCCATATCGGCTTACTATTGCCTGTTGATTGGCAATGCGGAGTTGGAGTCCCCCCGTGGAGTACACCTTTCTACCAAAGAGCTCAAGTCTTTTTGCATCCCTGCTCTTCGGTGTTGACCCCTGAAACCCTTGATGCTTCCGTTGGTTAGCCGCATTTACTACCAGGGAGTCGGGGGAAGGGTGGACGTACAGGTGTTCATGCCCTTTAGAGGGGACGAAGTAGCGCCGCTCCGTCCTCTTGGTGGTAGGGGCCAATGAGGCTGGTGTTTGCCATAGGGTGCGGGACATATCCGCTATAGTCTTTATCAGCAGGAGGGCCACCCTGGATGGCCCTGAGGGGGCCAGAATGTCCACTACAGGGTCCATGTCCACCTTGATCTCCTCCGCTTGGATTGTGAGGCTTTGAGCTGCTTGCCGAAGCAACTGTTGGAGGATTCGAGTGTCCTCTAGGGCCGGTGCCGCAGCTGTGCCCGAGACCGCCTCATCCGGGGAGGACAACGAGGCGACTACAAGAAGCGGCCCTTCCTCCGGTGCATACGGCCCCTTGGGGTCCTGCAGCACATGGTATTGAGGTTGCGGTGCCGGTTCTGAGTCTAAATGCAGCACCGTGGCAAGTACCGGGGTCGCCAGTGAGCGACTTGGCGTATCATGCAGTGCCGGCGGAGCCCGAACGAAAGCCGTTGCTGGTGCTGCTGCCCTGTTAGGGGGTGCTGAACTTGACGATGGCACACCCCTGCCTGGTGATGGTGTAGATGGGGGAGGCAGCTGCACCGGGGCCACCGACATCAAGGACACAGAAGCCGACCTTGACCTAGGGCCAAACGGCTGGCCTACCCACTGATGGTAGGCCCAGGGAGTCCAAAATGGCCACTGCGAGGGCGGCTGCCATTGTTGCTGCCACTGCGGGTAATGCTGGTGGCTCACCTCAGACACCGATCTCCTGCTCCTTGACCGGCTGGAGCGATAGGAGTCTGCCTCTGAGTCTGAGGTCTCTGAGTACGAGAACCTGGGGGGAGCAGCCCCTGGTGCCAAAGGAGAGCGGTGCCGAGGCGGCGGGGAGCCTCTCATCCGGTCCTATGCCGCCTTCACAGCGCGGTGCGGGGAGGGAGGCGACAGCATGGCCGGCTTGCCTCTAGATTGCACTGGTGGATGGGCCACAGCAGGGAACTTCCTACGATGCGGGGAGGCCAGTGCCGGGAGACCCATTAGGCCTGAGGCCTCCTCGAACGCCTCTGGCGTCAACAGGGGGCATATGTCTCCGCTGAGGTCCGGGGAATTAGGCTGGTCTGGACTCGATCACCCTCTCCGCGGTGCGGGAGTCGACGGAACTGCCGAGGGCTGCAGCCCAGCCTGTCCGCTTACACCTGCAGATGGCGTCGGCCTTGGATCCTGGTGGGGTGACCGATCCCTCACCGGCTTCCTTCTCTTGGTGGGCACCGGCGAAGGTGAGTGGTGCCATACTGAGGCCAACTTCCTATGACCTGACTCCGTCCGGTGCCGGGTTTTTGACGACTTGGGCTGGGCCTTAAGTCTTGATGCTGGTGCCAGGGCACTCCGCACCGAGGACGACGTGCTAAGCCCTGCCTCGGCCGGTTCTGGGTCCGAGGGTGGTCGTAGGGCTGCCTCCATCAGGAGGACTCTAAGTCTTTGAGCCCTGTCCTTAAGAGTTTGCAGGAGGAAGCCTCTACAGATAGAGCACTGGGCCTTTTGGTGGCTCTCTCCGTTGCACCTCAAACATGCAGAGTGCGGGTCACTCTTGGGCATGAATTTCCCACAGTTCTCACAGAGTTTGAACCCAGGGGACCCGGGCGTGCCCCAGCGAGCGACGAAGACTCTGGGGGGGGGAATCCCCCAACTACGAAAACTATATACAAAGATCTATCCAATTAACTATAAAATAACTAAACACATGAACTAAACAGTAAGGATAGGACACTGCCAAAATGCTACGCAAGAGAAGTTCCAGCTAGCCATCACCAGTGGTAAGAAGGCACTGAGGGGTGGAGGGTCGGCGGGCCCCTTTATAGGGCGCCATGGTGGCGCCACTCCAGGGGGTGCCCGGGCCGACCCTACGGACGCTGCTAGGGGAAAATCTTCTGGCTGGTGTGCACGTGGCGCACGCACACCTACTTTGAATGGACATGAACAACCACTCGAAGAAGAATGAATAGTTAGTATTGTGTCAAATATTTTTCAACTCTCAGGCCTACAGAGGAAATATAGCTCACTGGGTTGCATATTAGCTGATGACCCTGAAGATTTGGGTTCCATTCCCAGCTGTCATCAATCTTCTCTGTGACCCTGGACAAATCACTACTTCACCATTGTTTCTCCTCCCACAGTTTGTTTGTCATGCTTATTTAGATTGTAGGCTCTTTGGAGCTGCGACTCTCTTACAATGTGTTTGTACGCTGCCCAGCACAAATGGGACTGCTAGTTGTTTATATTACAGGAACAATAAATAATATTAATAAAATTCTGTAACCCTATCTGGGTTACTGTCCAATTAGATAACAATGACTTTAGAATATATAGGACTAGGCCAGATTTAAGAAAAGAAAAAGGCGAGTGAATAATAATCAGCAAATTACGTTTGTTCTCTTGTTTATCTACACATTAGCAACCAAATGATCCCATTTTTACTAGAGAAGAACCCAATCGAAAGCCCAGGAGCCAGCGAACAGAGCTGCTAACAGGGGAGTTCCAGTGGGAGTTCTGTCGGAGGAGCAGGTTTTTGTAGTTTGTGGATTGTATTATGGAGTTTGTGTGTGAGTGAGTGTGTGTGCAGGCTGCTAGGGGCTGTGTGCTGGGAGCGAGGCTGAGCCCTGAGTTGGGGGCGGGGCTTACCTGATTAGGGGCCCTATATAAGGAGCCAGGCACTCAGGCAGCGGCACAGGAGCCAGCGAACAGCGCTGCTAACAGGGGAGTTCCAGTGGGAGTTCCCGGGGGAGGTCACAGGGGAGACCAGGCACAGAGACCAGGAAGTCAGACAAGGGAAGGGGCAAGAGTCCAGTACTCGTTGGTGGCCTGTGTACGGTGTGAGGCGTGGACTGCCAGGCACAGAGTGGGACAGATATGACGGAGGCAGAGGCAGCAGGTAGAGACATGCTGAGGATGACCGGATGCGGTAGCTGTGGCATGTACATGGTCCTGGAGGGGGCACCTGAAAGGAGTTATGTCTGCATGAAGTGCCGCCTGATAGAGCTGCTGGAAGAAAAGATAAGAGGACTGGAGATGCAAGTGGAAACCCTGGCTGAGTTTAGAAGGGGGTTGAGCGGATGATGGAACACAGACATGATGAGGCGCAGGGGACAAGCCAGACGAGCGGATGGAAGCAGGACCAAAGAACTCTGAGGAGGGGCTGCCAGATGAGGAAAGTGGACGGTGGTAACATGTGACTAGGAGAACAGGCAGAGGAAAAGACGGGCCAGCGATGGAGAAAATAGAACTCAGGAACAGGTTTGCTGAGTTGGGAAATGAAGATGGAGCACAGCAGGCTGCTGAAGGAGAGAAGGCAAGGAAAAAGAGACGAGCAGCTAGTCCTGCAGAAGGAGGGGAGGAGTCGATGGAGGCGGCACCAAGTATGAGCCCTAGGAGGATTGTAAGGGCAAATACAAATCGCGAGGGCTTGCGGCAGGCTGGTGTGGGGGATAGACCGGAGAATCAAACTGTCGCCAGGAAAGGCAAGTCTACGTGGATTGGAGACTCTTTACTGAGAAGAATAGACAGGCCTGTAACTAGACCTGATCGGAGAACAGAAGGGTGTGCTGTCTGCCAGGGCTAAGATACAGATGTGGACCTGAGGCTGAATAGGATCATTGCAGGAGTGGGAAAAACTCTGTTGATTGTCCTTCATGTAGGAACGAATGATACGGCTAGTTACTCGCTGGACTGTATCAAGGAGGAGTATGCCAGACTGGGGAAGACGCTCAAAGAAATCGAGGCTCAGGTGATCTTCAGTGGGATTCTGCCTGTTCCTAGAGCAGGGCGACGAAGGAGTGACAAGATTATGGCGATCAACAGATGGCTCAGGCATTGGTGTTACAAGGAGGGCTTTGGGATGTACGGTCATTGGGAAGCGTTTACGGACAGACAACTGTTTGCTCAGGATGGACTTCATCTAAGTAAGGAGGGAAACAGAATTCTAGGATGGAGGCTCGCCGACCTCATCAAGAGAGCTTTAAACTAGGAAGTTTGGGGAGATGGTTGGGAGATGTCCAGGAGATCTCCACGCCAGAATATAACCTGGAGAGGGAAGTAAACAAAGTGAGAGGGGATACCCTTGTGGACCAAAGAATTGATCCGAGGAGGAATAGTGGAGTAGGAACCAGATTAACTGGTGATGCTGGTGGTAGAAGGTCTGTGCACGACGGGGGAAAGAAAGTCATTGATGCTAATGCCAAAAATTAAAATGTCTGTACACTAATGCGAGGAGCCTAGGTAACAAGATGGAGGAACTGGAGCTATTGGTGCAGGAAGTGAAACCGGATATCATAGGGATAACAGAAACCTGGTGGAATAGTACTCATGACTGGAGGTACAGGTATTGAAGGCTATGTGCTGTTTAGAAAATATAGGAAGAAAGGCAAAGGTGGTGGAGTAGCCTTGTACATCAATGATGAGATTAACTGTAATGAAGTAAGAAGCGATGGAATGGATAAGACAGAGTCTTCTGGGCAAAAATCACACTGGGTGAAAAAGCAACTAGAGCTTTCCCCTGAGATAGTGCTTGGGGTGTGCTATAGACTGCCGGGATCTGATTTGGATATGGATATAGACCTCTTTAATGTCTTAATGAAGTAAGCACAAAGGGGAAAATGTGTGATTATGGGAGACTTCAACTTCCCGGATAGAGACTGGAGGACGAGTGCTTGCAAGAATAATAAGGGTCATTTTTCTGGATGTGATAGCGGATGGATTTCTTCATCAAGTAGTTGAAGTACTACGAGAGGGGATGCCATTTTAGATTTGGTTTTGGTGAGCAGTGAGGACCTCGTAGAAGAAATGGTGGTAGGGGATAACCTTGGTTCAAGTGATCATGAGCTGATTCAGTTCAAACTAGATGGGAGATAAACAAATGTAGATCTCGGATTAGGGTTTTGATTTCTCGAGGACTAATTTTAAAGAGTTAAGGAAATTAGTTAAGGAAGTGATTGGACGGAGGAACTTGCGGAATTTAAATGCGGAGGAGGCCTGGAATTACTTAAGTCGCAGCTGCGGAAGTTGTCGGAAGCCTGCATCCCAAGAAAGGGGAAAAAAACCATGGGGCAGGAGTTGCAGGCCAAACTGGATGAGCAAGCAACTCAGAGAGGGAATTAGGAGAAAGCAGAAAGATTACAGGGAGTGGAAGAAAGGCGGGATTAGCAAGGGAAGCTACCTTGGTGAGGTCAGAACATGTAGGATAAAGTGAGGAAGGCTAAAAGCCGCATTGAACTGGACCTTGCAAAGGGAATCAAAACCAATAGTAAAAGGTTCTACAGCCACATAAATAAGAAGAAAACAAAGAAAGAAGAAGTGGGGCCGCTATACACTGAGGATGGAATGGAGGTTAAGGATAACCTAGGCATGGCCCAATATCTAAATAAGTACTTTGCCTCAGTTTTAATAAGACAAGTGAGGAGTTTAGCGATGATGGAGGGATGATAAACGGGAATGTGGATATGGAGGTGGATATTACCGCATCTGAGGTAGAGGCCAAACTTGAACAGCTTGATGGGACAAAATCGGAGGGCCCGGACAATCTCCATCCGAGGATATTAAAGGAACCGGCGCGTGAAATTGCGAGCCCGTTAGCGAGAATTTTTAAGCAATCGATAAACTCGGGGATTGTGCCGTACGACTGGAGGATTGCTAACGTAGTCCCTATTTTTAAGAAAGGGAAGAAAAGTGATCCGGGTAATTATAGGCCTGTTAGCTTGACGTCTGTAGTGTGTAAGGTCTTGGAAAAAATTTTAAGGGAGAAAGTAGTCAAGGACATAGAGGTCAATGGTAATTGGGACGAACTGCAACATGGATTTACTAAAGGTAGATCGTGCCAAACCAATCTGATCTCCTTCTCTGAGAAGGTGACGGATTTCTTAGATAAAGGAAATGCGATAGATCTAATTTACCTTGATTTCAGTAAGGCGTTTGATACGGTTCCGCATGGGGAACTGTTAGTTAAATTGGAAAAGATGGGGATGAATATGAAAGTTGTAAGGTAGATAAGGAACTGGTTAAAGGGGAGACTCCAGCGGGTCGTCTTGAAGGGTGAACTGTCAGGCTGGAAGGAGGTTACTAGTGGAGTCCCTCAAGGATTGGTTTTGGGACCGATCTTATTTAACCTTTTTATTACCAACCTTGGCACAAAGAGCGGGAATGTGCTAATAAGGTTTGCGGATGACACGAAGTTGGGGGGTATTGCTAACACGAAGAAGGACAGGGATACTATTCAGGAAGATCTGGACCACCTTGTGAACTGGAGTAAGAGTAATAGGATGAAATACAATAGTGAAAAGTGCAAGGTCATGCACTTAGGGATTAATAATAAGAATTTTAGATAAACGTTGGGGACGCATCAGTTGGAAGCGACGGAGGAGAAGGACCTTGGGGTATTGGTCGATAGCAGGATGACTATGAGCTGCCAATGTGATATGGCTGTTAAAAAAAGCAAATGCGATTTTAGGATGCATTAGGCAAGGTATTTCCAGCAAGGATAAGGAGGTGTTAGTACCGTTATATAAGGCGCTGGTGAGACCCCATCTGGAATATTGTGTGCAGTTCTGGTGTCCCATGTTCAACAAGGATGAATTCAAACTGGAACAGGTCCAGAGACGGGCTACTAGGATGATCCGAGGAATGGAAAACCTGCCTTATGAAAAGAGACTCAAAGAGCTTGGCTTGTTTAGCCTGGCCAAAAGAAGGCTGCGGGGGGATATGCTTGCTCTATATAAATATATCAGGGGGGTTAACGTTAGGGAGGGAGAGGAATTATTTAAGTTTAGTACTAATGTAGGCACGAGGACGAATGGGTACAAACTGGATATTAGGAAGTTTAGACTTTGAAATTAGACAAAGGTTTCTAACCATTAGGGGAGTGAAGTTTTGGAACAGCCTTCCGAGGGAAGTAGTGGGGGCAAAAGACTTATCTGGCTTCAAGACTAAACTTGATAAGTATATGGAGGGGATGTTATCATGGGATAGTTTAATTTGGGCAATTGATCTTGGATTATCACCAGATAAGTCTGCTCAGTGGTTTGCGGGGAGATGTTGGATGGGATGGGATGGGAACTGAGTTACTGCAGAGAATTCCTTCTTGGGTGCTGGCGGGTGAGTCTTGCCCACATGCTCAGGGTTTAGCTGATTGCCATATTTGGGGTCGGGAAGGAATTTTCCTCCAGGGCGGATTGGCAGGGGCCCTGGAGGTTTTTCGCCTTCCTCTGCAGCGTGGGGCATGGGTCGCTTGCTGGTGGATTCTCTGCAGTTTGAGGTCTTCAAACCAGTTTTGAGGATTTCAATAACTCAGTCCTGGGTTAGGGGTAGTTATATAAGTGGATGGGTAGGGTTCTGTGGCCTGCCTTGTGCAGGAGGTCAGACTAGATGATCATATTGGTCCCTTCTGACCTATGAGTCTATGAGTCTATGAAGTCCTTCCATTCACATCAGTGAGCTTTGGATTAAACTCTTAGAGCAGCATTACATATTAGTAATATTTTTATAAAATATATAGTAATATTTATTATTAAAATAATAATCTAAACGCTAGGGATTACCTTCCAGAAAGATAGGAAAGAAGTTCTATCTCATACCTCATTCTCAAGTCTCAGATCACATAATACAGTAATAAATATCACTACGTATTTTGGCACGGGTTGAATGGGAAAATAGCATATATCTATTGTAAGCTTGTCAGGGCCTGGACCGTATCTTTGCAGGTGTTTGTCTTGCACCTAGCATAAGGAAGCCCCCAACTCTGATCCATGTTACTGTAAGATATAATCTTGATAATTATATATTACCGTAGCATGCAGATTTCCTACCCATCTTCTAGACAATTAGGTACACAACTTCTTAAGAATTGGAAGGGTAGCCGTGTTAGTCTGGATCTGTAAAAGCAGCAAAGAGTCCTGTGGCACCTTATAGACTAACAGACGTTTTGGAGCATGAGCTTTCATGGGTGAATACCCACTTCGTCGGATGCATGTACATGCATGGACATACATCCGACGAAGTGGGTATTCACCCACGAAAGCTCATGCTCCAAAACGTCCGTTAGTCTCTAAGGTGCCACAGGACTCTTTGCTGCTTTAACTTGTTAAGAGAAAAATACCAAATAAAATTGAAAATATTATGTGGGAAATTATAAATCCAAATGATCATTGACATTGACTTATTAGACAAGTCTGAGGCCTTTTCAACTTTGTCATGGATAACAGTCATGCTGCTATATATCAGTGGATACAGTTTGACAGCATATTCTTGCAGAGGGATCATATACGTCATTTAATTGCTATCAACACTAGAAAGTGACAGCTCACTACAGAAAACAGAAGGCAGATGAAATTTCAGTTTTGTTCCGAAATGTCCCTTTATTTATATTGTTGTATTTGAACTGAGAGCAGAGATTTGCAATGTCATGGATTCACTGAAGGTCTGACTATGAGGTCATTGAAGTCAATGTCAAATCTCACTTTGATATCAGTGGTGTAGGACCAAACCTTTAAACATTAGAAAGTCTCTCTCTACCAGCACCTCCAGTACTTATTGAAAAAATGTTATAAAAAATAAAGAAAATTGAAAGTTAAGCAGTCTAATAAAATTGACTGCATTTTGAAAATTTTGCCTTAGCAAGTAATGGGATCCACTTTGTCTAATAGATTTTAAAGGGTACTAGAAGGGATATCCAAAAGGAGACCATTTCCTGCTTTCTACGCAGACATTCAGGATGGGGGTAGGGATGGGATTTTCCTTTTTTATTATCTGATGAACATCATTAGTCTCTTTGGTCAGACTGCTAGGCGCCTCCTGGAGCTTAACCTCAAATTAGCATCTGCTTCATTTTAGTGTCTGCTTCATAATGCTATCAATATCTTACGGTAAAAGTTGAAAATTAAATCTGCGCTAGCTGATTCAACATCTCCTGCGCCCTGGAGAATCATTATGGATAATGAGGATTTAATGGATCAAAATATTTTATGTTTTACTGAATAATGAACACGGTGCCCTTGAAAGGTGATCAAGGGGTTAATCACTCATGGCTAAGGTTTATCTAGAGCTCATGCAGAGTGCAGACAGAAGCAGGAAAAGCTCTCTCATTGCTCCAAACTCCAGGCCAAATTCAGTGTTGGTGTAAGTGGGTGAAAAACTCTTTTGACATCAATGGAGTTAGACCTGCTTACACCAGATCTGAATTTCACCCCTCCTCTCTGCATTAAAAAGATTAATGGCATCTGCAAAAGAGTGGTGCAAATGGGAAACGCAGGTTAGTAAGGTGTTGCACTGCATCTACATTTGTAATTAATAGGGTTTGTATACTACACTAAGGAAGGCTGCTATCAAGCTTGGTTGCACAGACCAGCTTAGGAGCATCATAAAATGCAACGTTCCTCATGTCCTTGTAGTTTGTCCATTTCTCTCATCTAATGCTATCTGGTAATGAATCTCCTGAACTGGTGTGTTTTTTTCACATCTCTAAGTGAGAAAGTTGCAGCACTGTAAAGTGCCAGTGTAGACAAGCAATGGTGTTGTATAAACAGTGTTCTGAATAAACCTGTGAGACAAGGCAGGCAGTGCTTGGCCTGAGGAGGCAGGTTGTTGGGCACTTTCATCTCTACACCTCTACTCCTGTATAACGCGACCCAATATAACACGAATTTGGATATAACGTGGTAAAGCAGTGCTCGGGGTGGGGCAGGGCTGTGAACTCCAGTGGATCAAAGCAAGTTCCATATAACGCGGTTTCACCTATAATGCGATAAGATTTTTTGGCTCCCGAGGACAGTGTTATATCGGAGTAGAGGTGTATTTACATGTGGGGCCTGGTTAAGAACTGTGCATGTTTCAATAAGACATTTTGGTAGCTTTTCTTTATACTGCTTATGGTGCATTAGTTAAATACAAAAGTGCAGGTGGTAGAAAATTCACAAGTCTATTCTAATCTATTTTATATAGGTTCTTTCTACTGCCCTCATCACTGTAGTATCTGAGCACCTTACTGCAAATCTCCAGTGCTCTGAAGTACTGGCTATGCAGAGTTGTGGTGCCCTCAGGCCCTGTCAAATTGTACATGCAGAGAAGTGCAATAGACAAACCAACTGGTAGAACAGAAAAAATGACTTGGGTCTTGGTCTTGCAAAGATTCATGCACATGCTTAATTTTATGCACTATGAATAATCCCACTGACTTCAAAGCAAGTATTCACAGTGCATAAAGTTAAGCATCTGACTAGGTCTAAGCAGAATCAGGATCTCTGAGTTGATTTTTAGGACAAGATAGATTAGTGAGAGGAGACCTAAAGGAAAGACAAAAAGTTTATTTATTGTTACTTTTAAGCAGTTAGCCCTCACTCTAATCCCGCTTTTACAAATATATAAAACAAGGAATTAAAACCCACCAAATGCATATTAGAGATATGCAGCCCTGTGATATAATACAACGGTAATACCTGCTCACCAGAAACATAAAATGAGAGCTCCTCTCTTTATTTCACACCAAACTCAATCCTGATGGATTCCAGTTTGCCAAAAAGTGACTGCTGGGGATGGCTGAACCAGGTGGTTTAAACAATTAACTTTAGATTAAGAAAGGCCAATGTTCTGCTTCCTATGTGAGCTCCTTTCTGTCTTAGATCATCTGATATATCTGTTGCAAATAGGGAAACGTTATTGTTTCCAAAGATGGGCCAAGGGGTAGGAGTTTCCTTCTAGATCAGATTTAGGCTATGGTTAGGCAACTGGATTTGTAGGTAAATGAATGCTAGGGCTTGAGTTCAATTCCTGATTCAATGGCAAGCTATTGCCTTCAATAGTGTGAATCTCCCCAGATCAGATGCTCTTTTGATTTTTCCACTGGATCTCAACTGACACAAGAAAACTTACCCTTTCTGTTTTAGATCTGGTCAGGAACAAAAACCACTGGTGGACTTTCATATCTGAACCCTTCCCCCTCCCCTCACTGCCTGGAATATGTGATTTTGGATTTGGCTTATCCTGAATTTCTTATGAAAGAGGGTATCTGAATGCACTTTGCTAATTCCTCCTGTTTGGTTGGGTTACAGTCAAAGTTTATCAAATTTTATTTAAAAAAAAAATTCCCTCCACCATCTTCCATCATCTTAGGCTCTAAAGCAGATATAGGTAAAATAGCAGAAATCCCAAAGTGGCTCAGATCTGAGCCTCATATTTTGTGAACTTTCTAAGTTTAGAGGCTTTAAACAATTATTCTATTTTTGGTTAATCTCTACCATAAAACACATTATTTTATCTATCAGTAAAATACACATTGGTTGAAATCCTGACCCCACTGAAGTCACTGAGAGTTTTACCATTCACTTTAATTGGATGAAATTCTGGCCCCAGTATTTAAGTAATTAGTTATTTTTTGAAATGTTTATTTTAAACTATTCTTAGAATTCATTATAATTGTCTGTCCAACATGAATTTGTGAATAAGGCATATTTATAAATGTGTATTATTGATCCAGTTGGTTCTACTTAGACTTATCGGGTGAAAAATAAATGTATTCTGTGGAAAAAGAATCAACTTGAAAAATCTTTGAAAAGTTCCTTTCTTTCATGTGAAATGGCCATGTGTATTGTTTCTGTTGGTTTAAAGCACAAAACAAAGCAAAGCTGTCAGAGGTAATTTATTTTTAAAATATTTATGCATTATCTTGTGTTGAGGGGAACTTTTTTATTATTTCAAAGAGAAATGACTTTCTACATTTTTGTCAAACAATTTTTTATAGAATTTGTGGCAGTGAAATTGACTAAGAGAGTTTTTAAAACGGAGATAAACATTAATTTGACAGAGAAAACATCACTTTCACATTTTGACATTTTATAACAAGTGCATTTATAGTGCATTTATTACGAGATGGAAGCTAGAGCACAAAGTTGGTGCAACAGAAGTTTAAATAAAGGAACATAGTCTTAACTACAGCAATATGCATGTGCCATTCTCAGAGTGAGGGCTGATTGGCAGTTATTCCGAATAGGGTGCGTTGGGATGGGTGATATGCTGTATTGCTAACCAGTGTTTTCATTGAAAGGGAAAAAGTATGAGAGAAGACAGAAGTCTTTTGACCACGTTCTACCACCAGAGGGCACACTAAAGTTTTATTTCTTTTTTTTTTTTAAATATTGGAGTTTTATTTTGCATAAGGAAATAGAACTTTGTTTAGGAGTCAGGAAAACTAGTATAGCTTTACAATGACTGTAGTGTCTGGAGGAACAAGTACAGAGTTGGGAATCTGGAGGGTCTGAGTTCTTAATCCTTGTTCTGCCATTGTTTCACTTGGTGAAATCCTGGCCCTGTTGAAGTCATTGATGTGAATGGGGCTAAAACGTCACCCACTGTGCTGCTCTGAGCATGTCAGTTCACCATTCTGTCTAAGGTACTTCAGTGGCTTTATATGGGCTCTGGGGTCCACACACATGGAGTTCCTTGTAGGATCAGGATCTCCATTTCCTGATCTGTAAACTGGGAGTAATAATACTTATCTATCTCAGAGTGATGTTGTGAGGATTAATTGGTTAATGTCTGTGCTTTGAACATATAAAGTATTGTAAAAATGCTAATAGTTCTCACTTACCAATGCTGTTTCCTTTAGCACATTTGTAAAGATCCTTAGAAGGTCAGTGTTATTAATTTATTCATTATTATTAATGATAAAAATCAAAACCTGGGCCTGCTGGTCCAATGTTGCCTTGGAAAAATTCAATCAGGTAACTTGACTGATTAATATGAGAAATTGCTTTTACAAAAGCGCAGGTGCCAGCTCATATCCTCCACTACCTAACCCCTCTAGAAATTTCTGGAAACATCTAAACTCTTCCCAGAATCCTCCAGTTCACTACTTAAGTTACACTTTTTAAAGAAATAGCAATTCTCAAAGGGCTATAATTGGCCTGCAATTTATAAGTATAGAGATAACATCCTCAGATGGAAGGTGGTAAGTGCTACGCAGGCATTAATGACTAACCCCACAGACCTCACCTGAAGTAACTGTTTTCTCTGTTTTACAAATGGGTAACCTGAGGCCAAGAGAGATTGTCATTTTCCTATGGCAATACAGTTAGTCAATTGCAGAGCCAGAAAGAGAAACCATTGGGCAGAGATTGACCACAAACCTCTCAACATGGATGAGTCCCCAGAAGGCATACATCTGGCTCTCATATTTCCTTCTCTGCAGCCCTGGCTTTAGGGAGCACGTTGGGGTTTGGGAGAGGGTGGGGCCACAGCACTGTGCATTTTAGCATTCCCCAGTTGGCAGATGGTCCCTTAGGGATCATAACCAGCGAGCATAAGTTAGAATCTGGCTGCTCTAACTGCTCTTGAAACAGGCAGAGAATTTGGAAAGCCACAGCTCCCACTTCATCCAGCTGAGACTCATTTCTTCCACAAGACTCATAATGAGTCAGTAATATTCCACATTTTATTATCCTTATCTTCCTTTAAACATCAACAAAAACCAAACAGAATCCCCCATATGTGCATACACCCAATCAGAGCAATCAGGGGATCTCAATGTCATTAACCTTTGTCCATCCATCTTCATCCTCTCCACACTGCTTCTCATCCTTCACTTGCATTGCACCACAGACTTAGATGCAAGTTCTTTCGGAGCAGGGAGTCTGTCTTTCCATGTCTTCTGTGAAGTTTCTAGCACATTTTGGGTGCTAAAAAAAGTGTATAGGTAGGGCCCTGCCAAATTCACAGTCCATTTTGGTCAATTTCATGGTCATAGGATTTTTAAAATAGTAAATTTAATGATTTCAGCTGTTTAAATCTGAAATGTCACAGTGCTTATAACTGTAGAGATCCTGACCCACAAAGGTGTTGTGCAGGGATAGGGGTGGGGCGCAAGGTTATTGTAAGGGGAGTTGCAGTACTGCTACCTGTACTGCGCTGCTGCAGGTGGCAGTGCTACCTTCAGAGCTGGGCATGGTATGGCATTGCCACCCTTACTTCTGCACTGCTGGCTGCAAAGCTGGGCCCTCAGTTAGCAGCTGCCACTCTCTGGCCACCCAGCTCTGAAGGCAGCAGCGCAGAAGTAAGAGTGGCATGGTATGGCATTGCCACCCTTAGTTCTGCACTGCTCCTGGCGGGGCACCACCTTCAAAGCTGAATGCCCAGCCAACAGCCGTCGCTCTCTGGCCATCCAGCTCTGTAGGCAGAAAATAACCTTGTAACCTCCCTGCAACTCCCTTTTGTATCAGGACCCCCATTTTCAGAAAATCTGGTCTCCCCCATGAAAATCGGTATAGTACAGGGTAAAAGCACACACAAAAAAACCTGATTTCACAGGGAGAAACAAGATTTCATGGTCCATGACACATTTTTCATGGGCTCTATGCATAGGTTATTGCTGGCTGGGATAGAACTAGCAGAAACAGATGTCAAAAGAAAGGGAAATTGTGCTATGTGAGAGTCCCTAAATAGGAGACTGCTGAAGCTGAGTTTATTCTGAAAGCTAATTTGTCTGTCTCCCCGCCCCCTTCTTCCTTTCTTTCTTCCTTCCTCTGCAAGCAGTTTTGAGGGAATTCAGTCTTTTGTTAGCTGATGCACAGGGAGAGGCAAGTGACAATATCAGTGAGCAGTGCTCACAAAGGGAGTCAGGAATTTCCTGAGAACTGGTGCTACTGTAGGTCTCAAAGGAAATTTGTAGAGAATTTAAAGAATTCTCTTGAGATCAAACCAAAGAAAAATAATTTTCACACCACTGGCTCGTCTCAAGGCTTCCTCTTGTCTTTAAATCCCTGGTTCTGGGATTACTGCTTCATTATTTACACTTGGGATACCTCTTCAACCTGGGAGGGATTGCTTTGAAGCAGCAACCTGCTCCGTTTAAGATAGTGGAAGATCAGGTGAGTTTTCAATTAGACAGAGTGGGGCTCTGATACTAGAAACTAATTTCCCCCTGTACTCTTTCAATGTGACACGGCAATAAACATTCATGGGAGTGACAACCAATTTCTCAGAGCTAAAGGAATTAGGGTCCAAAACTTAGGGGTTATTTTTATTGTGAAGCTGTAAGATGATGACGTTCGTCCATCGTTGTCCATGAAGACATCAACAACTCATTCATTCAATGACCGGACTCTGTGCGTCCAAAGATGACTGATCAGTCCAATTCGGGTGTGGAACGTCCTGTCACACGTCGCGCAGACTTGTGATGGCCCTGTCGATGATGTGCGGGTAGCTCTGGACTTGCTCAGCTCACGCTTTCTTTCAGCCTCAGCAGTACACCTCGCCTCAGAGGTATTACTGCCTGTGTGAACGAGGCTGTGCCATGCTGGATGGTTCAGTGCGAGGGTTTCCCATGTGGTGGTGTTGATCTCGAGGGGCTTCAGAGAGGTCTTCAGCGTGTCCTTGAACTGCTTCTTTTGTCCTCCATGGGAGCGCTTTCCCTGGGTGAGTTCTCTGTAGAAGAGCTGTTTAGGAATGCGCTCATCTGACATTCTCACGACATGTCCGGCCCATCTGGTCTGGGCTCTCATTAGCAGTGTGTGAACTGGCGGCAGACGGCTCTGATAAAGACTTCAGTATCGGGCACTTTGTCCTGCCATCTGATTTTTAGAAGCTTTTGCAGACCGGAAATGTGGAAGTGATTGAGCCCTCATGCATGACTCCGATAGACAGTCCATGTCTCGCAGGTGTACAGCAGAGTTGGAAGCACCACTGCTCGGTAGACCTTCAGCTTCATTGGTAGGCTGATCCCTCGACATTCCCAGACGTTGGAGCGCAATCGGTCAAATGCAGAGCTGGCTTTAGCAATTCTGCAGTTTACTTCATCATCGATTGACACTGCTCGGGAAAGGGTACTGCCCAGGTACGTGAAGTGGTCCACTGCCTGAAGTCTCTGTCCATTTACAGTGATGGACGATTCTGAGTACGGAGCGTGGGGAGCTGGCTGATGCATGACCTCAGTCTTCTTGATGTTAATGGTGAGACCGAAGTTGTTGCATGCAGATGAAAACTTGTCCATACTGGCTTGCATTTCTGGCTCTGTACTAGCATTCAGAGCACAATCATCGGCAAAGAGAAAGTCTCGAAGTACAGTTTCCTTCACCTTGGTGATGGCACACAGTCGCCTCAGATTGAATAGTTTCCCATCAGTTCTGCACTTCAGGCCTACTCCTTCAATGCAGTGTTGAAAGGCATCAGTCAGAGTGGCAGAGAATATCATGCGGAACAAAGTGGATGTTTTAGCACACCCTTGCTTGATGCCGTTGGTGACTGGGAAGGCCTCAGATGTTTCACCATCATCCAGGACACGAGCCATCATACCGTGATGAAATTGACATACCATTCGTATGAATCTGTGTGGACAGCCGAATTTCGACACGATCCTCCACAGGCCCTGGCGACTGACAGAGTCGAACACTTTTGTGAGGTCCACAAAAGTTGTGTAGAGTTCACGATTCTGCTCTTGACATTTCTCCTGTAGCTGACGCGCAGCGAAGATCATGTCAATAGTCCCACATCCCTTGTGGAAGCCGCACTGTGATTCTGGCAGTAACCTTGTTCTAGGAGAGTGATCAATCGGTTCAACAGAACCCGCGCAAGAACTTTCCCCGCTGTAGAGAGCAGTGAGATTCCATGGTGATTGTTGCATACCTGGCGATTGCCCTTCCTCTTATAGAGGTGCACGATGGATACGTCTCTAAATTTCTGTGGAATGGATCCCTGCTTCCAGAAGGACTGAAACAGCTCAGTGAGTTTCCATAGCACCATGGGTCCACCGACTTTGTACACCTCTGCTGGTATGGCATCTGATCCTGGGACTTTGCCACTTTGCCACGGCTGGTTGATGGCTTTCTTCGCTTCGTCCTCTTCAGGTGAAGCATTCATGGAGTCATTAACTGCAACCTGGGGCATCTTGTCAATGGCCTCATCATTGATGACTGAGGGGCAGTTGAGAACTGCTTCAAAATGTTCAGCCCATCTCTGGAGAATCTGTGTCTTCTCTGTAAGGAGCACAATGCCATCAGAGTTCAGGAGGGGAAAGGTCCCAGAAGACTGTGGACCATAGAGTGTGTTGAGGGCTTCATAGAACTGCTTATAGTCGTTCCTGTCCGCATACGCCTGTATTTCATCTGCTTTGGCACTCAGCCACAAGTCCTGCATTTTGCGCAGTCGGTTCTTTACTGTTCTGCGAGCATTGATAAAAGCGATCTTCTTTGCCACTGGCTGAGGATGGGTAATTCCGATATGCACGATGCAGGTGGTGCTTCTCAGCAAGTAAGGCCTGGATTTCTGCATCATTTTCATCAAACCAGTCTTGCCACCTGCGTATGGAGGGCCCCAATGCCTTCGATGCAGCTGTATGGACAGTGTTGCGGAATCGCTCCCAGTCTCTCTCAGTGTCATCCTCAATACAAAGATCAGCAAGCTCATTCTCTAGGTCTTCCACTAGATTTTCAGTGATGTGGCTGTTCTTCAGCTTCGACACGTTGATCCTTTTGAGAGCCTTACAGCCTTGTGGTCGTCTCTTCGGCATGATACAGAGTTTCATTTTGGATACTATGAGCCTGTGATCTATCCAACAGTCAGCGCCTCACATAGCTTTTGTAACCCTGACATCTTGTCTGTTCCTTCTCCTGATGATGACATAGTCCATCAGATGCCAGTGCTTGGAATGGGGATGCATCCATGAAGTCCTGTTACGGGTAGGGAGGCGGAAGACCATATTGGTGATCGGAAGGTCATGTGCTGCACAAATTTTCAGCAGTAACAGGCCATTGCTGTTACATTTTCCCACTCCATTTTTCCTGATGACTCCTTCCTAGGCTGCGGCATCACATCCGACTCTTGCGTTAAAATTGCCAAGCAGGACCAGCTTGTCTGTGCGGTGCACTAATGATAGCAGAGCATCTAGTTCTTCATAGAATTTATCCTTCACATCCTCTGGGTTGGTCACTGTGGGAGCGTATGCGCTGATCAAAGTAGCTTGTTTTCCTTTTTGAAGGGGAAGCTGCATTGTCATGAGTCGGTCATTCGCACCCTTGAGGGGGACTGGCAAGTTTCTGAACAAGATGATTCTTGATGGCAAAGCCAACTCCAGATTCGCGATGCTCATCACTGCTGCGGCCACTCCAGAAGAATGTATAGCCTCCGCCTGACTCGGACAGCCGTCCTTCATTAGCAAGGCGAGTTTCGCTAAGGGCTGCAATGTCAATGTTGTAGCGTGTGAGCTCTCTGGCGACAAGTGCTGTTCTTCTCTCCAGTCTGTCTGCCGTGATGTTGTCCAGTAGCGTGCACACATTCCATGTGTCAATGGTGATTGGTGTCACTCTAAGTTTTGTTCGACCGCTTTTATGGGATCCCCGCCAGCCGTGGTATGCTGGCCAGGGTAAGGTGAAGCAGGCAATGTTTAGGGCACCTTCTAGCCCCTTCCTCATTCTACGGAGGTGAGCAGTGCAATCCTGAATAGGGCTGCTCAGTCACTCAAGAAGACGCCTAGCTCCACTGCTGCTTCGGTCAGTGAGGAACGACCATTATACCTGAGCCGCCTGCGTGCAGGTCCGCGGCTACAGCTCCCAGTGTATTCACACCTGCTGCTTTGTTGCTCCCCCATTGCCACAGGATGTGATATGATATCGAAACTTGCACGTGAATTGGATTAAAGTGAGGGAGAGTTGCACGACGTCAACCTCACTCTCTCTTCCCAGTTCCTATCTGTATCCAGTGGCAGGACAAGAGTCGAGATGGCTGGAGATAGGGCAGGGCACAGTGGATGACCAGGACGCCTACGTGTCTTGTCGTGCTCCTGAGCATTCCACAACGCTTGCTGTCACCGCCTTCCTAACCGTTGAACCAGGTTTTCTCAGTCAGCCGGATCCAGCCTTCGCATGCAATGGGTAGATGGGTCCTAACTCGCCGAGGGTCTCAGACTCATCGGCTACCCTCACCTGGTTTAGCCCGCCAGTCGAGACGGTTTCTGGGGTGTGGCCGCTTTTGCATGCTGACAGCTACTTGGAGCCACAGGTGAGAGCTGGGTGTCAAGTGGGGACCGAAGTGGATGAGCTACTCCTAGGAGTACGACTGCTCCCCCATCAGAGGTACTACTCCTCCCTGACAACCCCATCCACCATTAAAACCCCCCTGCATTTGCCAAAAGTTGCCACATGGTGCTATCTGATGCATCCCAGTTTTCCCCCTACTTAAGACAGGAAATAACTCTGATATCTCAGAAGCACTGTTGCTAAATGCTGAATGTTTAAATTGCCAGGTCCTGCTGTTTAAAGACAGTTATGTGAATTGGCTCAGGTAAAATAAAATCAACAACAAAAAAATTCTCCCAAAGCTGAAACTGAACCTTTTCTCATGTTTTAAAAGAACTTGATAACTTAAAAATAAACATGTATGTGAACAGCTCTGAGATGCTAAGGGTGTTTGTGGTAGAATTTTATTCATTAGCTGAAACATAGTCTGGGCTGCTTTCACCCAATGGTCCAGCCTTGGGAATGGAGCTTTTTAAAACGGGCCCTGATCCAACTCTCATTGACTTCACCGGATGATGGATGGGTTGGGGCCAAGATTTCTAGCCTAGCTTTACATACTCCACATGTTTATTCAAATCAGATAGAGAAGTTTTTTAGGCAGGAGTCTGAACTGAACCTTCTCATATTTCACCCCTCATTTCATCTAAACCCTCATGCAAACAGTAACTACCACAAAGGGCAAATCAAATGGAAGATTTCAGTTAAATGTGGTGACCATATCTAAGCTGTATCAAGAGGGAAAAGGTAAATAAATAAAGATATAAACTTTTGGGAAACCCAATATTGTATTTGAGGCAAATACACTGAGGCCTCCCACTTTTGAAACAAACCTGGTAAGAAAATAATTTTCTCCTTCTCTTCTGTGTGTGAACATTTTTTAAAAAAGGATGTTCTAAAACATTGTTTTGGGGGTTTTAATGTCAATTATGTTTTAAAAATGGTTGGTCGTGTTCTCACTGCAGTCAGTTACAAACTCCCATTGGCTGAAATGGTGCAAAATCAAGTCCATAGACATGGGTTTGGATATGTAAATTGTATCATTTGGATGCATAAATGATAGGGTGAAAAAAATGCAAGTACTCAAGTGGAGGCCAGTTTGAGACCCCTTAGTAAATTTGGCCCTTGATATCTATCCTCCTTTGTGGGGTCAGACCCATGTACAAGTATTAATCCTATCAGAAGGCAGGAATGTAAGAGGGCCATTGTTACCTACTGATCTATGGCTGTGTATTAAACAAGCCATAAATTGTCTATTTGTCAGATCTAAAAGGGTAGGGTGAAATTAAAGGAAAAACTGTAGTGTGGGTCTTGTAAGTCACAAATGAGAATTTTAAAATAGCTTATATTCCCCCTCCCCAATTTTCAAAAGGTGAGCCAATTCAATTGTTTCATTTATTCTGACTGTAACAGGCCCTGTAACCAGTTTATGAACTGAATGAGATAGGGATCCTGGGGATCACATAAGTGGCAAACTATTAATACAATCACACTGTCCAGTAAGGAGAATGCTGACTTTGGGATCAAATGCCAACTCTGATTCCTACATAATTGGAGATATTGCACTTTGTTCTATTCAAAAAAGGTTCTTATATCATGCTCATCACTTTAGTGTCTGAGCACCTTCCAGTAGTGCTGTTGTAAGTAACATGTCACATTTGTTCTCTCGTCTCCTCTCTGGGGGAAGAGTGTATGCAGTGGAGTGTTTTTTGTTTTTTTATATAGATATGTCCATGTTGCTATATGTTAGAGAAAAGACAAGATCAAAGAAATGCACCTTGCAGTTGATGCAAAGGGTGCTAGGGTTTGTGAGGGTTTTAGTTCTCAGGGAAATTCATTCCAAGGTCTTGGAATGGCCCTGAGTAAAGCTCTATCTCCTGCACAGATGAACTTTACCCTTATTTAGGAAGTTCTATAATGCTAGAGGAGCAAAGATGTTGACCATGGCCTTCATCACAAAGCTTTTGTCGATCATTTAGATATCCTAGGATCAGGCCATTGAGCACCTCGAAGATAAGGATGGAGACCTTGGATGTGATTCAGTATTCAGTGTAGAGAACAGAAGACTGGATTCGTGGTAACCTGTGTTACTGAGTAGATGTGCTTCAGTGTTCTGTACCAGCTGGCGTTTCCTAAACACTGCAGGTCATGCCTGGGTATATCACATTGCTGTAGTCCAGCTGAGAGGTGACAAAGGCATAAATAGGTTGGGTGAAGATAGCATATACTTTTCCTATATTACAGCTCCATATCTGGTGAAGCAGTATATTCATAAGACAGAGAATGGTCTCCCAAGGCAAGTTGAAAGGCTTGCATGGGAACTAAAGGGTATGTACACAAAGGGGAAAGAAGACATATCCAGGAATGTTTAGGTGGAGTGAAGTTTAGAGCTGGTCAAAATATGGAATTTTAGGGGGGGGAAATTAGATTTTCTTTTAAATCCAAAACTTGAAATTTTTCAACCAGCCCTAAAAAAAGTTTTTTTTAAAAAATATAACTTAGTAGAAACTGTTGCAACCATTCAGTGCTTCTAAGAGGAAGAAAATCTTGCACATACCTCTAAGAATTTGAATTCTAACTCTTTTTGATGTGACAAATGTGTAGAGTTTGTTGATAAGGGAGTTGTGTGCACAGTTTATTTTGCAGAATTCATCTTTAGAGCCAATGCTGCATTTCATTTCATTGACTAAATGAGCCAGAAAAAGGGATTTTATATTATGTTAGGGTTTTTTTTTCATGTCTCCTGTTTTGCTGTTAAAGGTCAATAAATACAAAAATGAATTGAAGGTGAGCAATCCTTTTATATCCAGGGGAGTTGTCATTTTGGATAAATATTATGGCAAATTTTGTAGGATACCAATTGTGATATTTTCCATAATCAAGAACACGGAAAACTGTTGTAAGCTGATTAACATGCACATTTGTCTTCAATAAAGCAACATATATTGTGACTGGGATCCCAATGTGGGAATGCTGAGGTCACTCAGTTAGGGTGAACTGCAAAGAATGGGTCCGATAATCCCCAAAACTGGTGGATATTTTCAATACTTAGCTTTACCAAGCCAGCATAAAACAGATTCTTTATTACCTCACTGGTTGCCCAGAAACTGACAACACAGTTCCCTCGGAGTAACCCAGCCTCAGGACTCCATTCAGGTACTCAAGTCAAATATGATGAAGATTTCTGAAAATCTTATATCATACAGAAGAAAAGGTTCTACCAATCCCAAAAGATCACACAATTCCCAGGTTATTGAATATTCCATATCTTACCCAAATACACACATACAGCCAATTCTTATTAACTAAACTAAAATGTATTAAAAACAAAAGAAAAGACGGTTACTCACCTTTGTAATTGTTGTTCTTCAAGATGTGTTGCTCATGTCCATTCCAGTTAGGTGTGCGCACCGCGCATGCATGCTCGTCGGAAGATTTTTACCCTAGCAACTCCAGTGGGTCGGCAGGTTGCCCCCTGGAGTGGTGCTGCCATGGCGCTGGATATATACCCCTGCTGACCCATCCGCTCCTCAGTTCCTTCTTGCCAGCTACTCCGAAGGTGGGGAAGGAGGGCTGGTGTGGAATGGATATGAGCAACACATCTCGAAGAACAACAGTTACAAAGGTGAGTAACCGTCTTTTCCTCTTGGAGTGCTTGCTCATATCCATTCCAGTTAGGTGATTCCCAAGCCTTACCTAGGTGGTGGGGTTGGAGTGAAATGTCTCAGAGTGCAATACGGCGGAGCTGAAGGCTGCGTCATCCATAGACTGCTGAACCAGGGCATAGTGGGAGGCGAAAATGTGGACCGAGGACCAGGTCGCTGCACGGCAGATTTCATGAATGGGCACATGAGCGAGGAAAGCAGCTGATGATGCTTGAGCCCTGGTGGAGTGCGTAGTCACGTGGCCCGATGGGACGTGAGCCAAGTCGTAACAGGCGCGGATGCACGATGTTACCCAGGAGGAAATCCGCTGCAAGGAGAGAGGAAGCCCTTTAATCTGCTCAGCCACCGCGACAAATAGTTGGGGGGTTCTGAGGAATGGCTTAGTTCGTTCTATATAAAACGCAAGCGCTCTACAAACGTCTAGGGAGTGTAGCTGCTGCTCCCTGCGAGAAGCATGCGGTTTTGGGAAGAAGACAGGGAGGAAGATCTCTTGGTTAATGTGGAAGGCCGATACCACCTTGGGGAGAAAGGCCAGATGAGGCTGCAACTGCACCTTGTCCCTGTGGAACACCGTATACGGGGGGTCCACCGTGAGGGCATGAAGTTCCAAAACTGTTCTCGCGGACGTGATGGCCACCAGGAAAGCGGTTTTCCAGGAGAGGTAGAGAAGGGAGCACATTGCTAACGGTTCAAACGCAGGGGACATGAGTCTGGCAAGAACCAGATTAAGATCTCATGTTGGGGCAGGGCAGCGTACCTGAGGGTAGAGGCGCTCTAGGCCCTTAAGGAACCTAGACACCATCGGATGGGAAAACACCGAGCGGCCATCCTCTCCGGGGTGGAATGTAGAGATGGCCGCCAAGTGGCCCCTCAGAGATGATACCGCCAAGCCCTGTTGTTTGAGGGACCAGAGGTAATCCAAGATGTTAGATATGGATAGCTCGGTGGGAAGGAAGTTCTGCTCCATGCACCAGCACGCGAAGCGCTTCCACTTGGCCAGTGTATGTAGCTCTAGTGGAAGGCTTCCTGCTACCTAGGAGTACCTGCTGCAGCGGGGTGGAGCAACGCAGCTCAGAGTGAGTCAGCCACGCAGGAGCCACGCCGTGAGGTGGAGCGACTGAAGGTTTGGGTGATGGAGCTTGCCGTGGTCCTGGGTAATCAGGTCCAGGTGAAGAGGCAGGGGAACAGGGTCGGCTATGGACAAGTCTAGCAGCATGGTGTACCAGTGCTGCTGAGGCCACGCTGGAGCTATCATGATCAAGCGGGCTTTGTCCCTGCGTGCTTTCAGTAGGACCCTGTGGACAAGTGGAAATGGTGGAAAGGCGTAGAGCAGGTGTGTCGTCCACGGCAAAAGGAAGGCGTCCGCCATTGAACCCGGTGAGAGGCCTTGAAAGGAGCAGAACATCTGGCCTTTCCTGTTCCCTCGGGATGCAAAGAGGTCTATCCGGGGAAGCCCCCACTTCCAGAAGAGTGAAAGGGCAACGTCCGGGCGAAGCGACCATTCGTGGGACAGGAAGGATCTGTTGAGGTGATCCGCCAGCGTGTTCCGAACTCCTGGGAGAAAGGACGCGAGGAGGTGTATAGAATGGGCTATGCAGAAGTCCCATAGTTGTAAGGTTTCCTGGCACAGGGGTGAAAATCTCGTGCTGCCTTGTTTGTTTATATAGTGCATGGCTGTTGTGTTGTCGGTGAATACCGACACACAACGGCCCTGCAAGTGTTGTCGGAATGTCTGACAAGCGAGGCGGACTGCTCTCAGCTCTCGGACGTTGATGTGGAGATCCAGCTCGTGAGGTGACCAATGGCCTTGGGTGCGTAGGTGCCCGAGGTGAACCCCCCAACCGAGGGACGATGCGTCCGTTGTCAGGGACGCCAAGGGCTGAGGTGGGTGGAACGGGAGCCCCGCACACACCATGGAGGGATCCAGCCACCACTAGAAGGAGTCCAGCACGGTCGAGGGAATGGTGACGACCATGTCCATAGGATCCCTGGCTGGACGGTATTGTGAGTTGAGCCAGGATTGGAGGGGCCGTAGGCGCAGTCTTGCATAGTTCGTTACCAACGTGCAGGCCGTCATGTGGCCCAAGAGAGCGAGGCAAGTGCGTACCGAAGTTAGCGGCGCTGCTTGCAGCCTCCGGATGATGGCCGTGAGAGCTTGGAACTGCGGCAGTGGTAGGCAGGCTTTGGCAAGAGTCAAGTCCAAGGTGGCCCCGATAAACTCTATCCTCTGAGTGGGGATTAGAGTCGATTTTTCCACATTGATCATTAGACCTAGATGTAGGAAAAGGTTCTTGACAATGCGGACGTGACTGAGGACTCGCGTCTCGGAGGTCCCGCGGATAAGCCAGTAGTCTAGATACGGAAAGACGTGTATCCGACTGCAGCAAAGGTGGGCAGCGACTACAGCCATACATTTGGTGAATACCCTGGGGGCTGTAGAGAGGCTGAACGGGAGGACCGCGAACTGAAAATGCTGCTGGTTGGCCACGAACCGGAGGAACCTCCTGTGAGGTGGGAAGATAGCTATGTGGAAGTAGGCATCTTGCATGGGGGCGGCATACCAGTCTCCAGGATACAGGGATGGGATAATGGTCCCCAGGGATACCATACGAAACTTCAACTTTACCATGTATCCGTTGAGTTCCCACAGATCGAGGATTGGTCTGAGACCTCGCTTCGCCTTGGGGATCAGGAAGTAGCGGGAATAAAACCCCTTGCCCTGTTCGTGCTCTGGTACCTCCTCTATGGCTCCTTTGGCAAGGAGCGCTTGCACCTCCTGTAGGAGGAGTTGCTTGTGAGAGGGGTCCCTGAAGAGGGACGAGTGAGGAGGGTGGAAGGGGGGGTTTGAAAAAAATTGCAGATGATATCCAAGTTCCAACGTGCGAAGGACCCAACGATCTGACGTTATCTGGGACCACGCAGCGAGGAAGAAGGAAAGCCGGTTGGAAAAGGGCGGGGACCGATCCTTTAAAGAAACTGGTACAACGCCCTTGGGTGCACCTTCAAAAGGAAGGTTTTGGCCCAGGGGGAGGCTTGGAGGAGCTTTGGTTCTGGCCCCCTTGGTTGCCTGATTGTCTCCGGCGGCCGTTTCTGCCTCGCCGTCTGGCAAAGTCCTGTCTCTGCCGGGGTTGAGGGTAAGGGCGGTGCTGTTGGGGTCAGAAGGGCCTGCGTTGAGTTACGGGCATGTGCATCCCTAACGAACGCATAATGACCCTGTTGTCTTTTAGGCTCTGCAGCCTAGGGTCAGTTTTGTCCAAAAATAGCCCTTGACCCTCGAATGGAAGGTCCTGAATTGTGTGCTGAAGCTCCGGGGGGAGGCCAGAGACCTGCAGCCACGAGATACGGCGCATAGTCACGCCAGAGGCCAGAGTCCGGGCGGCTGAGTCCGCGGCATCCAGGGAAGCTTGGAGGGAAGTTCTCGCGACCTTTTCCCCCTTGTCGAGGATCGCTGAGAATTCCTGCCGTGCATTCTGTGGAAGCAGCTACTTAAATTTGTCCACTGCTGCCCAGGTATTGTAGCTATAGCGGCTAAGGAGGGCTTGCTGGTTGGACACCCGGAGCTGGAGAGCTCCCACAGAGTAAACTTTATGCCCAAGCAAATCCATACGTCTCGCATCCTTCGATTTAGGAGCTGGGGCCTGCTGGCCATGGCGCTCCTTCTCGTTAACCGACTGGACAACGAGGGAGCAAGGAGGAGGATGTACATATAGATATTTATAGCCCTTTGAGGGCACCATGTACTTGCGCTCTACTCCTCACGCAGCGGGCGGAACAGAGGCCGGAGACTGCCATATTGTAGTGGCATTGGCCTGTATGGTTTTTATAAATGGGAGAGCCACTCTAGTGGGGGCATCAGATGACAGTATGTCCACCACTGGATCTTGGACCTCTGGGACCTCCTCGGCTTGTAAATTCATGTTCTGCCCAACATGCCTGAGGAGGTCCTGCTGGGCCCTGAGGTCAATTGGAGGAGGGCTGGTCGACGAGGGTTCCAGCTACCGCCTCGTCAGGAGAGGACGAAGATGAAAGACCTGGAATGAGCGGGTCTGAAGAGGGCTCCGCCTGAAGCAAAGTGTCCGTCTCCCTGGGAAGCTCGGAGTCCTGTGGCTGGGTCACTCCATCCTCCGTAGCAGGAGGGGGAGGGCGGGTAATCGTGGCCTCTGGTGCCCTGTGTTCCGAGGCCGTCGAACGCGGAGGACCTGGGGGAGGGCCTTGGGCTTGATGGTACACCCAAGGTGTCCAGAACCCCCACTGCTGCGGACTATGTTCCTGAGGCTGGGGCTCACTGAACAAGGCAGTGGGCACGTCAGTGTCTCGGGCGTATATACTGTTTGCCTGAGAGGACAGGGACAGCTGACAGGACGGCCATGGAGGAGCCGAGCGAGGCTGGTATAAGTCCCTCGCTCCCATCGTTGGAGATTTCCTCGGTGCCGGGGATTGGTACCGGGAATCGTATTGGTACCGAGACCGGGACCTGCAACCAGCGCGGTGCAGGGAGGTCGACCTGGATCTCGATCGTCTACGACGGGACCGGCTGCGAGAGTCTCGGTGCTGGGAGCGGTGCCTGGAGCCGGAGCGGTACCGAGAGTACCAAGCGGGATGAGAGGTGGATCTGCGCTGCGAGTACGACCGGTGCCGCCTGGGTGAGCGGTGCCGGGACTGCGAGCGATGTCGAGATCGGGACCGGCCGCGAAACCTGGAGCAGTGCCGAGACCTAGATCAGGATCGGTGCTGGCTTGTCGACTCCATCGAAGGAGGCCTCATAGCGGCAGGTTTGCCTCTGGACTGGAGAACCCGCACCGGTGGTGCCGGGGGTTGAGGCAGGGCCGATTCAGTCATGGCAATAAGGTCCCTGGCCGAGGAGAATGTCTCTGGTGTGGAGGAGACCATCAGCTCGACCACGGGTCTCACCGGGGAGCTCTCCTGGATCGGACTCGACGGCCCTCTCAGGACCGGAGTCAACGGTACCACAAGTGTCGGTGTCACGGCATGGGTAGGTGCCGGGCAATCCGGGCGAGTCTGCACCGAGGCAGTGGAAGAGGTTGAAGGCCTTCAGTCAGGTCCCTGCACTGGAGAAGGCTGGTGCTGAGGTGTCTTGGCAGGGCCAGCGCGGTCCAGTGCCGGAGAAGCGCTGTCAGCGCTCGGTGCCAAGGACGGAGGGTTAAGGGCTGCCTCCATAAGGAGAGTCTTTAACCGAAAGTCCCTCTCCTTTTTAGTCGTGGCTTAAAGGCCTTGCAAATGCGGCACTTGTCGGAGATATGCAATTCCCCGAGGCACTTTAAGCAAGAGTTGTGGGGATCGCTTGTGGGCATCGGCTTTTTACAGGCCGAGCATGGTTTAAACTCTGGTGAACCAGGCATAGGCCCTGGCACCAGATGCGGGGAAGGGCTCGAGCCCAAACCCCACTAAACTATATACAATAACTAACTAATGACTGTAAACTATAAAACTAAGATACTAAGGACTAAGTCAACTATTCACAACTAGAGATTAGACGAAGAGAGAGAAGCTAGGGAAGTGGAGGACAGCTAAGCCGCGCTCCACTGTTTCAACAACCAACATAGGCGGTAAGAAGGAACTGAGGAGTGGACGGGTCTGCAGGGGTATATATGCAGCGCCATGGCGGCACCACTCCAGAGGGCGACCTGCTGACCCACCGGAGTTGCTAGGGTAAAAATCTTCTGACGAGCGTGCACGCACACCTAACTGGAATGGATATGAGCAATCACTCGAAGAAGAAAGTATGGTTAAAAGATCAACATACATACAGACATGAGTTCAATTCTTTAGGTTCAGATTCATAGCAGAGATGGTGAGCTTTGTAGTTGAAAAAAGTTTTTTGAATTTGGTCCAAAGATTATATAATACAATATCCAATATATTCAGGAAGTACCAGCATAACTGGGATCTCAATCTGGCGACTCAAACTTCCCCTGATGAAGCTTAAGTGGATCTGAGATCAAAAGGATCAGGATCCAAGGATCTTTGATACAATTTCAGGTCCTTCGACAAGTTGCAGTCCCGCATGGGAACAATTGGCCCTCATTTCCTAAGCATTGTCATTAATTATTAACACAGATTAACATAAGGCAATTGCCTGTTTTTTCACCATTCATAGATGATTTGTTTTACATTTCAAACACAGATGAATTCAGCGACGTCCTATCCTTATAGTTCATTTAAATGTTAAGTTCTTTTGATCTCTGAATCAACAGAATACAGCATAGATAGAGACTGTTGATTACATTTTTGACCACTACTCATATATATGTAAATATTCAAAAACATAAACATTATCTCCCCATATGTCTTTAAGGGTTAGATTTGAGTCATTCATTTTGCAGGACACTTAACCCTTTCTGGCCATGCATCACATATATATTTGAAATTAAAATTCCAGTAGCTGTCCTGCGTCCATTTCATAAACTGAGAGAATGGTGAGTCCCACTTGATTTCCCCCCTACACAAATAAAATCAAATCCATTTACTCATGTACATGTAATGTATGGCCATGTAGATAGCCTATTATAGTGACCTGTTCACCAAGGAGTCAAGAATCAGTGAACAAACCTTCCCATCTTTGCTGGAGAAGTCTCATAAATCTACTGTCATTTGTTCATAAGGGTATGATCCTTCCCAAGTCAATGAGTCTGTGGGCATTGATTTAGGCCCTATGTTCTGGATATTGCTAGGTGGTTATTACAAAAATATTTTCCGTTAGTTAATACTAGAGTATTTAAATGAAGTTTTGGCAGTCAGGTTCACACTCCTTTTGTGTTCACTTTACACAAGCATTCGAGAGAACATTTATTGTCACAAAATTGAACTTCAAAAATCACATGCATAAGTATTCAACAAAACCAAACGGTACATTTGTAACACACAGTTCTTCATGCTGGTAGTTGATCACCAGTCAAGGAACAGATCTCATGTGTGACCAATCATAGCTAAAACAAGTTTAAATTTTGAGTATTGAATTCTTATTCAGGACCTGATTCTACAAACACTTATGCACATGTTCTTTGAAATCACTGGGACCATGCCTGTGAGTAAATCTAAGCACTTATGCAATGTTAGCAGGATGAGGGCCTGACAGCAAAACCTGTTACTATCACTCCATAGAATAAAATAATTCTCTTTAAAATGGTAGAATAATGATACATTTGAGGAAACTGATCTGCTCATAAATGTTCCACAAGCAGAAAAAGAAGCTAACTTTTTTGGACATGCTATTTATTGGGAATTATTTGTTAAGCTTTAGATATGGATGAAAGATGAGACTTAAATTGGTTGCAAATTGTACAGAGCTACAACTATGACTTTCAGAATTCATAGTTAAAAGCTAGGGACTGAAAGGGAGCTATTTCCACACAGCTGAACTGAGATAATTTAGAATAGGCTTCCTTTGACAGAATCTTGTTCAGAACAAGTGCCCAGAGGGAATAAAATTGTAGAAATTGCAGAGCACATAGAAAGAAGGAAAAGATAAAAGAATAAAGTTAATTGTACAGAAATGGTTTTGGGGGTTCAGATTGAGTTTGGGTGAAAGGTTGGGTCAGATATTCTTTTACCTGAACTGTTTTGCTCATTTCTGATTTAAAGGAATTCTAACAAAAAGCTCAGGAAATGATCCATGGGATAGAATATTTTTACTGTGAATTTTTTTTTCTGTCAAGGTTGGTCAGCTTTAAAAGCACACTTTGAAGCAGGTTTTAATGGTCTGCTTGTTTTTTCAGAAGGGTTTGGAGAGCAGGCAGACGAGAGAAATTGACTGGAACACCGGAAAAAAGTACATTTCATCTTCCCAAATCCATGTAGGGCTGTAATTCATTTGTGGTGCTGAAGGCCAGCTAAGGACTATATATTTTAGGTACTTACAAACTGCCATGGTATCTGAGTGTCTTCCAGCATTTATTGTATTTATCCTCACAGCACTCCTGTGAGATAGGGAAGTGTTCTTATTCCCATTCTACAGATGGGGAATGGAGTCACCAAAAGATTAAGTGATTGCCAAAGGTCACAGAAGAAGTCTGTAGTTGGGCAGAGAATTGAACCTAGGTCTAGCAAGTCCCACCCGACCCATTCTTCCTTTCTATCTCTGCACTACATAAGCTCCTTGTTGGAGATACATAGGAGGCCATGAGCGGATCTGCAGTGGGGCCACTGAACTTCCCTGTGCACTGCAGAAAGGTTCTTTGTGTAAGTGTTTCATAGACCAACAAGGAAGATGGTGACTAGGAGATAGGCTAAGGGATCTGCTTTAATTTGGATATCACATCACGGACACACCATCCACACAGATAATGTGGAGGTGCAGTAACTCTTACCTCAGCCTAAAGGCTAGAACAGAGCTTTTAGGGGGCTGTGTCCACTAGTAAAAAAAACTTTACTTCTATAGATCTCAGAACTCTGCAAAAAGTTGAGTATTGTGATCTGCATTTTACAGGTGGGAAACTGCTCTGGCTCCTGTAGGAGGGTGTAAAATTCACCTCCTTAGCCCCACTGTAGTTCTGCATAAAGCCTTATTATTTGGGCTTTATGCCAATTAAATGAATTTATCCACAGGGAACAAATGATCAAGAGATTGATTCTGTACCTACTTAAATCAATGAGAATTTTGCTTTTGACTTCAGGTAGAGCTGGATTGATGCCTGAATAATTAGTACATACAGAGCCATCATGAACAATTGCTTCAATGGAACTAATCCTGTAAGTAGCTGCTCACCAGTTTGTGTAAGGGGTTCACAATCTTTTCCATAGAAAAGGGGCTCACGATTCCCTCCAAAATTTTATGGGGCCTGATTCTGCCCCCTGACCCCCAGTGAATCATACTGTCACCCTCACACAGTCCCATTCATTATACTAGGGCTACTCACAATGTAATAAGGTATGACTCAACAGGAATAAGGTGCCTGAACTAAGCCCTAGGTAATCATCATGGAAAATTCCAAAAAGATTTGGTCTCCTTGCAGATCAAGCACCACCTAGATTAATCTCTGGTAAAATGCTTAAGATAGATCTAAACCAATGATACTGGCAGACTGTCACTAAACAATCTTATTGCATCACAGAAGCTTTTGGCCCCATGTGATCACCAGCCATGTAGCATCATTCCATGGGAAATGTACTTTGGAATGCATTAGTCTTTCATTGTAATATGTCCATACTACTTCAGCGCTGTTGGAGGCAGTTGCTGGGTTTGCCAAATTTCCAACGTTGTTGCTTCAATTCACATATTCAAATAAGTTTTGATAAGCACCTGAACTTTAGTGGCTCATCCAAATTGCATCCCCAAATCTTTTCAAGTTCACTCATCACTAGTTCTTTATGGGGATTTATTGAAATGAAACGTTGTGACTGACCACCCCCAAGTTGCTCTGATGTAAGACTTTATACTGTAGCGAGTGACTCATTATGGTTATGCTATGATGTTCTTCCTTCTCTTGTGCATTTGTGTTGTTCTTTGGGTAATTGAGCCTTGTGCTTTGTCCATTAGCAGTCTGATCCTATATCCACTGAAGTCACTGGCAACACTCCCATTGACTTCCAGGGGTGCAGGATTGAACCCTATGGGAATGATGAAGGGAAGGCTAAGTATACTCTTGCTTCTTTGACATATAGTGTCTAACTGCAGTAGAGGAATACAGGACAAGATACAGGTTAGGAAATTTACAGGGTTTTAAAACATGATTAAGAAACTGGAAAGCCTCTTCTCTCTCTTTTTCTTCCTTTCCAGGCCTGTAAATAAAAGTTGGGAGCTGTGAAAAGCTATCAGGAGGTAAATTACACACCCACTCCAACTACTACCCACCCAGGGTGGTCCTCCAGACATGATGAAATACAAGATGAAATTGTTGGCATTTAGAAGAATTTTAGATATTTCAAAGCCAAAACTGTAAACCATATAACTAGTAATTTGCCAGCCAAAAAAAAGACGGTTACTCACCTTTGTAACTGTTGTTCTTCGAGATGTGTTGCTCATATCCATTCCAGTTAGGTGTGTGCGCCGCGCGTGCACATTCGTCGGAAAACTTTTACCCTAGCAACTCAGTGGGCCGGCAGGTCGCCCCCTAGAGTGGCGCCATCATGGCGCTTGATATATACCCCTGCCGGCCCACCCGCTTCTCAGTTCCTTCTTGCCGGCTACTCCGACAGTGGGGAAGGAGGGCGGGTGTGGAATGGATATGAGCAACACATCTCGCAGAACAACAGTTACAAAGGTGAGTAACCGTCTTTTCTTCTTCGAGTGATTGCTCATATCCATTCCAGTTAGGTGAATCCCAAGCCTTACATAGGCGGTGGGGTCGGAGTGAAATGTGGCAGAATGAAAACTGCTGAGCCAGAGGCTACAGCATCTCTTGACTGTTGAACCAGGGCATACTGCGAAGCAAAGGTATGGACCGAGGACCAATGGAGCCGCGCGACAGATCTCGTGGGTAGGAACACGAGCCAGCAAGGCGGCAGATGAAGCCTGAGCCCTGGTAGAGTGTACGATGATGTGGCTTGGGGAAATATGAGCCAAATCATAACAAGTGCGGATGTACGCCATCACCCAAGATGAGATCCTCTGAGAGGAAAACAAGCAAGCCCTCCCTTTGGCCCGCTACCGTGACAGAGCTGGGGCACCTTACGAAATGGCTCTGTCAGTGCAATACAAATGCGAGCACTCCACAGATGTCCAAGGAGTGCAATGGTTGTGCCCATTGCGTTGAGCTGTGGGTAACATGAAAGGCCAAAACCACCTTAGGGAGGAAAGCCGGGTGTGGTCATAACTGCACCTTGTCTTTGTGAAATCTAGTGTATGGCGGAACCACCGTAAGAGCTCTGAGCTCGGAGACCCGTCTGGCCGATGTAACAGCTACGAGGAAAGTTGTCGTCCAAGACAGGTATAGCAGAGGGCCAGTCGTGAACGGCTCGAATGGGGGAGACATAAGTCCGGCTAAAACTAGGTTGAGGTCCCAGGTTGGGGCTGGGCGGCGCACCCGAGGGTGCAAGCGCTCCAAGCCCTTGAGGGACCTCGAACCCATAGAGTGTGAGAACACAGAACGTCCACCTTAGCCTGGCTGGAAGGTAGAGATGGCTGCTGAGTGTATCCTCAGCGATGATACCGCCAGGTCCTGCCGCTGAAGGCCAGAGGCAGGCCAAATAGAGGGGATCGAGACCTCAGCAGGAGCAAGATCGAGTGTATTGCAGCTGTAGAAGAAACGCTTCCACCCGGCCCGGTACTTGACCAGGTGGAAGGCTTCCTGTCACCCCGGCTCAGTTACGCAGCAGCCACACCGTGAGGCAAAGAGGCCGCAGGTCCGGGTGACGAAGCCTGCCGTTGCCCTGAGTGATGAGGTCTGGTTGGGGTGGCAGGGTAATTGGGTCGGTTATTGACAGGCCGAGCAACGTGGTATATCAGTGCTGCCTGGACCACTCTGGAATGATCATGATGATGCGCGCTCTGCCCCTGCGGAATTTGAGCAGGACCTAAAGAACGAGTGGGAACAGTGGGAAGGCATAATGGAGTTGGCCTTTCCACGGCATCAGGAATGCGTCCAAGATCGATCCCGAGGAGAGACCTTGGAAGGAGCAGAACATCTGGCATTTTCTGCTCTCACGGTGAGCGAACAGGTCTATGTGAGGAAACATCTCCACTTCTGGAAAGCAGAACGCCTCACATGGGGCAGAGTGATCACTCGTAAGACAGGAAAGACCTGCTGAGTCAAAGCGCCAAGACGTTCCGAACGCCTGGGAGAAAGGACGTCACCAGCTCCATTGAGTGGGCCATGCAAAAGTCCCGGAAATGGATGGCCTCCTGACAAAAGGGGGGAGGACCATGTCCCTCCCTGGTTATTTATGAAGCACATGGCCGTTGTGTTGGCTGTAAACACCGAGATACCACGGCCTCGCAGCTGCCGCTGGAACCCCTGGCACGCCAGTCGGACTACTCTCATTTTTGGGGCATTGATGAGGAATGCCAGCTCCCAAGAAGACCAAAGGCCTTAAGCTCGGAGGTGACCATGAGCACTTGAGCAGAGAGATGACGCGTCCGTCGTCAGGGGCAGTGAGGGCTGGGGCGGATGGAACCGCATCCCTGCCCACACCAGGGAGGGAGTTAGCCACCACTCTAGGGAGCCTAAGGTGCTCGAGGGAACGGTGACTACCATGACCATTGGCTCCCTGTCCGGGTGGTATGCCGAGGTGAGCTGGACTTGGAGAGGACGGAGGCAGAGCTTGGCATGTTTGGTTACAAACTTGCGGGCAGCCATGGACCCAGGAGACTGAGACAAGTACGAGCCGAGGTCGTTGGGAAAGCCTGCAGACCTCAGATGATTGTTGCCATCGCCTAAAATGCAGTTGTGATAAGCAGGCTCCGGCTAGGTAGGAGACCAGGATAGCCCCTAGGAAGTCCAACCTCTGCGTGGGAACCAGAGTGGATTGCTCTATAGTAATCATCAGGCCTTGACCTGTGAATAAGACTGTGACGATGCCCATGCGCTGAGTGGTTTGTGTCTCAGAGTCTCCTCGGATAAGCGAATCGTCCAGATACGGAAAAACGCATATCCGACATCAGCGAAGGTAGGCGGCGACTATGGCCATAAACCAGAAGTACTGACAGTTGGCTAGAAAGCGGAGGTATCTCCTGTGCGGAGGGAAGATGGCGTTGCGAAAGTACGCGTCCTTTATATCAAGGGCGGCATAGTAGCCCCCAGGAGGCAAGGATGGAATAATGGTTCCCAGGGATACCGTGCGGAACTTCAACCTTATCCTAAACCAGTTGAGTCCATGCACGACTAGGAATGTCTGAGACCTCCGTTCGAGTGGGGGATTAGGGCGTAAACCCCCTTGCCCTTTTCGTCAGTCGGCGTCTGCACCTCTTGTACAAGGAATTGCTCGTGAGAGGGGTCCCTGAAGGGGGACAGGGCTGGAACAAATTAAAGGTGGTACCTATGCTCCACCGTGCGCAGGACCCAGCGATCTGAAATTAACTGGGGCCATGCCAGGAGAAAGCGGGATTGGGATCCCGGCCGGTGACTGGTACACCGCCCTCAGGCGCACCTTGGAAGGTTCGTCTTTGGTCCCAGTGGTAATTGCGAGGGACCTTGACCTTGGCTCTTTAGGGGTCCTGACGTTCGTCTGCGACCACCTTGGCCTCGCCGTTTGCCAAAGTCCTGTCTCTGGCTAGGCACAGAGTATGGCGGCTGGGGACAGAAAGGCCTGCGTTTGGTCGCTGGCATATGCATGCTGAGAGAGCGCATTAGGACCCTATTGTCCATCAGGCTTCGCAACCTGGGGCTGACTTTGCCGCGAAGAGGCCTTTACCAACAAAGGGTAAATCCTGAATGGCATACTGCAGCTCTGGCCAGAGGTTTGAAACCTGAAGCCATGAGATGCACCTCATGGCGACACCAAAGGCCAGAGTCCTGGCTGCAGAGTCTGCTGCGTCCAACGAGGCCTGGAGGGATGCTCTGGGTACCTTTTTCCCCCGTCCTCCAAGACAGCAGCGAACTCTTGGCGGGAGTTTTGAGGGAGAAACTCCATAAACTAAACTACCTTCACCCAGGTGCTATAATTATAGCAGCTAAGCAAGGCTTGTTGCTTTGCTACCCAGAGCTGCAGGGCCTCTGCAGAGTACACCTGGTGGCCAAGCAGGTTCATTCGCCAAGCCTCTTTCGGTTTCGGGGCTGGCGCCCGCTGGCCATCGTATGAGAATCGTGGTCCTGAGCATAAGATCTGCGCATGTGGGATGACACGGATGCGTGTCTGGATGGCCATGGAGGTACTAAAAGAAGGCATAGAGAGAGTCTCTGATTCTATCGGACCTTGCCCAACTCGGCACCAGGGACCGGCACCGGGAGGCGTACCGGTACCTGGAACGAGATCCAGACCTGCAACCAGAATGGTGCCGGGAGGTCGACCGAGATCTCGAGGCTCGGGGAGAGGCTACAGGAGTCAAGGTACCTGTCGCGGTGCCGGGAGTCGGAATGGTGCCGATAGCGGGTCGGCGAACGGGATACCGACCGGTGCAGCGAGTGCGACCAGTACCGATGAGGAAAACAGCACCGGGACTGCAAGTGGTGTCGGGTGTGCCGACAGGACCTGGAGTGTCTGCGGGACCGTGATCATGAACGGTGCCGCTCTGCTGTGCTGACAGAGGACGGTCACATGAAGAGACTATATTACCCGCACCGGCGGTGCCGGGGTCAGGCAGCATCGACTCTGTCATGGCAATGAGATCCCTCACCATTGGTAATGTCGCCGGCGTGGAGGGAACAGCAGGCTCAACCACAGTGCATACTGGGGAGCTGTCAGGCACCGGATTCGACGGCCCTCGTGGGACCGGGATCGACGGTACCGAGGTTGTCAGCGCTTCGGTAGGTGTCGGTGCCGGGCGATCCGAGTTAGATGAGCTGTCTGGCTGCGGTGCCGTCGGCACGGAAGCAGCAGGAGCAATAAGCTCAGCCACGGCGCGTGCCGGGGAGCCGTCAGGCACCGGATTCGACGGCCCTTGTGGGACTGGAATCGACGGTGACGACGTTGTCGGTGCCTCAGAGGTGTCGGTGCAGGGCAATCCGACTAGACGAGCTCTCTGGCTGCGGTGCAGTTGGCACGGAAGCAGCAGGAGCAGTAAGCTCTACCACGGCGTGTGCCGGGGAGCTGTCAGGCACCGGATTCAATGGCCCTGGGGGACTGGAATCGACGGTGCCGATGTCATTGGTGCCTCTGCAGGTGTCGGTGCCGGACAATCCGACTTAGACGAGCTGTCTGGCTGCGATGCAGGTGGCACGGAAGCAGCAGGAGCAGGGGGCTCAACCACGGCGCGTGCTGGGGAGCCGTCAGGCACCAGCAGGAATCGTAGGCTTTCTCGACCTCGGAGGAAGGGAGCGGTGACGAGTCGACTTCGGTGCCGGCGACGGCCGGTGCCGAAAGGCCTTGGCAGTACCGGCGGGGTCCGGTGCCGAGGAGGCGCTCCTGCCCGCCGCTTGATCATCGCTCGGCGCCAAAGGTGGAGGGGTAAGTGAAAGTCCCGCTCCTTTTTGGTCTCAGCTTAAAAGCCTTGCAAATGGGGCACTTAGCTGTCAAGTGTGATTCCCTGAGGCACTTCAAACAGGAGTCGTGTGGATCTCCCTTCGGCATCGGCTTCTGGCAGGCCGAGCCCATTTTAAAACCCGGTGAGCCGTGCATGGGCTCCGGCACCGGGTTCATGGAAGGGGCTACTTCCTGAACCCCGCTAACTATTACTAAACTAACTATGTTAGCAAAGAAAAAACGTATAACTATACAAATATATATATAAAGGAATTATAACTGCATAACTATATACGAGAACTACGAGTAGCTAGGGAAGTGGAGGTCAGCTAAGCCGCGCTCCACTGTTCCAACGACCGACACGGGCGGTAAGAAGGAACTGAGGAGCGGGTGGGCCGGCAGGGGTATATATCAAGTGCCATGATGGCGCCACTCTAGGGGGCGACCTGCCGGCCCACTGAGTTGCTAGGGTAAAAGTTTTCCGACGAATGTGCACGCGCGGCGCACACACCTAACTGGAATGGATATGAGCAATCACTCGAAGAAGAACCACAGGATTCCTAATACATCTCTGGATTATTCCACATCAGGAAAACAGAGAAATGTTTAAAGAATAAACAAAAAAAAACAACTCTGATCAGACAAAGTTTTAAATATCCTGAAATTCTCTGGGTTGCTTCTCTGTCTCCAACTGGTTGAATAAGTGTTTCATAATGAATGGTCTGAACAGCTCTCCTGTCCACTGCATTCTTATAGAGCCTTCTTTCCCTTCCCTTTTTCATATGACTCATTTCTCCCTCCCTTTCATGAGTGTCTAATCCCTTAATTCACTCTCCTTGCCTATTCTACCTCCCCCATCCTCAGTGGTCCATCTTTAGGCCCTCTTTCTTGATACCTTGATGCCCTCCTCCCCACTTGTGTCTCTCTTTCACTCTTCCCCCTTGATCCTCAGACATTACAGGAGGTCTTCCCCCCTCCCTACTTTCTCAGGTGTTCTTCCCCCTCTCCCCCAAATCCTCCCAAGCTGAGGGGGGGGACTTGCCTCTAATTCCTCCCCCAGGCCCTGAGTATCTTCTCCTGTTAATCTTGCCCCTCCTTGGAGGCCTTTATCATCCTCACCAGCCTTCCACCACTCAGGGGCTTCTCCCTCTCCCAAATTCTGTACTGCTTGGGCACACTTCCCTTTTCATTTCTCTGCTTCTACTCTGCCTCACTCCCTCCTCAGTCCATCTTGATTTTGCTTATGAATGTTCTATCATCTGCCTGTGTAGTGGTAGATTCTATCACCTGTGGGTGATAATCTACAAAATACCCTACACACAGATGTGAGTGCCAAGGGACATGGTGCACTAGTGCAGGCTGCTTTTAGAAAACCAGGCCCAAAAGATTTAGACTGGCTTTACAGTTTGTGTGGTGTCAGGCCCAACCTGCTGGGAGAGGGATCTGATGGAGGCTTGCCTCCTATACAGATCCCTCTGTTGGGTGAAGAGACTGAGTTGATCTATGTGTTACAAGCCCAGCAGAGGCCCCAGGTAGTTGCATGCATTGCTTATGCTTCAGGCTGGCCCAACAGAAGGGCTTTTACACAGAGCAGAAAAAGGATTCAGGGTTTTCTCACTATGAAGAAAATTCATGACCACTTGATACAAGTGCAGAGCTCTCACATGTGAAGATAGCCAGTCTGACTAAAATTCACTTACAACATTTAGTACAAAATTACAGTGATAGGTTACTGTTTATACAACACGTAAGTGGATGAGGCAGGAATTATTTGGCATTGGTTATCCTGGTCTGGGCTAATGATGCTTCTAGATGACTGATACAGTATTGTTGTATTGTAGCTGATCAGACTAACTCTTCCCTCCTTGGCATTTTGCTCTCCAGGTCGTAGAATGTTTCACAGATTTGTAAAACGTGCTCAACTTGAATAGTAACATTCGGTGTTTATTTTCTCTGGGCTAAAATTTCACAATGAACCAGCTCCTCAGATGTTGTAAATTGGAGAAGCTCCATAGAAGTTAGGGTAGCTGTGCTGAATTACATCAGCTCAAGATCCAGCCCAAGGGATATCTAAAAACTACTTTATTCCATTTATGAAATGGCCTGTTTGATTTTAAGAATGGATACTAGCAGTCAAAAAATTATAACTGCATAAAACCTGGCATTATATAAATGTTAGAATATTAGTTCTCCTCCCCTACACACCCACTTGGAAATTCAGCCAAAATGCAAACTGAATTCAAGCCAAAGTTTTTTGAGGTTCTGAAATGTCCTGTTGACTTTTCTCTGTCTTTCATTTTTGTATATTTCTGGTTCTGAGACTAGCTGAAACCAGTAGGAGAAATACTGAAATCTACAGAGGATTATTCCAACTCTATTTCCATCCTATCAATCTAACCCAGTCTCTAGTTTCTGTATGATTCCTATATCACGGTTTCTTAAGTGCTTCCCAGAAATAAAGAGGCCAGAACAAGACAGCTTGACATTACTTTCACTGAAAGCCTGTTCTATGGGAGTTCCACATCAGGCTTGCAGGCTGATGAGGTTTAGATAGTTTAGAAAATATCTGGCCTGCACATCTGAAGTGGTGGGCGCTTATCAAAATAAATCTGAATTACAAATGTAGACCCCCTGCTAGGGTACTCCTGTTCAGATAAAAATCTGAAACTCAGTTCAATGGCATTCACAACCTGGTTATTCATTTTCCTTGATGATTCACGTGTTTGTTGGTTTACCAAAACATTGGCAAAAAGCATAAGTCTTATGAAAACTCAAGCAGATGGACTCAAGCCTGGTCCCAGCATACTGCAAGGAAGAGAAAATAGTGTGTGTTTATGCATAGAGGTTATAACTGTGTGAGGTGCTCAGACACTGTGTTGATGGTGTAATGTCAACCAGGATGGAGTCTGGTCACTCAGCCCTTTTGAAATCTTTGAGTCCCTCTGCTCTCCTCCTCTTTGTAAAAGTTGCAGTTATCCAGTCAGGGAACACAATCAATCCTCATATGATCTAGGCGACCAATCAGAAACAATGCCTAATGAGCAGTTATAGCAAAAAATAGTTCATTTATACAACCATCTGAAATAGCCACTCTACTATTGTTGTGGGGTTCAACATCTTTCCTGAACTTGAGAGCATTCAATCAATAATTAGCTTTGTCTAATAGCAAAGTTCCCCACACTTCCATCTAGAGGTGAAGTAAAGCTCAGTGTGCACTGATTTTATTTTAAACATAAGGCGTTTTATTCAGTGGGTTTCAGTAATGTGGTTTTTCCCTCCCTGAACAGTGTACTATAGTCTCAGTTGGGAAAAAAAATTTCAGCTGTAACACAATCTAGATTTCCCAAATTAGTGAATTTAAACCAATGTCTCCTGCTCACATTCAGCCATAAAACACACAGTATCTCATTACATATTAACAAAAATACCCAGTCCTAGATAAGCCAGAATGCATTACGACTTGCTATTGAAAATCCATACAAAAACCAGCCCAAGTGAACAGTTTAGAAATACTCATCGTTTCCGAGAAAGTTGCTGGTACTCTTCCATAACGTGCTATTGATCTCTTACATGCATCCATTTATAACTTCTAGACCAGGCCTGCACAACTCGTAAAGCAGCCAGGGCCACATTAATCCAAAGAAAACAGCTGAGGCTGAAACCCTCCAGCCCTGTAGAAACACCCCCACCCCAGGACCTCCAGGCCCACAGAAACACCCCACCCCAGCACCACCCAGCCTTGCAGAAACAAACCCTCCCTTCCCCAGCACCGCCCCACCAAAACAGCTGTGGGACAAAAAGGAAGGTTGGGGGTGGGGAGGTGATACTTGATTTTAAATCAATCAGGGGCTCCCAGCTGAAGAGGTGGCTGGGAGCTGTCATGGGCAAATTAAAGGGCCCAGGGCTCTGGCAGCTGGGGGAAATGGGAGCTTTGCGGGGCTGGGGCAGGGATTTAAAGGGCCCAGAGCTCCAGCCGCTGAGGGGAGCCCGAGCCCTTTAAATCCCAGCCCCAGTCCATCCGCTGGAGCCAGGGCCGGGATTCAAAGGGCCCTTTAAATCTCAGCCACGGCTGGGAATCTCTGTGGGCAGCCCAGAGCCCTTTGATTCCCGGCCACGGCTGGGATTTAAAGGGCTCTGGGCTCCCTGCCGCTGCAGGCAGCTCAGAGCCTTTTGAATCCTGGCCATAGCTGAGATTTAAAGAGCTCTGGGCTCCCCGCCACTGTGGGCAGCCCAGAACCGTTGATTCCCCGTCGCAGGCTGCACAGTGAGCCTCTGTGGGCTGTATGTTGTGCAGGCCTGTTCTAGACTGAAAGCCTGGGGTACTGAAATCTTACCATGCTAGTAATACTGTTCAATGTAACACCTGCTTTAACTGGTGTGTCTTGGTCAATTTCCGAAATTTAACTAATTCTCCCAGCCCCGCTTCCTCCAGAAAAAAAAAATACTGGAATTTTAGAAAGTCTCAGTTCATATGTGAACACAATTCATCTCTTTTCAAAGTGGTCTTACTTCACCTTCCAAAAATATTCAAAAATGTCACAAGTCACATGTGCTGTTAACACAGGAAACTTTTAGATTCATTCATACTCTTGGTTACGTGAAATTTAGTGATAACTGTATAGCATTCTGTATAGTCTAGAATGTCTGATAGAAAAGATAAGCATTGCAAACTGCAGCCTTCCTATGAATATTTCAAAATCAAGATCATAACCACAAATTATCACACTCCAGACAGTCATATGGGACCTGATTTTATGACTACTGATATCAACGGGAGTCTTTGGAGGATCAGGTCAATGGTAAAGGAAAGAGCAGGTGGATTGCTTAATTTATTAGTATTGTGCTGAAGGCAGTAACAGCTTTTGGGAGACTCATGAGATCTATTTGTGCTATCTCTTTTTTTAAGCATCTGGCAAGATTAGAACATTGGAATAGTTATGGAGCTAGTATTTCTCGGAAGTCCTCTAGACATCAACTACTGTGATAATAAAAATTGTACATTAGTAATATTTACAAAATAGAGTATTAGTGAATCTTTCAAGTATGGTGTGAAGCCTAAATGTCTCATCTTTCCTCTGAATCCCATTCACACTTATCATAAGTGAAAATGTGATGAACCACAAGACCCTTCAGTCTTGTGTTTGAGTATCCTGCCTTTTCTCCTCATATCCAGAACCCACTCCAGGTCTGTAGCAGCTCCTTCCACACATTCTTCTCTAGTCTCCACTCCAACATTAATCTGTGTTCTCATCTCACCAGGTTACTGAAATCTCCATGGCTCTGACTTTTCTGTCTACCCGTGTCACATCTCCCATCCATTCAGTACTCAGCAGCCAAAATCATATTTCTTGCCACTTATCCCTATCACCCTCAAATTCTTCCACTGGCTTAATCTCATTCCACCTCATATTCAGGCTGCTCATACTGACCTTCAAGGCTTTGCATAGTACTGGCCTTGCTGGCATCTGCCATGGTATCTTACTACCCTTCCATTTGTGCACTACTTTGAGATAACTCATCCCATCTCATTGAATTTTGCATCTTTGACCCCGGCAGCATTACAGAGCATTATTATTATTAATGCAACAGCGCGCTGGAAACTCCAATTTGAAGGCTTGGTTCTGCAAGGTGACTAGAGCCTTCAGAAAGTTCAGCATATGCCAGCATCTTCCAGATCATGAAATCAATGGGAATTAGGCAATTAACCTGCTTAGGTATTTTTGATAAATCCCATTAGGTGCCTATCTACATCTTTAGACATCTTAATACCATCTTGCCCTAAGGCAATTTTGAAAATTTTGACCTATATTCTTAATGACTCTTGGTGTTTAATTTGTGAGAGCCAGGAGGCAGAGGGAGTGATCTATAAAGCTCTCCTGCTTCCCAAGCAGAAATACCCTGAGAAGCTATGAGTAACTGTAGTTAAATGCAGTAGGAAGGCTAGTTTAGTCAACCCTGGCCTTGCTGGTACAATAGGTTCCATCAGCTGTATCTGTAAAAGTTTTAAATGAGGCTATTAAAAAGTGTGCATATATGTCTTTTTCCACAAGGAAGAAATACCCCCATTCATTCTGTGCAATTTTACAGTACAGGTTTTTTGCTTCACAGGAAGTGTTTATGAAATGGCTGATGTTGCATACAAATATCAATAGTAGAAAAGTCACATGCATAGCATAGCCTCTTCCTTATATAGAAAGGCACCTTCTCTACCTTGAAACATTTTTAAATGTTTTTACAAAACAAAAGTAAAGTTGTCATTTAATGTTAAAATAAATATTTCAGATTAAGATTTTAATCTCTAAATTCAGATTCAGTTAATTTTCTTAATGAAATTGCACAGATTTTTCTGCAAAATAAGAAACTTCAGTGACAGTTTCCTCACTGCTTGTGTTGCCTCCTCCTGGCCATGCTGGGGATCAGCTCTGCAAGCTGCTTCCTCCTCCTTCCCTGTCTGCAGTCTCACCCCCTCTTGGAGCAGCAGCTTCTGGTTTGTAGTTTGGCCGTCTGGCCAGGTCAAAGAGTTTTCCCTTTGGTAAATCACAGTCCCTCTACACCTTCTGATCACTCCAATGCCCTATGCCACTACCCAGGGACTGAGAGGAGCCCAGGCCCACCCCCTACCCTGGGTTCCAGCCCAGGGACCCTATAACATGCAGCGAAGGCCTGTGTTGTCTTAACCCTTGCTGCTTCCCTGGGCTTCTTCCTACATCACTGGCTCCCACCCTGTCTAGGTATGCCCATCTCTCAATTCCCTCTTCTCAGGAAACAACTTCAGCCTGCCTTTCCTGTAGCCCTCCTTAAGGCCCCTCCTGTTCCTGCCCTGCTGCACCTTACCTCCTTGTAGCTTCTCTCTCTCCATTGTTAATTTGTCAATTAGGCTCACTTGGCCTAATTTATTCTCAGAGGCCAGTGTGGCAGATACACCCCCATCAGAACCCTACCATTTTCAAGGCCCTTACTGAATATTTCACACAGTTCTAGTTTTAAGGGATCATGACAATTTGGCAAGAAACACCCCTGCACATCTTTTTGAATTAACTCCATCCCCTACTAGTAGCCACAATCAAAGTGAAGGGTTGTCATTTGTATCAACATCCTAATCACCAGTTACTTGGTGTACTCATAGTGGACCCAATGATTGTCTCCTCTCTGCCTTCTCTGCACAGTCAGGGTGGTGCAATGCAGCTGTAAATGTAGTGCATCTGACTTCCTGAGAAGAGACTCCTCAAATGGCATAGAGCCGTGTACAGCTCCAAGGCCCTGAGTCAGTAAGGTATTGAAGCACATGCCTCATTTTAAGCAAGAGTTTTCTCACTGAAGTCAATGGGATTTATTGTGTGCTTGGATCATGCCCTTTGAAATCAAAAGGAGCCTTCCCATTGAGGCTGTTTCAAACTCTAATGAAATCAAATTAAGGCATGTGCTAAAATACATTACTGTGCCAGGTCCTAAGACCATTTAGTCTTCTATGGCAACACTTAGTTGGAGCGCAGGAAGTGGCCCACTGAAACTAGAATCAGGTAAATACTCTATAGGGCCAATAATCTTAGTAAAGAAAAAGCATTCAGAGGGTAGCACTGATATTTATCTTTATTTATAAAAACAAGCTGTTCAGCTCTAGCAATAAAAACAAATTTCCTCCATTACGCAAGATAAACATTTTTATTGACAATCTTGGTTTACAAGAGTGGTTGGCAGGGGCAACCAGCAAAGCATGGTGATCTGAATTAGCTTCTGTGTTCCCAGCTTCTGCAACTTCCAGTAGGTCTGATCTGGCAGTCCTTACTGACACAATTAGCCCCACTGGATTCAGCTGGATTATTCAAGTGACTGATAACTGCTGTATTGGGGTTTGCATTTCTATGTTTTTGACTAATTATATGCAGTTCAGTCTTATAATGAAGATATGATCCATTGTGTTAGTAGAATGAACTTGTGACCAATTTTTTCTCTCCCAAAGACAGATTTATTCTACAAAGCCCTGTTGAAATGAGATGTTTGCACATTAATCATTTCATATTGCATATAAATCTATTGGGCACAAGACTTCTCCAGGACATGGTACAAGCTTCCGTTCGAACTGGGCAGCCACAGGTACCACATCCAGCCTCCTCATTCACTCAGGTATTTGACACATACATAGATAAAATAGATCATCCAGCAATGATTCCTGATGGGTCTGTGGTACCGGGCAGCACCATTTGGAGAAGCACTGTCTAACATAGAAAGAGATGGAGATATCATGTAAACAGGAGTGGTCAGTGGCCTGTCAGAATATGCAAGAGAGCCCATGCACCAGGTGATAGGGATGGGCGGGAGGGGGAGAAATAGACCTGGGACTGGTAAGGAGCTACCAGTTGCAAGACAAAACAAGATAAAGTGAGGTGGGGGGAGGAGAAGAGAATATGCAGAAAAATAAGCTGGATCAAGGGTAAGTGGGGTCAGGGAGCCAGGGAGCCACTGCTCAAGGAAATGCTCCTTTCCCTTCCCCCATCCCATGGAAATCCCTGTGTAGGTGGAGAAAGGGTAGAACTGAGGGGATAGGTGTCTCACCACAGCAGCATCCCTCCACAACCCAGTGATTCCTCTGCATGTCCTAATATTACTTTATATGGTGACCCCCTCTATACAAGAAGACTCCTGTGAAAGTGAATATGGACCAGATTCCACTGGGGAATGCACTATAGCAGAGCCCCTGAGGGAGCAGTTTCCCTTGGGTGGTCCACAGATGCTTTGAGATTGAGAGAGAAAGCCCATGGACACTTGTAGTTTGAAGGAGCTGAACTACCTGTCTGCTGGGCTGTAACCAGCATGGGCCAAATTTTTTCAAATGATGCTTTTGAAAAATCTGTTTTTGACAAAGTTAAATTTTTGGTTAACATTTTCAAATGTTTTTACTAAAACCAATTTTGGTAAATTAAAGTTTATTTAAAAGCAGCAAAATTTCACCAAAAAAAGTGATAAATGGGGCCATTTTGAACCCTGTCAAATGAAAACTGAAGTCAGTATATTTTGTGAAAATGTTATTCATTTTCCATCCAGCATAGGAGGTGGTGTTTGTGGATGGTCTGGTTCAGATGAAACTCCAGAAATTCTCTCTGTTACAAAGAATTTCCTCCTTCCACATATTCCTACACAGAAAAGGACAAGATGGCTTTGTGGAAGAGAGGCACTATTATATTATATCACCTCTGTAAGCAACAATTCACTTACAGTGGTGAGCTGTAACACACTGGGTATCTTATCAAAGAATCAATTAAATAAGATTGCATTTAGACAGCAGGTGAGGTGCATTAGAAAAAGGAAACATTCACATCTTAGCTGATATATAAATAACCACTGAGTGAGCTGCCCTGGAGTAATTCAGGAAATACAAGCCACTGATTCTCACTCATTATATACTAGAGGGCTAGCTTAGTGGTTTGAGCATTGGCTTTCTAAACCCAGGGTTCTGAGTTCAATCCTTTAAGAGGCCAGCTGGGACAAAAATCTGTCAGGAACAGTACTTGGTCCTCCTGTAAAGGCAGGAGACTGGCTTTTGGTGACCTTTAAAGGTCCTTTCCAGCTCCATGAAATAGATATCTCCATTTAAAAATAAGTTATATTTAATAGTTTATGTGTTTAGGTAAATCTGAGCCAGCTTTGCCAAGTCTTACTATAAAATGTCCTTGGGGTTTGAGGGTATTCAGGGAATAAATATCCTGCACTAGATAAAAAGAATAGCTGAAGACAGATCTGTATTTCAGCTGGTGTTGATGTATGTCATTCCTTTCAAAGAGGCAGAGAGATTTTCAAAAGATACTATCATAGAGTGCACAACTCACCACTGGTCTGGCACATCCTGCTAGTCACTCTAGGGATTAGCTCCTGAGGTGGATATTCCTCATCTGCAGTTCACACACTATGGCTGTGATTCTGGTCTGCAGCACCTCTTCCTCCAGGACCTGCAGCATCTCCATCATGGCTTAGCCCTCTGGCTAGGTCACTTGGTGTTTCCACTTCCAGGGTAAAGTCCATCAGCTGTCCTAGGCAGTCTTCTCATTCACTGCCTCAATTCTATGCCACACCTCAGGGGCTGGTAGGGGAAACCAGGCTCTCCACTTCTCTGGTTTCCAGTCCAGGGACCCACAGCTCTGAGCTTCTTCTGTCTGCCCTCCCAGGACTGTTTCCTACCACCCTGGTTCCCATTGTCTCACTGAGTACATCAGCTCCAAGAAAACTTTTCCTAGGGTGCAGCAGCTGCTACCCATCTTCCTGCAGCCTTCCCCACCAGCTATGTCTGGCTTCAGCTTCTGGACTTTATAGGCTTCACCTCTTCCTGCCCAGCTGAGCCTCCTTTAATCAACTGCCTCCAGCCTAAAGCTCCCCTGTTTGCAGCCTAATTAGCTGACTGGGCCCACCTGGCTCACCCCATCATAGACACATACAGTTCTTATAACACTGTTAATGGGGAAAACCGCACCATTCTCAAAATCTTACATAGAAAGCAGATTGCAAGCTCTTTAGGTCAAGGGGCTGCCCACTTATTATATGTACAATGACAAGCACAAATAAGCCACAGCCTTGTGGAGCCCTCTAGGTGCTACTGCATTACATATGGATAATAATGATTAGGGCTCTGTGTTTTTCACAGAGGTCATGAGAGTCACAGATTCCATGACTTCCTGTGACTTCCATTACTTCTGCAGTGGCCAGTGTAGCTGACTCCAGGGCTGCCCAAGGAGCCAGCTGCTCAGGCGGCCCTGGGGACAACTATGTGGGCTGCTGCTGGAGCAGCTCGGCAGCCAGCTGCTTGGGTAGCCCTGGGGCCAGCCTCACCAGTCGCTGCTCTGGTGGTCCCGGGCAGCTGATCCAAGCAGTGGCCAATGTGGCTGGCCATGGGGACCACCCGAATAGCAGCTGATGCAGATGGCCCTGGGGTGAGCAGCGGTGCTGGGGGTGGCCAGAGCCACTGCTGGTCCCTGAGGGATTCCCGCACTGTGGTGGCCAGAGCAGTTGGCCCCCTGCGACTTCCCCCCTGGGCCCCTCGCCCTCACAGCAGCCTCCCCTCCTAAGATTCAATCAGGGGTATTTATGGTATAAGTCACGGACAGGTCACAGGCCTCACTTTTACTAAAAATACCCATGATTAAACCATAGTCTTAATAATGATATGCTAAATTAGTTTGCATTTAGTATATGAAGATCATCAAGAAACCTGTACAAAACACGTCTAGGGGCCTGGTGATTGTATTAAATTATGTGACTTTATTTTTTCCTCAGTAATACAAGCAGACATTCAGAGCCCAATGCCTCAAGATACATAAAAAGGTACATCAGCAGCTGACGTTACCCTGCTACCCACACACACAGCCAGCCAGACATATGGCGATACAGTGGAGCTGAGAAGAAAAGGCTCTGCAGATATTTTACAGGTACCACAATGATGGATGTTTAACATGAGTCCAAGAGTGGAAGAGGCTGCTGTGACTAAGACTATCACACACAGAAGAGTCCATTAGAAAGAAAAATAAACTGATTTAGAGTCTCCTTTGCCCTGTTGACTCATTCAGCTACCATGGCATTGTTGCTGATTACCATCTATTCTGCATGTAACGTCCTTTTTTAAAAAAAATGTAAAGTATGGCAAATATTTTAATTTCCAATTTAACAGACTTGTCAAAGCTTACTGGTATTATTTAGGCTCCTATTAAATATCTGTCCCAAAATATAACCCCTTGCATTAATACAAGGCTATACTTTGGACCCAGCCCTGAGAAAGGGGTAGTGCTTATGCTGTGCCACCCCCAGGAAAAGACGGTTACTCACCTTTGTAACTGTTGTTCTTCGAGATGTGTTGCTCACATCCATTCCAGTTAGGTGTGCGCGCCGCGCGTGCACGTTCGTCGGAAACTTTTTACCCTAGCAACTCCAGTGGGCCGGCAGGTCGCCCCCTGGAGTGGCGCCGCCATGGCGCCCAATATATATCCCTGCCGGCCCGCCCGCTCCTCAGTTCCTTCTTGCCGGCGACTCCGACAGTGGGGAAGGAGGGCGAGTGTGGAATGGATGTGAGCAACACATCTCGAAGAACAACAGTTACAAAGGTGAGTAACCGTCTTTTCTTCTTCGAGTGATTGCTCACATCCATTCCAGTTAGGTGACTCCCAAGCCATACCTAGGCGGTGGGGTCGGAGTGAGAAGTCGCGGCATGGAGCACTGCAGTTCCGAAGGCCGCATCCTCTCTCGACTGCTGGACCAGGGCGTAGTGGGAAGCAAAGGTGTGGACCGATGACCAGGTCGCTGCCCGACAGATTTCCTGGATGGGCACACGGGCCAGGAAAGCCAGCGACGACGCCTGCGCCCTGGTAGAATGCGCAGTCACACGGCCCGTAGGGACATGGGCCAAGTCATAACAGGTCCTGATACAGGACGTAACCCACGAGGATAACCTCTGGGAGGAGATAGGAAGCCCTTTCATACGGTCCGCTACCGCCACGAAAAGCTGGGGGGATTTGCGGAAGGGTTTGGTCCTCTCTATGTAGAACGCGAGAGCTCTACGGACGTCCAGCGAGTGGAGCTGCTGCTCCCTGCCTGAGGAGTGAGGTTTTGGGAAAAAAACCGGGAGGAAAATCTCTTGGTTGACGTGGAAGGCTGAGACCACCTTGGGTAGAAAGGCAGGGTGTGGTCTAAGCTGCACCTTGTCTTTGTGGAAGACCGTGTATGGGGGGTCCACCACAAGGGCTCGGAGTTCCGACACCCGTCTAGCTGAGGTGATAGCTACTAGAAAGGCAGCCTTCCAAGAGAGGTAAAGCAGGGAGCAAGTAGCTAACGGCTCAAAGGGGGGCCCCATGAGCCGGGACAACACCAGGTTAAGATCCCAGGTTGGAGCAGGGGGACGGACGTTAGGGAATAACCGTTCCAGCCCCTTAAGGAATCTCGACACCGTCGGGTGAGAAAAAACGGAGCGACCGTCCGCACCCGGGTGAAAGGTGGAGATAGCTGCCAGATGGACTCGCAACGACGATAAGGCCAGACCATGTTCTTTGAGGGACCAAACATAATCTAAGATTTCGGATACCGAAACTTCCATAGGGCGGAGATTTCTCTCTACGCACCAACAGGAGAAGCGTTTCCATTTTGCCGAATATGTGGCTCTTGTGGATGGTTTCCTGCTGCTCAAGAGCACCTCTCTGACAGGCGTGGAGCAGCGCAGCTCGGAACCAGTTAGCCACGCAGGAGCCACGCCGCTAGGTGCAGCGACTGCAGGTCTGGGTGACAGAGGGACCCGTGGTCCTGGGTAATCAGGTCCGGATGAAGGGGCAGGGGAACTGGGTCGGCTACGGCCAAGTCTAGCAGCATGGTGTACCAGTGCTGTCTGGGCCAAGCCGGGGCCACCATGATCACACGAGCCCTGTCTCTGCGCACCTTCAGGAGGACCTTGTGAACCAGAGGGAACGGAGGAAACGCATAGTACAGGTGGGTCGACCACTGGATGAGGAAGGCATCCGCTATCGACCCCGGCTCCCTGCCCTGAAAGGAGCAGAACGCTTGGCACTTCCTGTTCCCCTTGGACGCAAAGAGGTCCACCCGGGGATAACCCCACCTCCGGAAAATGGAGAGAGCGACGTCCGGTCGAAGGGACCACTCGTGTGACAGGAAGGATCTGCTCAATCGATCCGCCAGCGTGTTCCGTACTCCGGGAAGGAAGGAAGCCCTGAGGTGAATGGAGTGGGCTACGCAAAAGTCCCAGAGTCGTATCGCCTCGAGGCACAGGGAGGAGGACCTGGTGCCGCCCTGCTTGTTGATATAATACATGGTCGTCGTGTTGTCCGTGAACACGGCTACACAACGACCCTGAAGCTGATGACAAAACGTTTGGCAAGCAAGGCGGACCGCTCTCAACTCCCTCATGTTGATATGTAGCCCCACCTCCTCCTGGGACCATAGGCCCTGCGTCCGCAGGGTCCCTAGGTGGGCCCCCCAGCCTAGATCTGAGGCATCCGTTGTCAGGGATACCGAGGGCTGAGACGGGTGAAAGGGAAGACCCGCACACAATACGGACTGGTCCACCCACCAGCCGAGGGAATCTAAGACCTTCTGGGGGACTGTGATTAACATGTCTAGCGGTTGCCTTGGTCTGTAATGACTGATAAGCCACAGCTGGAGAGGCCTCATGCGGAGCCGAGCGTAGTCGGTCACAAAAGTGCACGCCGCCATGTGGCCTAACAGGGTTAGACATGTCCTCACTGACGTCAACGGGGCTGACCGCAAGCGTTGAACGATCGCCGCCATGGTCTGGAACCGCTGCCGAGGCAGCGAGGCCCTGCCCACAGTGGCGTCCAGGACGGCCCCGATAAATTCCACCTTCTGAGTGGGCCTCAGGGTGGACTTGTCTGTGTTTATCAAGAGGCCCAGACTCGCAAACATGCCGGTGATCACGCGGACATGGCTGTACACCTGCTGTTCCGACGTGCCCCGAATCAACCAATCGTCCAGATAAGGGAACACGTGGACACGGTTGCGCCGAAGATGCGCCACGACAACTGCCATGCATTTTGTAAACACCCTCGGGGCTGTGGACAGGCCAAACGGGAGGACCGCAAATTGATAATGACGAGCCCCCACAACGAAGCGGAGGAAGCGTCTGTGGCGTGGCCAAATGGCAACGTGGAAATACGCGTCCTGCATGTCGAGGGCGGCGTACCAGTCTCCCGGATCCAGGGATGGAATGATGGTCCCCAGGGATACCATGCGGAACTTCAACTTCACGAGGTATTTGTTGAGTTCTCGCAGGTCGAGGATAGGCCTGAGGCCCCCCTTGGCCTTGGGGATCAGAAAATAGCGGGAATAGAACCCCTTGCCTTTCTCGTTTTCGGGAACCGCCTCTATAGCTCCTTTGCTGAGGAGCGTCCGCACCTCCTGCCGAAGGAATTGCTCGTGAGAGGGGTCCCTGAAGAGGGACGAGGAAGGAGGGCGGGAAGGAGGGAACGAAACAAACTGCAGGCGGTACCCCGTCTGCACCACGCTCAAGACCCAGCGGTCCGATGTTATTTGGGACCACGCCGGGAGGAAAAACGAAAGGCGGTTGGAAAACGGAGGGGAAGGATCCGTAGGGGAAACTGTTACTGCGCCCTCGAGCGCACCTTCAAAATGAAGGCTTAGGACCAGGCGGGGGTTTTGAGGAGCCTTGGTTCTGCCCCCCTTGGTTCCCCGACTGCCTGCGCCTCCCGTTCCTGCCGCGGCGCCTGTAAGGGTCCTGCCGCTGGCGGAACTGGGAAAACGGCCGACGGTGCTGCTGTTGCTGCGGCCTAAAGGGTCTACGCTGTGTCACGGGGGTGTGCATCCCGAGGGACCGCGCAATGACCCGGTTGTCTTTTAAACTCTTAAGTCTGGGGTCTGTCTTATCGGAAAACAGGCCCTGGCCTTCGAAAGGAAGGTCCTGTATCGTGTGCTGGAGCTCTGGCGGAAGGCCGGAAACCTGCAGCCAGGAGATGCGACGCATCGTAACTCCTGACGCGAGGGTACGGGCAGCCGAGTCCGCAGCGTCCAAGGAGGCTTGCAAGGCCGTGCGCGCGACCTTCTTGCCTTCGTCCAAGATGGCCGTGAACTCTTGGCGAGCATCCTGTGGCAGCAGCTCCTTAAATTTGTCCACTGCCACCCAGGAGTTAAAGGCGTATCTGCTCAGCAGGGCCTGTTGGTTAGAGACCCTGAGCTGCAGCGCCCCAGCCGAATACACCTTACGGCCAAGGAGGTCCATCCGCCTGGCTTCTCTGGATTTGGGGGCCGGAGCCTCCTGGCCGTGACGCTCCCTATCGTTCACCGATTGCACTACCAGTGAACCGGGAGTCGGGTGAACATGTAAATATTCGTACCCCTTAGAAGGGGCCATGTACTTCCTCTCGACTCCTTTCGCTGTCGGAGGGATGGAGGCCGGGGACTGCCAGATAGTATTGGCATTGGCCTGAATGGTCCGTATAAACGGCAGGGCGACCCTGGTGGGAGCATCGGAAGAGAGGATGGTAACAATTGGGTCCTCTATCTCCGAGACCTCCTCTGCCTGCAGACTCAGGTTTTGAGCCAATCGCCTGAGGAGGTCCTGGTGCGCCCTGAGATCCAGCGGGGGGGGACTGTTGGAGGAGGTACCCGCCACCGCCTCATCCGGGGAGGAGGATGATGAGACCCCAGGCACAATAGTGTCCAACTGAGGGTCTTCCTCAGCCCTCGCCTCTGTCTCCGGAGCCGCAGCGGAGTCCTGCTGTTTGGACCCTTCGTCCCCTTCCGGGGAGGGAGGGGGGCGAGACAAAGAGGCTTCAGGGGCCCTACGCTCCGCAGTCGCCGGCCTAGCAGGGAGCTGCTGGGGGCCCTGGGCCTGATGGTACGCCCAGGGTGTCCAGAATCCCCACTGTGGGGGGCCTTGGTCCTGCAGCGGCGGATCAGCAAACAGCGCCGCCTGCCGGTCGGTGCCCAGCGCATAGCCGCTGTCCGTCTGGGAGGACACGGACGGCTGCCTGGAGGGCCACGGCGGGGCCGACCCTGGATGGTACGGGTCTGCGCGGGCCGGCACGGAGGATCGTCTCGGTGCCGGGGACCGGTGCCGGGAGTCATAACGGTGCCGGGACCGGGATCTGTCACGGTGCCGGGCGCTGCTTCGGGACCGGGATCTGTCACGGTGCCGGGCGCTGCTTCGGGACCGGGATCTGTCACGGTGCCGGGCGCTGCTTCGGGACCGGGATCTGTCACGGTGCCGGGCGCTGCTTCGGGACCGGGATTTGTCACGGTGCCGGGCGCTGCTTCGGTGCCGGGACCTACTACCAGCTCGGTGCCGGGAGATCGACCGGGACCGGGACCTGCCACCAGCTCGGTGCCGGGAGGTCGAGCGAGATCGGGACCGGGACCTGCCACCAGCTCGGTGCCGGGAGGTCGACCGGTGCGGCGAGTAGCGTCAGGACCTGCTCCTGGAGTCGCGGTGCCGGTGTCGACTGGAGCCTGACCGCGACCGTCTCGATGCCGACCGGTGCCGCGAGTGCGACCGGTACCGCTGAGGGGAGCGGTGCCGGGACTGCGAGCGGCGTCGGGATCTGGAGCGCCCAAGACGTCGGGGCCTGGATGGCGAACGACTGTCCGAGGGCGGTGCCGACATCATGGGCTTGCCTCTGGACGTGACCCGCACCGGAGGAACCGGGGGTGGCAGCCGAGTAGGCTCCGTCAGGGCAATAAGGTCCCGAGCCGAGGCGAAGGTCTCCGGTGTGGATGGGACCATTATCTCAACCCCAGATCTCATGGGGGAGCTCGGCGGCACCGGACTCAACAGACCCGCCGGGCCCGGAGTCAACGGTGCTGACGGTGTCGGCGGCGCCGCGGCCGATGTCGAGGCCGGGCGTTCAAGCCGGGTCTGCCTGGCCGGAGTATTAGACTTCGACGGCCTAGGCACTGATTCCGGTGCCGGAGAAGGTCGGTGCCGAGGAGTCTTCTCGGTGCCGGAGCGATCCGGTGCCGGTGCCGAAACCACGGTCTGCGAAGTCGACGGGTCAAGTGCCGCCTCCATTAGGAGAGTTCGGAGCCTCTGATCCCTCTCCTTTTTTGTCCTCGGCTTAAAAGCCTTACAGATGCGGCACTTGTCAGATCTGTGCGATTCCCCGAGGCACTTCAGGCACGCTTCGTGGGGATCGCTGGTAGGCATGGGCTTCTTGCAGGCCGCACACTGCTTGAAGCCTGGCGAAACAGGCATGAGCCTGGCGCCCGGTGCCGGGAAGGGCTAAGCCCCCCGGCCAGGAACTACTTAACAGCTATTTACTAAACTATCTACTTAACAATACTAATTAACAACTATCTATAGAACTAGAGATAAGCGATAAACAAGCGATAGAAACTAGGAGAGCTAGGGACGTGGAGGACAGCTATGCCGCGCTCCACAGTTCCAACGACCGACACGGCGGTAAGAAGGAACTGAGGAGCGGGCGGGCCGGCAGGGATATATATTGGGCGCCATGGCGGCGCCACTCCAGGGGGCGACCTGCCGGCCCACTGGAGTTGCTAGGGTAAAAAGTTTCCGACGAACGTGCACGCGCGGCGCGCACACCTAACTGGAATGGATGTGAGCAATCACTCGAAGAAGAAGTATTGTGCCTCCGAAGGCAAAACTCATCCCCCCCCACTCCGGGGTAGTATTTTGTATCTCTATGTGCTGTCTCAGCAGCACTGGCTAGTGAGTTATTGGGTGACACCAAAGCTCCTTCCATTCCTCACCCTTCCCAATTCCTGGTGCTGGAGTTGAGACTGGATTTGGAGTGGCTGCTTGCTGCTGCATAGATATCTTGCACAGGAGTGTAAGGGGAATTCTCACTCCCATGCAGTCCATCACAGTCTAGTCCTTAGTTTTACTCACTGTTGTCTAATGATCTATATGTGATCCTATGAGAAGAATGTTCTGGAAAGTATGCAGAAAACCACACTGGCAGAATCTTTTGGCTATAATAATTCAGTACCGTATGTGGAGCTAACTCCATTAGCTAGCTCTTTGTAGTCACAGGCTGAAATTGTGAACAAACAGCATCACTTGCCCCATAACCTCAGCTGTACAGAATGCAATGCCATCCACAGCCTCAGAAACAACTCTGACATAATCAAGGGTTGACAAAGGAGGTGCTGTAGTCATAATGAAGAGGCTGGATTATGAACAGGAGGCTGCCACGCAACTCTCCACCACCACATTCTACAGGCCAGTATCCTCTGATCCCACTGAGGAGTACGAAAAGAAACTATAACATCTGCTCAGGAAATTCCCTGCTACAGCACAGGAACAAATGTACACGGACACCCCCCCAGAACCCCAGCCAGGAGTATTCTATCTGCTACCCAAAATCCATAAACCTGGAAACCCTGGACATCCCCTCATCTCAGGCATCGGCACTCTTACAGCAGGATTACCTGGCTATTAGGAACTTCTTCTCAGACCCTACGCTACAAGCACTCCTAGCTATCTTCGAGACATCACCGACTTTCTGAGGAAACTACAATGCATTGGTGATCTACATCCAGGGTGGCCAGGATGGTGTCTTCAGGAAGAAGCTCTTTACACCAATATTCCACATGAGGATGGACTACAAGCTGTCAAGAACAGTATCCCTGATAAGGCCACGGCACACCTGGTGGCTGAGCTTTGTGACTTTGTCCTCACCCACAACCATTTCAGATTTGGGGACAACTTATACCTTCAAGTCAGTGGCACTGCTATGGGTACCTGCATGGCCCCATAGTATGCCAACATTTTTATGGCTTACTTAGAACAACGCTTCCTCTGCTCTCATCCCTTAGCGCTCCTCCTCTGCTTGCGCTACATTGATGACATGTTCATCATATGGACCTAAGGGAAGGAGGCCCTTGAAGAATTCCACCTGGATTTCAACAAATTCCACCCCCACTGTCAACCTCAGTCTGACCAGTCCACACAAGAGATCCACTTCCTGGACACTACAGTGCAAATAAGTGATGGTCACATAAACATCACCTTATACCACAAATCTACTGACCGTGTCACCCCTATACTTACCTACATGCTTCCAGCTTCCATTCAGCACATACCATTGTCTACAGCCAACCTCTAAGATACAACCACATTTGCTCCAATCCCTTAGACAGAGACAAACACCTACATTATCTTTATTAAGTATTCTTAAAACTACAATACCTACCTGAGGAAGTGAGGAAACAGATTGACAGAGTGAGACAGACACCCAGAAGTCACCTACTACAGGACCGGCCCAACAAGGAAAATAACAGAACACCACTGGCCATCACATAGAGTCCCCTGTTAAAACCTCTCCAGCGCATCATCAACGATCTACAACCTATCCTGGAAAATGATCCCCCACTCTCACAGGCCTTGGGAGACAGGCCAATCCTTGTTTACAGACAACCCCCAACCCTGAAGCATATACTCACCAGCAACTAAACACCACACCACAGAAACACTAACCCAGGAACCAATCCCTGTAACAAACTCCATTGCCTTCTCTGTCCCCATATCTACTCTAGCGACATCATCAGAGGACCCAACCACATCAGCCACACCATCAGGAGCTCATTCACCTGCACATCTACTAATGTGATATATGCCAACATGTGCTAGCAGTGCCCCTCTGCCATGTACATTGGCCAAACCAGACAGTCCCTACGTAAAAGAATAAATGGACACAAATTGGACATCAGAAATGGTAACATACAAAAGCAAGTAGGAGAATACTTCAGTCTTCCTGGACATTCTATAACAGATTTAAAAGTAACTATTCTTGAACAAAAAAACTTCAGAAACAGACTTCAAAGAGAAACAGCAGAACTAAAATTCATTTGCAAATTTAACACCATTAATTTGGGCTTGACTAGGGACTGGGAGTGGCTGGCTCATTACAAAAGCAGATTTGCCTCTCCTGGAACTGACACCTCCTCATCTATTATTGGGAGTGGTCTACATCCACCCTGACTGAATTGGCCCTGTCAACACTGGTTTTCTGCTTGTGAGGTAACTCCCTTCTCTTCATGTGTCAGTATATAATGCCTGCATCTGTAATTTTCATTCCATGCATCTGAAGAAGTGGTTTTTTTACCCAAGAAATCTTATGCCCAAATAAATCTGTTAGTTTTTAAGGTGTCACAGGACTCCTTGTTGTTTTTGTGGATACAGACTAACACAGCTACCCCCGATACTTTTAGTCACCATAGTAACTGGACAACATGCTAGAATAAGATTGAGAAGGTAAATTCCTTCCAGGTCTTTCAAAAGTTCTATTTAAAACCATACTTTGCAGGTCTAATAACTGGCTTTATAAAAGCACTTTGGGCTGAAACCCTGTATGGTATACAAGCTATTAGCAAGAATGCAGCTTTGCTTCACACATTTTATATTTTTTGCCAGAGACTAGCGAAAAAAAAAATCGCCTTAAACAAATCAAATTTAAAGGCATTTACAATGGTTCCTATTCCCAAGTAGGAAGATCTCAGGGGAAAACTTGTGCTTCTCTTCTGGATTTTTCACTTCTGTCTCTGAAAATAAAAGAGGCACTTGCAAGGACTCCCACAGCATCATATTTTAAAGCAATCTCCTATTTGTTTTGCACTGGACAGCACAGAAGATGCTAAGTCCAAAATTTTCAAATGTGGCCTGTAGTTTTGATGCCTTATATGAAACTACTTCACTGGGAGTGCACGTGTGCTTAAAGTTAAAGTGTGTGAACAACTGCATTGGTTTGCTGTGTCAGGGTCTCAGCGATTTATCAATCTGTTTGCAGTGAGAACTGAGAGGGATACAAGAAAGGAAGAAGAGGAGGAGAGAAAAGGGCAGGAATAGCAAATACTGTATGAGTGCACATTAGATTGTGAATTTAGGGCAGACAAGACAATGTGATCATAAAGGGGCTTTTATGGGGGAAAAAATGTACTTCAGTTGGAACTGTGCATGTTCACCTTTGAAAATCAGGCCGTACGTGTCCACAATCAGGCAATCCAAAAATAAAAAACCTTGAATTTGGAGCCACTTTTGAAAATCTGGGCCTTACTATGCATCTCATTGGGTTTCACACAGAGATGGGCTGAGTAAATAGTGTTGGGCTTCAGATTTAGATTAGTTTTAGGCTAGAGTCTGAGTTTCTGGCTGAATCAGGGCTAGGGTTTGGTCTTGAGTTAGCGCCAAAATCTCACAAGCTATTTTGGGTAGATTTCAGTGACACAAGATCTGAAACCAGAAACCAGTCCCATTCAGTTTTGGATCTGACCCAGAGAGCAGGTTTGGCTCTATTTAAAACTGAACACTCCCCTGCCTCCCATGTTGAAGGAATTTTCATGAAAGATTGTGGTTTGGGTTTATATCTAGTTACTTTAATATTCCATTTGAAACAATCAAGATATTTACACATAAAATAGTACTTTTTGGAAGCTGAATTGTTTTACTTACATGTTTTTAAAGTTGTGAATTATCCTATTATATATGTTAATTTTACTAATTATTATTAAATAATTAATACCATTAACATTACTTAATAGTAATAATACAAGTTTGTAATATGGTATATATTCCATCTGGGCATTAATGTGGGCCAGAGAGGCCCATTAAACTCTCCGGCTGTACCTGGAGGGTGGGCCAGCCCTACTCAAAAAGGAGTCCTAGCTGGGAGAGGAGCTGGGCGGGTGTGTTGAAGGCAGGAAGCCTGGAGCAGAGGAGGGCTTTAGAAAGACACACTGTGGTCTCTCCCCTGAATTTGAGAGTGGAGAGACCAGGAGTATCAAGAAGGAAGCCTGGAGGGGAGAGTTGGCCCTGGGATCTGCTGCTGAGTAGCAAAGTCTTTCAGGATACCAGGAGAGAGACAGAGCAGCCTGTGGGGGTGCAGCAGGCTCCAGGGTGAACCCTGATAATAGGGCAGAAGGTGTACTTCTAGGGAGAAAGTCGTGGGAGGCTATCAGTGAGGGAACACAAGGATGAAAGGTCAACTTGAGGAGGGCAGAAGTGGGTTTAAGTTTATCCTTTTGACTTGGGATTTATTAGGGAATTCCAGGAAAGCCCTGGGAGTCCTGGCCCTGAAAGAAGGGTGAATGTTGATAGGCTGTTAGAAAGGCCTATTGGTAGGCTTGATAGGAAGAAGTCCAGAGCAGTGGCAACAAGGAGTCTGGCAGAGTGACTCTTAACTGCCTGTCTTGGCGTCCCTGGGCTGGAGCTAGGGTTGCCATCTGTCCAGGTTCTCTAGGCAAGCCCCTTTGTTCCGCTAGCTGACGCAGGAAATCTGTGAGGGACTTAGATGTCCAATTTTATGGTCTTAAAATAATCCCAGATATACCTCAGAGCTGGAAACCCTAGTTGGTGCCCAGGGTACATCTGAGTTCGCCTGTTAACCACTAGTAAGGTGCTGTTAAGCCCTGATATAAGGGGCTATGTTGGAAGGCCTGAGGAAAAAGGTGCATGAACCCCTGGACTGAAACACTGTGTTTTTGCTGAATTTTGTTCCCCCAGAAGGGATGGGACCTAGCTGGCGTTAGGGGTTTGAAGGGGTGGGGGCTGAGTCATGAGAAAAGGCAGACCATTGCAGGGGGTGCTAGATGAGGAGAGCCTGGTATGCTCTATGAGGGCACACCTGCAGGGAGTACACCCTTCTAAAATGTTAGTTATTGAAGATAATGTATCTGAGGAACACATTTCATACTTTACTCTTTAGGGTGATAGGCCCTAACCACATATTAATCACATGGGATGAAATGTTTATGTTGTCTACCAAAATATTTGGAGAGTTGGTTTTGATTTACTCCACAGCAAAACTGTGGTTGTATTTAGCTTAGTATTTTTCAGACATGATTTTGGTAAATTATGACATTTTGGTGGTGGTGTAGCAATCTAAAGGATACTTTTCTAGTCAACGTTATGCAGGATTATCATATTAATTTTATTCTACAAAATCTTATAAGGTGGGGGAAATGGGGGTTATATTTGTACAGCAAGTGTAATATTGTTTCATATTGCATAAAGAGAGCTTGGACTAGAGTCAGATCTCACTTACATTGACATAATCCTGGAATAACTCCATTAAATTCAGTGAAGCTACTCTGGATTTGTTCACATGTTACTAACAAGAGTGTCCACAGTATGTAGTATATAAAAAAAGTTGGCTTTGCTGTAGAACGAGAAGGGAGTAGTTTCTACTGAATAAAGTCACTTATTTAATGTAAAAATGCACCACAGATTTCAATAGGACTTTGCCTAATTAGCAGACTACTTAGCAGTTCTGCATAATACTGACATAATAAGATATAGTTACTGTGCAAGAAGGCTAAGATGGTTGCTGCTGCACCTGAGGGGACAAAAACCACATTTCACTTGGGAAAATGTTAGTTAAGACTAATCATTAAACAAACAGACAAAAGCTAAGCTGTAAGGGATACATTTTCTATTTGCAATGAGGGAATTAATTCCATCAGCAAGAATAGGAGCTGTATTTTGTATTGAATAATCTGTGTACTGCTTTGAAAATTGACCCCATAAATCTGATGAGTTTACAAAAGCAAGGAAACGCAGAGTGGCTCTATGGTATGACCAAGGGATGATCTTGCTCCAGCTTTAACTCTTGCTGGCCATTTCCAAACAAATGGTCAAATGAATGCTTTGCTGGGATGTGTGCACGTGTGGGTACAGATTATGAAATATCCTTTTTGTCAAAGGATTAAACTTCAGGTGGTTTGCCTGAGCATTTTATACAGCACTGTACATCTAATGGCCCAATGAGACTTTTTTCTTTCTATTTTTGCTTCCTGTAGAATGTCAGGATTTCTGCTTCCAGATGGCCGACTGGTGTAGTCTGTTCTCAGAAAAAGCACCCAAAGGGAGTGCTTTTTGGTTCTGCATTTGGCTTAAGTTTAGGTTTGATTTCAAGATTCAGGTTCAAGGCTGAATGAAGTCAAGAGCTCAGGGTTATTGACATTGAAATCTCAGAGGTGGTGGTAGCCTCAGATGATGAAAAACATACCAGGTTGGCCAGTCTCAAGGTGGTTTTTCTCCATTTATGGCAGAAAATCTGTCTGTAAACCAGAAAATAAGACCCTCACTGGTTTTGCCTCCACCCTGGATCTAAAGCTGTTGGTAAGAGTAAACAGAGGTATTCAAGTATGAACCTACCCTGCCTTCCCAAATTCCAAGGGACTTAGATAAGAGGTTCTCGTTTTGGCCCATCTCCACTGTTGTCCCATTTCCTAAGGGCCTCTTACATACCACATAGGCTGCAGTACTTGGCCACAGCACAGTGTGTTAAGAGCAGAATATAATCATCCCTCTCTTTTAAAGACACTATGTGAGATTTTGTTAGCACATAAATATTGTCTTGAGGCAGTAGTTTCTTGTATTTAATCAACATAAAATTAAACACATTGCTGGCTTGAATTTTCATACACAGAAGTCCAAGTGACAAAAGCATTACTAAGGACACCTGGTTTCTATTCCTGGTTCTGTCACTGACCTGCTGGGTGACCTTAGGCACATTGCTTCACTGCGCTATATCTCAGTTTTTGCATCTGTGAAATGGTGACAAAAACGCTGACCATCCATTGCAAAGTACTTTGAGAATGGTAGCTGAGAAGCACTGTAAGAGTTAAGTATTGTGACAGAGTTCCTCCTCTAGCTTGGTGGATCCTGCGATTATTGGCAGATTTACTCACTGCACAGATTCATCCTGTGGGGGAAAGAGACCAGAGACCTTCCACTCTGGTAGAAGCCACAGTCCAGGTTAATTCCTCCTGTGACTGATCAGGAGTTGGGAGGTTTTGGGGAAACCCAGGCCTGCCCTCTACTCTGGGTTCCAGCCCAGGGCACTGTGGATCGCAGCTGTCTAGAGTGCCTTCTGGTACGGTTGCACAACAGCTACAACTCCCTGGGCTACTTCTCCATGGCCTCTTCCCAACACCTTCTTTGTCCTCACCACCAGACCTTCCTCCTGATGTCTGATAACACTTGTACTTCTCAGTCCTCCAGCAGGATGCCTACTCACTCTCAGATTCTTGCATGCCTCTTGCTCTCAGTTCCTCTCACACACACTTCCTCTCCTCAGGCTCTCTTTGGCCTGACTGGAGTGAGCCATTTTATAGCTTAACAGCCTCACCTGATTCTAAGCAGGTTAATTTGAGTCAGGTGTTCTCATTAGCCTGCAGCAGCCCCTGCTCTGGTCACTCAGGGAACAGAAACCTGCTTCTTCTGTGGCCAGTAGATCTCCCTTCTATTCCTCTACTGTAGAGGGAAGGAGGGAGAGGGCTGCTGCTGCTGTTCCCGCTGAGCACTGGGCCCTCGCTGCTGCTGCTGCTCTTCCTGCTGCTCCCTTGGCTGGGCCAGACACCACCACTTCCATCCCCATCTCCCCACTTCTCTGCTACCCTCTAGTTGGCTGGCTGCTGTTCCCCTCACCCCCTCTCACCTCAACTGCTGCTGTTGCTCCACCTACAGCCCCCGGGGGTAGGGGGGAGGAAAGCTGCCGGCCTGCTTCCCAGAGAATAAGGGGAGTGAGGGGTCCTAGCTCTTGTTGCTGAGGATACCATCTGAGCGGGGTCCCTACTGCCTGGACACCAGACCACCACCACCTGGAGCTGCTGGGACTACTGTGACTGTGGCTGTTGCTTGGGAGCTGTTGGAGCCCCGAGGAGAAGGAGGAGGAGAAGAGGACCACCCGCTGCTGGAAGACCACATGAGGACCGCTGTGGAGGGGGCTTTACTGGACTGAGTCTTTTTCAAACTGTGCTCTTGCGGTGGGGGTTTGGACTGTGTCTGTGGGACACCGGGGGTGTGGCATGGAGCCTGCACCCGGTCCATCTGTGTTCCCCTTCGCCCCCACCACCATTGTTGCCCCCTCCACAACCCCCGCTGGCTGTTTTCCTTCTGCTTCGGACTCCTGCCTCTGGGACTGAGCTGCCCGCCTGGCTCACCACGCCCACTTCTGTCATTTGGGCTTGCAGCAGCAGCAGCAGCCAAGCATTGACTTTTGCATAAGTGCCCATGGGTGCACCACCTCCCCCCTCCCCCTGAACTGACTCCTTTTCCTTTGCCACATTTGTCCGCCCCACCTGTTTCCCTCTGCAGCCCTGATGGTACTGCCCCAGGCCTGCAGCTAGCCCCGTGGTCCCTCCATCCAATTCCCAGCTCGCCCTCCCCCCCCCCAACCCCGTGATTCCCCAGCCCTGATTGGTCCCTTCCCTCGTGCACCCATGCACCCTCCCATGAGCTTGTGCCCTTCCCCCATTTGAGTTTGCCCTTGTTCACTGCACTCCCCTATACCGTTGGCCCCCCATATCCCCTAGTGCAACTGGAGGAGCTGGAATCCCCTCTGAATCGGTGACCTGACACCCTCCCGCCCCTAGGTCCTTGGTTGCTCCTCAGGTCCCTTTAGCCTTCCCTTTCTGGCACCCTCCTCCCCTGCCTGCAGCCTAGCGAGGAGGGGTGGCCACCTCCTCTCCCTCCCCTCCCCCAGCTGGTGGGAAAGGTCAGGGTGGGAAAAAGGGTAAGGGCCCTGCTAAAAAGGCCAGGCCCTCCATGGCAGAGACTGCCCCCGCTGCCGCAGCCCCGCTACCAACCGCGGCGCCCCTCCCCGCTGCTCCCTCCACCAGCTCTGCGGGTGTCCCTCCCCTGGCCCCCAAGGCGTACGCCTAAGTGGTGGCGGCCCCCCCGCCTGCCGCTGCTCCTCCGACTGCCGCTTCCACTACCATCTATAGCAGCCGTGGCCCCTTCCCCACCTTGACCAGGAAGCACGGCGTCTGTGGCCTCCTGGTGTCCGCCTCACCCCACGTGGAGACCTACGTGCAGGCGTTGGCAAGTAGGGCCCACGGCCATCGTGGCGGCCTCCAAAATGTACGGGAGGGTCGTCTTCTTCCTGGCATCAGAGGCTGCCACCCAGGAGGCGGCAGAGACGGGCCTGGCGGTGAGGGGCGTGTTCGTCCCCCTGGAGCCATTGGAAGACCTGGGGGTCCACTTGGTCCTGACCTCCGTCCCTCCCTTCCTGCCCAAAGCCGCGCTGCTGCCCGCCCTTTCTGCTCTGGGGCGCCCTATCTCCGTCATCAGCCCTCTCTCGTTGGGCTGCAAGGACCCTGCCCTCTGTCACATCCTCTCGTTCCGCCTGCAAGTGCAGCTTCAACTACTGCCGGCGGCGCGTGGCAGAGAGGCGCTCGAGGGGTCCTTTCTGGTCCCCTACCAGGGAGCCCACTACCGGGTGCATTACTTGACAGGGGAGGCCCAGTGCTACCTCTGCTGGGTGATGGGACATGTCCGGAGGGACTGCCCCTTGGCCCGGCATGGAGGAGCGTCCGTGACCCCCAAGCCCCAGCAAGGCACCGGCCCTGTCATCGCCGATGACCCTGGCCACCTGGCACCCAAAGCTGCCCCTCCTCCTTCTCGGTCCACCGCTGTGGAGGGTGCGGCGGAGATACCGCCGGGCGTGGAAGAGGGCTCGCCCCAGGGAGACTCATCCTTCGTTCCTGCTACCCCACCATTGCCTCCCCAAGTTCCTGTGCCATTGCCCTTGCCCTCTGACCTGACCCCTGTTAGCCAGCCCCCAGATGATGCCATGGAGGGCTGGTCCTTAGTGCAGGGGAAGCGAGGCAAGTGGAAGGCTCGAGCCCTGTTATTTCCTTCAGCTTCGGAGACCCCCCGGAAGAACAGGAAGCCTTCTGCCTTGCCCCGATGGCTCTCGTTGTGTGGTGCCGGCTGGGGACGCCGTGGCAGTGCTGGAAGGTAACACCGCCCCTCCTCCAGGGTTCCTTCCTGTGGAAGCCCCCGAGGGAACCTCTCTCACCCCCTTACCATCCGAAGCCCCTGTGAGCGCCGAGGTGGGCGTCGCCTCGGGTGCTGGCGGGGAGGGCCCTGGGGTGGTGGACGGTGATCTCCCTTCCATCTACAAGGAGATCAAGGCCCTGGGTCTGACCCCGGTCACGCAGGGCGAGGACGACCCTCTGCCGGCGGGCCTCGATCTGGACGACCTCACTCCAGTCCCCTTGTCCCCGTGTTCCCTTCCTCTGACTGCTGCTTCTGCTCCCACCTCTGAGAGTCCCCTGGAATCTTCCATCAGCCCGACTGCGGGTGGCACCCTGCTGACAGCCGCCGAGCCCATTGGGGCGACAGCCGGCGCCCCGCTGCTGGGACCTGGTTCCCAGGGGGTGTCCCTCTTGGGTGTGGGGCACCCAACCTCCTTCCCGGGCAGGGACCCCGTTGACGACCATCCAACTCCTGATGCCGGGGCTACCGACCAAACCATAGTGGCTGAGCCCGGCATCGTTGGGGGTCTCCTTCCCACTCCCCAGATCCCTGAGCCTAACCAGGAGGGGCCGCCTTCCAGCGGCCCGACTATTGAGGCTCAGGATTCTACTTCTGCCCCCCTCCCTGATTCTCTTCCTGATCCCCACCCTCCTCCTGTCCCCTGCCCTATCCCTGATGCCAGCCCTGTCCTTGTCCCTTCCACCTCCCATGATGCCATTGCCGCCCCTGGGGTTACCCCCCATGGAGCAGCTTTAGATGTTTTTCCCTGTCCCAACCCATCAGGGGCTGCTGTTTTCCTTCCGCCACCCCCTGTTGAACTGAGGAGCAGGGCAGGTTGCATGGCGTCAGCCCATCGGACGCCACGTTGGGGGTCTGCCCCCTGCCTGCCCGTCTCAGTGAGCCACGGGGCTGTGATGGGGGCCCCCCGGGGGACGGTCGTAGATCACTGACCCCGCCCCCCCATGCACTGAGGGAGGAACTGCGGGAGTTCCTTGAGGACGTCTGTGGCTCCCGTAACAAAGTCCAACTTGCGCTTCAGCGGTGGGGGGATTTCCATTAGATCCTCTGGGCTGCAAGGGCCCTCATGGGGGAGGGTAAGAGGACCGGGAAGCAGGCCGCCACGGTCTAACAGTGGGTCCGCCTCTTCCGCGACTCTTTACTCACCTACGGGGTAGGTCACGGATTGCTGTGCGGCCTGACGGAGGCTGTGGGCATGTCTGCTGGCAAGGATCCCCCCCAGCCCTCCTCATGGCACCGATCATCTTTGCCACATTAAACACCTGGGGCTGTAGGATGAGTCTCCGCAGGAGCCAGGTGCTCTCCTTCCTCCGGGAGTGGGGGTACTCTGTGGTTTTCCTGCAGGAGACCCATACGGACCCGGCTGCTGACACTAGCTGGCGGCTGGAGTGGGGGGATGGGGTCTACGTTAGCCACCTCTTGGTTCGCACGGCTGGAGTGGTGACCCTGTTCTCCCCCAGCCTACAGCCTGAGGTGCTGGGGGTCACCGAGGCTGTGCCGGGCCGCCTGCTACACCTCCGGGTCTGCCTGGAGGGGCTTGTGGTTAATCTTGTCAACGTCTACGCCCCGACATTGAGCCCAGAGAGGTTGCATTTTTATCAGCGGGCACTTGCCTTCCTCGGCTCCCTGGATCCTCATGAATGCCTGGTCCTGGGAGGGGACTTTAACACCACCCTCGAAGAATGAGACCGCTCAGGGACCGAGCAGTGCCCACCACCGCAGACGTCCTCCGGGAGATCGTCGATCGACACTCCCTGGTGGATGTCTGGCGCGACCACCACCTGGACGACGTCTCAACATTCACCTTCGTCCGGGTGGAGGCCCATCGTTCGCATCACTCCCGGTTGGACAGTATTTACGTGTCGCATTTCCACCTTTCATGGACCCACTCCTCCAGCGTTCAGCTGGTCCCCTTTTCAGATCAGCATCTTGCCATCGTGACGACCTCTCTCTGCGCTGAGAGGCTGGGGCCGGCCTATTGGCACTTTAATAATAGTTTACTGGAGGATGTGGGCTTCGTGGCATCCTTGCGGGAGTTCTGGCTGGCCTGGCGAGGGCAGAGGCAAGCCTTTCCCTCGGCGCGGCGGTGGTGGGACCTGGGGAAGGTGTGCACCCGGCTCTTCTGTCGTGATTACACCCGGGGTGCAAGCCGACGGAGGGATGCGGCGATAGGGCAGTTGGAACGGGAGGTCTTGGAGCTGGAGAGGCATCTGGCCGCCAGCCCCGAGGATCCATCCCTCTGCAGAGCATGCCGGGAGAAGCGAGATGAGCTCCGGGCCCTCGAAAACCATCGGGCCCAGGGTGCCTTTGTTCGATACTGCATCCGCCTCCTTCGGGAGATGGATCGCAGCTCCTGCTTCTTCTATGCCCTAGAGAAAAGGAGGGGGGCCAAGAAGCACATCACCTGCCTCCTGGTGGAGGACGGCACCACCCTCACGGATCCGGTGGAGATGTGCGAGAGGGCCAGGGCCTTCTACGTGACTCTTTTCTCCCCAGATCCGACCGATCCTAACACTCGCAGAGTGCTCTGGGACAGACAGTCAGCCCTCCATCGCATGGCCACCAATAAATCTCCGGGCATGGACAGGCTGACCGAGTTCTACCGTGTATTCTGGGACATCCTCGGCCCAGACCTGGTCACCGTCTGGGCCGAGTCTTTGCAGGGCGGCGTCCTCCCTCTCTCGTGCAGGCAAGCCGTGCTCGCCTTATTCCTGGAGAGGGGGGACCTCCGTGACTTACGGAATTGGCGTCCCGTCTTGCTCCTCAGTATGGACTACAAAATCATTGTGAAGGCCATCTCGATGCGGCTAGGGTCCGTTCTGGCGGATGTGATCCACCCAGACCAGACCTACATCGTCCCGGGCCGCATGATCTTTGATAACCTGTATCTGGTCCGGGACCTTCTGGAATTAGGGTGTATGGATGGTCTGTCATTCGCCCTCTTGTCCCTGGATTAGGAGAAAGCGTTCGACAGGGTGGACCATGGGTATCTCCGGAGCACTCTGAGAGCATTTGGCTTTGGACCCAGGTTTGTGGGTTTTCTCCAGGTGCTGTACACTTCTGCGGAGTGTCTAGTCAGGCTCAACTGGACCCTGACCGAGCCGGTCAGCTTCGGGTGAGGAGTGCAGCAGGGGTGTCCCCTCTTGGGTCAGCTGTACGCTGTGACGATCGAGCCCTTCGTCTCCTCCGTTGGAGGTTGACGGGGTTGGTGCTTCGGGAGCCGGAGCTGCGGCTGGTCCTGTCAGCATATGCCGACGATGTGCTCCTTGTGGCCCAGGACCCGGGCGACTTGGTGCGGGTGGAGGCTTGCCAGGCCATCTACTTGGCGGCCTCCTCCGCCCGGGTCAACTGGGTCAAGAGCTCTGGCCTGGTGGTCGGGGACGGGTGGCAGGCGAGCTCCCTCCCACCCGCGCTTCAGGCCATCCGGTGGAGCGTGGGTCCGCTGCTCTATCTCAGGGTTTACCTTTCTGCTACGCTGGAGAACTGGCACGGTTTAGAGGGCAGGGTGACGGAGCGGCTTCGGAAATGGATGGGACTACTCCGGTGCCTCTCCCTTCAAGGGAGGGCACTGGTGCTCAATCAGCTAGTCCTGTCCATGTTCTGGTACTGGCTCAACACCCTGGTCCCGGCTCCGGGTTTCCTAGTCAACCTCTGGACGACGATTCTGGAGTTCTTTGGCCAGGGATGCACTGGGTCTCTGCAGAAGTCCTCCACCTGCCCCTGGAGGGGGGGGGGCAGGGCCTGAAGTGCCTACACACTCAAGTCCATGTCTTCCGCCTCCAGGCCCTGCAGAGGCTCCAGTATGGTGCAGGTAATCCGGCGTGGAGCGTATTGGCGCACGCCTTCCTCCTCCACTTCCGAGGGCTCCGATACGACCGGCAGCTCTTTTACCTCCATCCGAGAGGTCTTCTGCGAGACCTCTCCAGGCTGCCAGTCTTCTACCAAGACCTCCTCCAGACCTGGAAGCTCTTTTCAATGACCAGGTCTGTGGCGGCCACCATAGGGACCGATCTCCTCGCGGAGTCCCTGCTACACAACACCCAGCTTCGTGTGCAGGTGGCGGAGTTCCCCGTGGTGTGCCAGAGGCTGGTCTTGGCGAGAGTCACCAGGGTTGGAGACCTTCTGGACTACGACCGGGGAGACTGGCTGGATCCTCTGACGCTCGCTCAACGCATGGGGCTCTCCAGACCTCGTACTCCCCGGCGCGTACTTCAGGAGGTGAAGGCCGCTTTACTGCCTGTTCCTCGGGCCTACTTCGACCGGGTCCTGCGAGAGGGCATGACCCGCCCAACCTCCACCCCGGGCCCCGTGGACCTTTTTATCAGGCCCCCACCCCGTGGACCCAATCGGCTCACTCACCCTTTCACTGCGAGCCGGCTGCACAATCTGCAGCCGGTTCTGTTCCAGGCCACACCAAGGAAACATCTGTACACACTTGTGCTCCACACTCTCCACTACCTCACCCTCATGTCCCGCCCCAATACCAAGTGGCGGGACCTCCTGCCACCTCTCGAGGGTGAGAGGCCCCGGTGGGCCAGCTTATACTCTGCCTTGGTCCTGAGGCCCGCCGGGGATGTCAGTTGGTGGCTCCTTCATGGGGCCGTGAGCACGGGTGTGTACTTGGCGCGTTTTACCCGTCCCTAACACCTGCCCTTTTTGTGGCGTGAAAGAGACCCTGGCGTACATTTATTTAGAGTGCGCTAGATTGCAGCCCCTGTTCCAGCTCCTTTTGAATCTCTTCTTGCATTTTTGGTTGCACTTTTCCCCTCACCTGTTTATCTATGCACTCCCTGTCCGTGGCCCCACCATGTCGCGAGATCTCCTTGTCAACCTCCTCTTGGCCCTGGCCAAACTAGCCATCTACAAAACCAGGGAAAGGAGGTTGGCCGATGGGATTTCCTGCGACTGTGGGGCCTATTTCTGCTCCTCCGTCTGTTCACGCATCCAGGCAGAGTTCCTCTGGGTGGCATCCGCTGGCTCCCTTGACGCCTTCGAGGAGCAGTGGGCGTTGTCTGGGGTTCTCTGCTCGGTGTCCCCATCATATTCCCTTCATTTAGCCCTGTGACCTCACTCCCGATCCTGTTTTTTCATTAGTTGTCCCACGGAATTAGTTGGTGTCACAGACCTGTGGATCCTCCCCTTAGGCTGGGGGGGAGGTCCTTTAGAAGTGGGCGGGCTTCGCCTGCCCACCTCCTGGATACCAATAGGACTACTCTGCTGTTCCCAACTGGCCTGGGTCTGTCACAGTGTGGTTATTTTCCAGCAAAATAATATGCTTGTACATTAAAAGTTTAGCATAATTAGTTACATTAAAATATGGATTTAACTGCAAAATTTTAAAAACGTATGTTTTTGTTGATGTAGGGCTGTGGAAGAATGTGTCCATGTTTCAGTGGTGAAGTGTGTCAGTGGTAGTGTAGGCTGCAGTTCCCAGTACTGAGGCCTGGAACAAGCAAAGTTGTATTTAATGTTTTGTTAAAAAGAGAAGCATTGTTCCAAACTGGATCAGTGTGTATGTGTGTGGAGGGGGGGCTGTTTATTGAAACTCTCATGTGGTAGGCCAGCAGTTCTCTTCTGAGGATGGGTGGGGTAGGAAGAATAAAATACTGGATGGTGTGTAGGGACAAATGAAGTCGCGGGAAGACCACTGGAACTGTCGACGTGGCTGAGTAAACTGTTTGATGGTTAAAGGGGTTTAAAGGGCACATGGAGGTTGGGAAGAACTCCATACAGAAAGGAGAGACCTGCTCAGGAAACATCAGCAGAAGTTACTGTGACTCTTTCAGTCTTATGAAAGCAAAGGAGTGTACAGTTTCTCAAAGGACTGTTTCTGTGTCTGTGCATTCCACCTTTCCATTCAGAGTGCTACAGGGCCAGTCTTCAACCAAATGCCATCCCAAGCAAGAAGTGTCTTCGATGCCTCCCACCCTCCATTTATTCAACTTTTGAATACAGACTACCGGAAACATTTAACTTCAAACATTCTATTTTCCCTGAGCCCGGGTCACTTGCCCTTAAATCCAGTCTTTAATGTAATATAAACATGATGAATAGAGCTTTTCTAAAGTTAAAATCAAAAGATTATGATCCTTTTGAAACCCATTACCAGTAAAAATTCCTTTTATGCACATTTAAAACATACATACATTATAGACTAGGAAAGAATAAAGATGCTTGTGTATAAAAATCATAGTAGAGGTGGGGCATGAAGTGAGATACAATAGAAACACCATAGTTTGATGGCCAAAGAATTGCCTATGTCACCCCATAACCACATATGACAGAGTTATTACCCCAAGAGATAATATAAGAAAATAAAACACAGAAAAATAATTTATTTTGAACCAAAAGTTATAATTTTATTTTGAATAGCAATATCCCTCCCCAAAAATAAAAATAATATTCCTTTTATGTAGTGAAATATCCATTTGAAAATGGCAAAATAAAGATATTTCTCTTATTATTCTCTCCTAGTTATTGTACACATTTAATCTTATCTGAATAGCAATCTAGCTTGAGTTTTAATACTCCAAGAAGCCTAAAAGATGTATTGGCTTTTGAGAAAGCAGAAAAGTCAATCAGAGCTGTGGGGTGGGTGGGTTTGTTTTTTGGAAGATGGGCCTATTTTAAGCTGCCCAGGATTAGGAAGAAGCGGGACCTCTCAGGAATATCATTATGTAAGGGGAATACTGCTATATGTCCCAATAGGAAAGAGATTCAAACACATAGAGTTGGCAAAATGCAGCATTCCACTGAGATAGTGACATTTTAGGAAAGGCCATTACCTCTCAAGTTGCAGAACTCACTCTGCAAAGCTGATCTAACTTGGTATAGCTGGTTAATTTGAAACCTGCTAGATGGTTTTGGCTCCCAGAGGTGCTGATCCTGCAACTAGTTCCAAGTGTGTAAAGCCCTCTCTGTCCACGTACAGCCACAGTGACTTTGGTGGAGCTTTGCATGGGCGTGAATCCAGTTGCAGGATATGGGTCTTTTGTCTTTAATTAAATGAACATAAGATATATAGAAATAAAATAATAGAAAAATATTGACGATTTCTCCTTATAATTTCTGCAGTTCATTTAGGGAGGGTAATGTGGCTAAGGATTAATGACTTGTCTTCAGGGCCTGTGATGTGCTGAGCAACCTAAACATCCATTGAATTTAGCAGGATTTAGGTCTTTTATCACGTTGTAGGATTGGACTGTAAAGGCCTGACCCAAAGCCCACTGAAGTCAACGGATGTCTTTCCAGCCACTTCAATGACCTTCAAATCAGGCCCTGAAGGAGAGAGACATCACACCAATGCTGGAGCTCATCATCATCTATTCAAATTGCTTCCTCTATCAAAGCCAGTTTATTACTATACATAAAGTATACCTATATTTATTTGTTTATAAATATATTATACTGTTATAAGTGGTTCTGAAATATAGGACAGAAAGCAAACAATTAACTTGTTTTGATACATCACAGTGCACTAACATACTGTATCTGGCACCTGCCTACAAAGGCTGCTGTTTTCATTGTTACAATCATTTGTGTTTTACACAGTCTGTTACATAAAACTGATTAGCTGAATACGAGAGGAGTTTAGCTCACTTAAGTGTTTGTCAACTGACATATTCTCCCAAGACTTAATTTTATGAGAGAGAAGAAGCATATGGAAATCAAGTCTTCAGGGTCAAACAAATCATAGAACAATTCTGAAGTTGTCAAACACTTGAGTGGGACCAAGGAGCCACTGTGCAATTAACTACTCAACAAAATGTGTAGGGACACACCATTTTCCACCAGCCACAGTAGTATAAGCTATATAGGATACAACACATTTACATTAGACTCATTTTTAGAAAGGTTCCTAATCCACATTTTAACCTCTCACATCTAATGTCCTAAGTACCCTGATTTGTAAATGGCTTTTATCAGTAACTATCATCTCTTGGAAAACAGGACAGGATTGCCTTGTCATATCTACTGTAACATACCTCCTAATCCATGATTCCAACTACTCAGGTTGCTTGTTGACTGTATTCCATTTGCATGGCTGTGTCCTTATTTTGTAAGGTAAAAACAGTTGTTAGTTTACTATGACATTCTCCTGGTTGGGCTCCATGGGAGTAGCTCTCCTTTGCATCCAGTCACTCTTATGCGCTATCTGGGAGATTGGACACAAATCATTTGTGACTCTGATGTACAAATATGTTTGTAACATGGGTTATTTTCCCACAGGCACAACTTAAAGAGCTTTCAGACTTATCCTACTTTTTGACATTTTTATTAACCAGTTGAAAATATTTTCTTTAAATAGTCACTATACAATATCACTGCTCAGCAAGAACCAAATTCTGCTCTTAGCTTCATGAGTGTAAATCTAGAGTAACTCTACTGACTCCAGTGAAATCATACTGGATTTATACCTGTGTAAATCAGAACAGAATTTGGCCCCAGTGAGCTGAATTCATAATTCGTGTAACTTCCTTGACTTCACAAGGCCAAATGAATCCCATGAACTGTGCTGCCAACTGTCATTATTTTATCCTACGTTTACAATACTTGTGAGTTTTTCTTACAGTCTGAGCTCCTGGAGTCATGTGACTACAACAGAGTCTTAGCTTTCATTGAAAAAAGATAAGTCTTTAGCTCTCATGTTTGTAGAGCAGAGGTTGAAACTGTGACCCCTACCCCTAAGGCTCAAAATGCTGAAGGCAAAGAAAATTAAACCCAACACTTATTATTTTTAAATCATGATTTTTAGGGCCTGACTCATGAATTTTGAACAATTTGGATTGGCAATACTGCATAAACTTCAGTGGAATTACAACAGGACTGAAGCTGGCCCCATAGGTTTAACCCTGATGTTATCGGGTTAAATGACAGGGGCCTGAAGAGGATATGTGCTTTTTTGAAACTAAAAATATAAAAACAAAGATTTTTGTATTTGGACTTGATCTAATTTAAAAGAATTGAGACTATCACATTTGAATCCAGTGAAACTTCATCAATAGAAATTCTACTGTACAGTACTGCAATATAAATAGGACATAAGTAAATGAGTCCATGGTATGGCATCAGATAAAGCAAATGACCGTTCAATTTTCAGTGCAGCCGTCAATTTACTCAAATATACTGCCCAATACGGTTCTGATCCTGCAATCCACTAATAAGTAGTTCTTATCCGAGTAGTCCCATTTATTTGCATGAAGACTTTACTCAGTAGCTGAATTCCCATTGACTTTGGGGACCTCGGTATGTACTTGGATTACTAGCTCATGCTGAACTCCTTGCTACCACATCTTCACTACTGTTACCCACGCTAGCTTTAATCCAGCTAGCATGGCTATGCCTACCCATGCTATACTCACATCTTAATTTGCTCTGCAGATGTATTCGTAGTGGAGTAAAGCATTACTAAGTGCGTGAAATTCTGGTTTTGTATAAGTCAATGGCAAAACTCCCAGGATTTCAATTTCGTCCTATATGTTTAAACACAGTATCATTTGTTTTTCATCTTGACAAATTAAACAAAATGTGTAAAATATACAGTATTTTCTGAAAATACTGCACAGAAATAATTGTTTTTAAAAAGTCTACTGCATTATTTCCTCTCTGTTAAACTACTGAGATTAGCCCACAATACTTTACCTACCAATGGTCTAGCTTCTTATTTGTAATGTTTACTGAGCCTTTAAATAAACATAAAATAAAATGAATGTAGTTTTTTCCCATTACTCAGATAAAAGAAGTAGCATTATAGGGTGAAAATGTTAGCCTCATTCAAGTCGATGGCAAAACTCCCATTGATTTCAGTGGAGTCAGGATTTCACCCGTAATTTCAAAACACGTGGGTCACTTTCACCTCCTTTTGATTTCAGCCTGCATAGAAATGATTAGAGACCACAGAAACACAGAACTGAACATCTGAATGGCACAATCGTTGACTTGTTACTGATGCCTCTGTTCTGACTGAATTCAAGTTTAATTTTGTCTTTTTCATCCTTAATTATTTTGCTTCTCTTCAGTTACTGCGACCTTTAAGCCCTGGCAAAAATTAAGCAGGAGAAAACAGCTTATTGTGCATTATAATTATCTACTTCCAAATCTGTGAAATACCATCGTTTGGACATTTAATTCTTTTTGTCTAATAGCTCTTATACAGTAGTTCTGTCATTTAAGCTCACGTCATCTTCATTACTAAATATCACATTTTGCTGTTGACTGTGTACCATAAAATAAGGCCAGAACATCAATAACATAAGTAACACACATGTAAACTTGTTCTTCTGCTTGTTATAGTTATGGGTAGGCCCCCAAGGACTTTCTGATTCTTTTAAAAGCATTCACATAATACGGAATGTAACTTTATTTTTTTTCTTCTTCACATAATGAGACACTGAAAGCCCTTCTCGTCTCTAATAGGATATTAAGCAGCTCTGTTTTTATGAATGTCAGCACAATTAAAGCCAAAATAATAATAATAATAATACTTTGTACTGTACAATCTCAAATTAAAGCAAGAAAGATAATGACAATTTTTGCATTAGCCAGAAAATGTGATTCTCTTCCACTGGACTTTTTTCTTGTTGACAAGTCACATAACGTGTATATGGGTGTAGTTGTGTATATTCTATGCAGAACAACAACCCCTATTCTGTTCATCTAGTTCTTCTAATTGTTTAGTTAAACTACCAAACTGATACAATTTAGAATAGTACATTAATACATTTAACATCAAGTTTACATACTTGCTTTTTTTAAATACTAGGAACTTGTACACATTTTATTTGGCTTTGTAAGGACTGAAATATTACAGGTAATGCAATCTACTTTTCTTTGAAAAAATATGGCTCTTATCAACTAACTCTCTCTGAGGTTCAGAGTGAAATACCTTTTCTTCTATCTGTAGCTGACTTGAGAACAGGATGTCTTCTTAAGTGGTCAGCAGGATGCTACAGTTCAGATTGTTCTTAATTAAGGATAATTCTCTCCGGACATTAGAGTTAAGCTGTTGCAGCAAAATTATTTCATTTAGACTAATTTTTCTATAGAAGTCTCAAGAAAAACTATTCCAAGTATGTTTTGTTGTAGTATCTCCACATGACCAGAGGAGGGCACTTTAAACATCTTAGCACTGCTCATGAAGCAAATGCAGAAACACAGTGTTACCCAATGTCACATACAGTCCTGCCGAATGCTATTAAGGTTGCAGATATCTTTTTCTGAAGTTCACAAAAATATAAAATATGTGCTGTACCACAGGGCTCTATTCTGTAGATAGAGAGAGTGCCTATCTCTAGCTATCTAGATTTTCTTCTGATTCCTCCCCACTTTCATTTTCTTCAACTTCTATTATACTGCTGATTAGTCTGAGACTCACAGATAATTGTTAAAAATATTTGGGGGTTCTCTCCCTCACCCTCCCCATCCACTGCTCTGTTGCTAGCCCCAGGTAATTTAACAGAGATTGATTTAACCCTCTGTATTATTCTGCTGCAGAAATTCCTTGACTTTGATGCACTTGGAAAAAGCACTCTCTGAGATATTATATGTATTGCAACAGCACATCTCATTACATTAAAATCTTGTAAAATTACTGGTCCCCCTGCCTGCTCAAAGCACTGATGTTGCATACCAGATCTGCATGCACAGCATAGTGCAGAATGGGGAAATCAATCTTTTATCCACTACATTCACTACTGCAATGGAGTTCAATGACTTTCCATAATAAACATTCAAGATAGCATTCACTTTTCATTTTTGGGGTAAACATGTCAACCCTTTAGGATAAAGTTTTTAATTTTGTAACTGTACTGGTATCATAGACACAAACAGTTTGCTCTCTGCTTTGTTTTCTTCAAATTTAATGCAGAAAAAAGATTAGAAAGGATATAGAAATAATTTGTTTTTAATAAAAGTCTTTCTTCCATCTTTGGGGAAGAACAACGCTTATTTTTTCCCCCACAAAATGTTATTTTCCTTCCTTTTTCAGAGCTGGCAGGTACAAGAAGGAAGATGTCTTTCCTCAGCAGTCCTTTGAGATGGAGTAGAATTCAGTGAGTCCTCACCATGATAGGATCATAAACTTACTGGTTTAAACCAACTCAGCTGTCCCTAAGCTGCCGAGTTTTAGCTGCACCATACATGTTTCCTTGTGCCATTTTCTTTTGTCTGTTTTTATTTTGTTTTTCTTGATGACCCTGAGCTATGGCTTCTGTCTTCTTTATACCACTAGTCGGCCTTCCTTGCTTTTCTAGTTTTGCCGATGTAGGCCTCAAAGAAGAAATGGCAGAATAACACGAAGTAGCTGAGGTACATGAGAGAAGACCAGATGATGTTCTGAACATGGGAGTGGCACTGCCCCTGTTGCATCCAGGAGAAGACCAGGTAATTAACTACACAACCAATCAACATCTGAGTGATCTGTGATAAGGTGATGAACATGGCAAACTTGCGTGAGACTCTGAAGCCAGCAGCCCGCAAGGCATAGTAAGAGTACATAACGGCGTGGACCCCATAGTTCATAGTCATAAACCAGCCACCGCCAGCCACCATGTCCTTGTAAGAGTACCAAGAATAAAGCAGTACCGTAATGTGGTGGTACCAGTGCAGGAAGATGAGCTTCTGTTTTCTAAGAATAATGAATATTGTATCTCCTGTAAGAGAAAAGACGGGGGAAATATCAGAAACAAATCAACCTAATTTATAATTCTTATGTTCTGCCAGGTTTAAAATGGTGGGAAGTTATTTAGATTGTAGAGTTTTGGGGCATTAATGAAAACCTCAGATCTAAACACCCCATAACTTTATTGGAGTTTAGAAACTACTTCTGTATGTATGTTCAGAGCCAGATTTTATAAGTGTCCCTTTATCTTTATGATAGGGAACCAAAACTCCAGGTCCAAACACTGTCTGTACTGGTGGGGTCTTTGTTTGAAAAGAACATAGGATCCAATCTTTGTGATATGGCTAACTGCTATTTTAAAATGCTACTGCTTAATTTAGAGACATTCTCTGCTCAGGAGGCAATCTGTGAAAGTCTCTCGTAAGCATTGTATTTTTGACTCGTGTTTTGACGTTTTGAGCACAAGCAATGTCCATTTATCTGATGCAACTTCAGGAAACAGTGGTATTTAACAGACACCAGGAAACCACATTTAACAAACCAAAGCTAATTATAGTAAGGGAAGACTGACTCTGTGTTGTCCCTGAGGTTATAAGGCAAAAATTCAAGTCAACATTTTCAAACCTAGGTGCCTAAAACTAGACCCCTAAAGCACATGAATGAAAGTATTCGATTTCCAACCCCTGCTCACATGAAAGTCAATTGGTGGTAGCTGCTCAGCCAGTTTTTACTAGGTGCCTAAATATGGATTTAAGTGCCTAAATGTAGACGCCCCTACCCCCAAGGTTTGAAAATTTCAATCACAGAGTACAAAGATTTTGTATCACTGGATCCTGGCATATAGGACAAAGTGAAGAAAATTCTTTATGGATCCGTCCTTTCCTGTGTCTGTTTGCCAGTGGAATAACAGTGGTGTGAGAGCAGAATCAGGCTCTGTGGAGTTACACAATGAAGTGACAGTCATGGGTAACTCAGGGAAGAGTTTGTGCCATTGTGTTCTCACCAATAAATATCTAGTCATCTGTGGTACTCAGTGTTAACATAAATAGGAGCAGGAGGGACTATACTAAAAATGTTTCTGTAGCAAAGTTCTGTGTCTGTGTAACTCTTAAGAAATCTGTTTAATATACGTGTCTTCAGAGTTTGTATGAAGAATATTATAACTTGAGCAAACTATTGTCAAATCGTTCACTGCTGATCTACACAAAGTTCATTAACAAACAAAGAAAGTGAGTCTCTCTGCAAAAGGCTTTAGGTTTTTCCCTCCATGAAAGCAGGATTTTTTTTAACCTAACTGACAGTATTGTTAAAGGGACTGTAGTGGTTGGGGAGGTGGAGGGAATATAACATAAAACAATGAATACAATCAAGTTTTTCAAAATGATTAGTGACTTTGAGTCCTCAGGTTTTTGGCTGCCAACTTGGGACACCTGCACAGGGCTGATTTTTAGGGGCAGGTGCTCGGCAATTTCTGTTAATAAGGTACATCTAAGATGCCTCAAAAACCTGAGCCAAATCACTAATTACATTTGAGAATCTTGGTTGCACCTTCCACTGACACTTCACTCAGAGCTCGCACCCAACCATGTCTGAGGTTTTGAAAAGTTTCTGGGACTTTTTTTTCTGCCATTGGTTGTCCTTTCCCCACATTTCTGCACTTCCTGGTTGTGGCTTGACTAAATAAATAATAATAATAATAATAATAATACTAAAAGTACTAAATAATGGAAATTGTAAAAAGAAAAGTCCTCTGCTGTTTCTAGCCAAACTGAAGCAGGAAGTACAGGACATCTCAAGGGAGAACCTCTTCTCAGGAGAGTTTGAACTCATTTTTTAAGACTTAGGTCAATAAATTTTGTTCTTAGTAGCTCCATTAACGGCAATGGAGTCATTCTGGATTGACTGACTAGTGTGATAGCATCATACAGTATGAATAAGTATCTGAATGCTTGATACTTATGCAAATCAGCCTGAAATATCTGCATTCACTTATTACTATGCAAAATGCTACTGTATATGTAACCTGTACCACTGGAGAGGGAGTGCATGTGTAAACACTTCCTGGTTTTAGAGAGAAAACGGGGTAATTCTGAAATACCTCACATCCCTTTCTTCCAACTTCTCATGCTATTGTTGCAGAAATGTGTTTTAGTCTTCTTTCCACTTACTGTTTCTTTCCTCTCTTCCTGCTGTTTGCCACTACTGCATTGATCTTAATTATTTTATTTATATGCACACGCTCTTCTTGTAGACAGTGATTTATGGGGGGGGGGGAGTGTAAAGCATGAACCACAAAGTGTGTTTATATGTGCATATATCCTTGGAAAATCCAAAAGATGAACGTTAGTGAGGGGGTGGAACTAAATCTATGCCTTACATACTAATGCTACAGTTACGCACACTTCTGTTTGCTTCATTAGCTGCAGGAATGCCAAGTCACATTGGTTAGAATCCACATTTCTAGCAGATAGTTCCTAATTTTAACAAAACCAAATCTAAGTGAGTTTTCATGTAATTCAAACAGTAAGAAACCAAAGAGTCTGAAACAGCATGAAGAGGGCTGTGTGTCTTCTTGTCTCATGTGCTGATAAAACTGCTAATCTGAAATCCACTGAACTGAGTTTGCTGCTGAAATACAAACCTATTCCTGCTGTTTATCTGTATCTAGTGACTTCTGCTGCTCTGTGAGGTTTCAGTAATCTGCAGCCTCAGTTGTGAACTGGGGGGCTGCTGAATCGTTGTCCCCTACTTTGTATTACGACCATTCTCTCTCATACTAATAAGTCCCATGAGCAGCAAACATACGGGCTGGGTACTAAACATACTCTAGCAAGTATATTCTTTATAGCCTTACAAAAAATGCTGGGGAAAAAACCACTTACAAAATATGCATCCAATAGGAGGGAAGGTGGAAGAACTACAGTACTATGGGAAAGGTGTTTATTTTCTGTCTGGAAGAAGCAAACTGCCAACTAGGTTTCTGGTATGTTTAGGGGAGGGGGAAACACAATGTTCCTATGTGTACACACATAAAATAAGGACAAATAAAACAGAACTGAGGTAGAATGGGACCTGAAGCCTCTTGCTTCCATAGCTTGATGTTGTTGTGTGTGGCTTTCAGATTTATATACAATAAGGCAGAGTTGAGTCACTCTGCAAATCACTCTATTAATGTTTAACTGTAATGACTGACTGCTTCAGACATGGGGCACCCTGTACAGTCTGACAGTGATTTCTTTTTGTGGTTATTTATGGGGCAGGCCTAGATAAGGTTATGGAGGAACCTAGTGTATTGCTCTATACTGGGTTCCGGACCTGTCCCCGTGTAATCAGTCAAAGTACAGTGATAAGCCCGAGGCTGCAACTTTCCCTTGACACTAGATACAGTCAGTCTGATGTCTATTCTTGGTTATTGAACCTGTGACCTACAGAGCTTAACCGTGAACCTCAACAGCTTGAGTTTAAAGACCCTGGCTGACAGCTGTAACAGATTCATCTCTGGTGCAGGCAACACAGAGGGGGAGCACTGAACAATAGGTTACATCAGGTTTTCTTGACCTGCTGACTAATAGGTATGTTCCTGAGCTACCAGCTGCACAAAGTTGAATAGCCCCAGGAACCTGGACCTAAAAACACTTCTATTTCTAGATGGAACATCTTTGGTTCCTTCCTCAACCCTCAATTTCTACTGATCCTAGGTGTCTTTTAGGGTGGCTTCCCATGGCCATATGGAGCAGTCAACTGCTTCTTCTCCTTATACTCCAGTCTGGATAACTTGTTCTGGCTGCACATTCTGGGAATTTCTATTAAACTTTATTTTTATTCTGAACAAATTGCATCAGGAGTATGCCTTCACTTATGCTGATATAAGCGAAGAATAACTCCATTGAGGTTAATGCCATTTTACTGGTGAAAAGCTCATAGCAGAGGACGTATCAGACGTTAAGTACATCTGTAGGTTGGTTGTTCAATTTCAGTCAAGAAGTCATGGGCACTAGCTCAGTGGCTGATATCCAACTCTAGTTGGTAGCAGACTACCCAAAAACAATTAATTTTTAGTTCTGTTCAATGAGTTGATGGTCACTAGGTGCCCACATCACCAAAACCACAAACACTAACTAGCACCTATCAGCCAGCTCTGAAGAGACCAAGGACCGAAGACAGACCTACAATATCATTCCTATATGTCACCTGTCTAGATCAGGCTTGGATATATTAGCAGGGTAGTATGAGGAAGCTTGCATTGCCAGTGCCTGTACTATATCTGAGAGAGCACTTCATGGTCCAGCACTCCTGAGCTAACAAATACTAAATTTAGAAAGAGGGGTCAGGGCCCAACTATTTTGCAGGAAGCCTGTGTATATAATCATTAAAATAAAGGAATGAAGTTTCCAATGCCCTGGCTGGCACAACCATTAGATAAAGACTTATTTACCTCTAGATAAGGTGTGAGGAGAAACAAGGAATCTTACGAAGAGAGAAATGAAAAACAATACAACGTGGGCTTATTTGACACTGTCAGTCACCTTTTGTGGGAGAAGAGATTGCCCCAGCATGAATATTTTCCTTAATCAACAGGTGACAGACTGCCCCCAATCTAGCAGATAACACTAGGTAACTCTCACTTCCACTATGAACTGCTAATAGGGGTTAGGTTGTCCCTAACCCTAGCATAGGTGTGTAGAAATAATGAGGAAAACAAGGGGCCAAAAGGTCTCTTTGCCTCCTTCCATACCCTCCAAAAAAGTCAAGGACAAATAAGGTCCCCTGTGCTTGGGGGAGCACAGAGACTGCTCCATCCATTGCCCCTAGTAGAACACTGTGCCCCAGAGAGGGGGCTGGGAGGTACAGGGCCATGAGCCTATTTGCCCTCTAGATTGGCTGTGGAGTTAGCTGGGTGCACTGGGAATGAGCAGGCTGTACCATCCCAGGAGTACTGGGGAGCTACAGGAGGGGCACAATGTGTGGGTTCTTTAATGTCCCCAACTCAGAGCTGTGCTAAATGCCACGGGTTAACCCAGGAGCATGAGTTAACTAAGCAAAAACCCAAGCTCGCCTAAACTGAATCAAAACTGCTAAAAATTAAGGTGAATTGACCTGAGAGGTTTGGGAATCATCTTGTTCAACTTTTCATTGCTCTAATCTTAGTTCAATTGAGCATAAACCTTAGCGACTGAGGAATATGGGGGGAAGGGGTTGGTTTGGCTTTTTTATTTACAAGCCCGAAAAGCAGTTTTCAGCAGCACTGAATGGTCTGCATGTTTTCTGCATAAACTCTTTTGCCCCAAACGTGCACATTAAATAAAAATGAGAGCGGGGTACTCACCTAGTTCAGGTGCTTTGCTTAGCACAAATGCATAAGCCCAGAATTTGCTGACAGGTCCATTGTAAAAACTCTGGTCACACACTGACTGCTTCAGGCCTTTGGTCATCAGAATGTACAGCATATAAGCACCAGTTCGAACAGCACCAAATATACTTCAGAAAAGAAAGAAAAAATAAAGAACATTCAATAGTTACTTACTAGCTAAACTTAATCACTTCAAATCATTATAGTAAAAAGCTAGCAATGGTCTTAATTATTAGCAGTTTGGGGCCAAATATTGATTCAGGTGTATAGCTAGAGTAACTTCACTGTCTTCAAGAAGTGAATCTGAATTTCCAGAGTGAGTGGAGAATATGGATGCTTTATTGGACTGAAATATCTGGTACAGTCATGTCAGTTCCCTTCTTTTGGTCCTAGGGAAATGCTACTTCAGGTGTCAAGAGTAGATGGGAATGTCTCCTTAACTCTGAGGGTGCAACCTGCAGAATTTTGATCTTGCTGGCTGGGAAACTGCACAGTCCACAAGCAGTGAGTTTAATAGCAGCTTGCATTTTTTATTAACTCCCTCCCCTGAGTTTCTCAGTGTATTCTGTCATCTGTTTTCTGTGCCCCAGTCCTGCAATGAATTTCATCCAGGTGGAATCCTGTACCCAGCCAGAACTCCACTGACTTCAGTGGGGAACCTGCTTGAAGAAAGGAGCTTAAGCTTGTAAATGTTTTTGGTAGAGGCCCTGGCTGGCTTCATTTTGTGTCCCAGACATCACTTGGCACACTGTTTGCTCTTAACTCATTACTAATAGAGGAACTGACAAACTAGCACTAGACAAATTCATTTAATGAGACGCACAAATCACCCTTATTTCCTTAAACTTGTTTGGACAGCCAGATATGTTGTGTTCTGTCAATGAGGTATATTAGGATGTACATTATGGTGTTAATTAGAGTCATCGATGGAGGAGCTAATTTTAGATTACAACTGGTATACAGGTGGCACTACTGAAACAGCTTTGCTTCAGCAACACCAGCTGTACCATCATCTAGTAGCTGAGCAGGTCTTCACTTTGCAACCCCTAGCTGTTGGCTCAATACCCAGAAGGATGAAAGGCCATTCTGGATGCATTACACTCCAGCTTGAAAACTGAATGTGGAGAGAAACTGAAAGGCTTTGTTCTCACTCTGCTTGCTAAGTTACAAGAGCACTCATGCATACTGATTAACTGAGTGGTTTCACTAGCATTTCTGAAGTCCATACTTTGAGGAACTTTAAGTAACCTGAAAAAAGTTCAGGCCTTTCACCATATGAACGCTCAGGCATACAGAATTCACCACACCGGATCACTGTGCCCCACCACTACCCCATATCACTTCAACCAACGCTGCCTTGCATCACTTCGGCCAACGTCACCTCACATTGCTGTGCGCCAGCACGGCTTTGCATCACCTCCCCACATCCCTAAGGTCCATCATTGTCCCACAGTACCATGCCCCATCGCTGCTCAGTTTAACTGTCCCGCATCACCTCCTTCATCACTGTGACTCATCCCTTCCCAGTATCACATCCTCACTGCCTATCTCACATCATGTTGCCCCGCATCGCCTCCTCCATCCCTGTGCCCCATTCCCAGTGCCCTGCACCACTGGTTTCTGACATTGCCCCATCACTGCTCCACATCACCAACTCCATCACTTCTCTGCATCTCTATGCTCCTTCACTGCCCCCATTACTGTGACCTACCAGAACCTCCCATCACCTCCTCCATCACAGTCTCATATCATTGTGCCCCTGTCACCACTGTGTCACTGCCCCCATCACCTCCTCCACTGTCCCTTATCTGCCTTGCATTCACCTCCTGGCCCATGTCTCCCACTCAGCTCATGGTCCCCTGTCATGGACAGCCACATGACAGTAAGAGGGTTCCTGTGATGGATTTGACTGTGGAAATGTATGCATATAGGCAATACATATTAATCAACCATGCAGAAAAAGAGGAAATACTGTGCACATTTTTAACAGTGTGAGTAATCAGCCATTGGGACAGCTCACCTAGAGTTGTGGTGGATTCGCCACCATTTGCAGGCTTTAAATCAAGACTGTATCTTGTCAGAGATATGCTTGAGCTCAAACAAAAGTTATGGGCTTCAGGCAGAAATTACTAGTTGAGTTTCTATGACCTGTGTTACAGAGAAGGTCAGGCTACATGATTATAATGGCCCCTTCTGGCCTTAAAACCTGTGAATCTATTAATCTAGGTCTTTATATCATTTGTATAAAGTCTCTTGACTTCTGGACCTACAACATTAATAGGTGTGTGTAAACTGATCATTGCTGGCCAGCAAAACACCCTCCTCACCCTCACCGCCATATATAGCATGTCACAAGAACATTGTACCAGACATTACAGTGGTTTTTGACTTCCTGTGGAGCATCAAGTATTGGGTTCTTCACCTGTGCTGCATGTGGAGGGAAATGTTGCTTGCTGACTCCTGCACTGATCACCTTATATCTTGAAGCATGAGGTTTGGGTATTCTATTAGTATATATAACTACAGGAGTTATTAACATACAAGTTATCTTGTTCTTCTAAAGGTCAAGCTTCATTGTATGATATGATGGTGATATCATCATTTGTATTGCAATAACTATTAGGACCCCCCACTCATGAACCAGGACCCCATTGTGGTAGGTGCTGTATAAAAACATCTCCATCCTTAGCATCTACCTGGACCCTACAGTCTCTCTTCTGTGTAGTATTGCCTTCTTGTAGAGCCTTTCTCCCAGCATGCTTTTCTCATAGCTTTCTGGGGCTGGCCTTTTAACTTTGGAAGAGACAGACAACTGCAACCTTAAAGCAGCTATATGTAAATTGAATGCTCCTTGCTGTATCTCCTCTTCTTCCAGCTAGTAAGTATTCAACTCCTGTTATGCTTTCTTATTCTCAGTCCTGAGGAGACAGCACAGTGAATTCCACAGGCTGACTGGGATAGCCATGTTGCTGTTGTTTCATTTAGGAGTTGGGTGGGACAGCAGAGATTAGTGGGATCAGATGGAATATGTTCTGGATATGCAGTAACACGTAGTCTAATGTCAGCACTGAGGCATTTGCTGACATGAAAATAAAACGGGGAAGAAAAAAATCTGAAAGAAATATCCTCTATTACAAAGTAAAATAGTTGCAAGCAACATTATGTCCATCGCTCTTTTAAAAGAATCATGTTTTAATAACGTTTGCAAATCAAACAGATTTCTGAATCGTGAATTTAAGCTCAGATCAGAATAGTGTCTGTCTAAAATAACAGACCAAATTCTGATTGAGCTAAAACTAGTGTAAATCTGGAAACCCAAGCAATTACTTTAGATTGATATCCAAGTAAAATCTGGCCCCTAGGGCAAACTGATCAATTCTTACTTTGGCATGGATGAGATCACATGCGTCTTTATATATTTCTTTTTTGTTAGTATTGTTCTGTGGTTTCCCTTTGGTACTATCTCTGTGTGTGTGTGTGTCCATGTATTCCCAATTACACTGGAAGCCTAGCTGGGTAATAGCAATCCCATGGCAGGACACTTTGTTCTACCTCCATGTTTCCAACTGGGAGTGATTTGTGATTACTATTCTACCCAGAGTTTTCCTTACTCAACCATAGTGATCTTTTATATTAGGCAGATGAAAGCAACATTACCTCCAGCATAATACATACATTTAACTGATATATTGGGGTGTGCTGCGTGCCTAAACTCTAACTAGCTGATAAGCTGAGGTTACCAGACAGAGTAATGTTAGTGAATGCCCCAAAGTGCATGTGAACTCAGAGAAACGGGGCTGCTTTTTGTGCCCCCACTCCTTTAATCAAGTCGTTCCTTCTGTGAGGTGAGATCAACCAACTGATTTATGTCTCGCATAGAAATGATGTGCAGGAGGGTGATGGGACTGCTTGCTCAGTAAATCACTTCGGCTTCATTTTGCCCAGGCCCTGGTCTGTACTGTCACTATTGTGAGCATTAAAATGCACTGCCTACCAAAGCAGTCTGGCGAGTGGGAATCAGCTGGGATTCTAAAGTGAAGGTAACTACTGAAAAGTTACAGCCATTCCAGATGAAGAGATCTATCAAAGACATACTGCACTGCGTCTGTTCAACTAAAAAATGGCCTGCACTTCTTTCCCTTCCGGCTGTGCCTTCTTGAGTAGGCTAACAAGCATCCAACTGATATGTTTTGATCATGTTATGGACAGGTAAATATCTGCTAATATAAAAATAATACTCTTCACTTACTTTCTCCTTTTAACATGAGACTCAAAACGTTTTAAAACATGGCTTAAGACCATGAGACTTTTGAGTGGACAGCATCATCGCCCCATTTTGGAGATGGGGGAAATTGAGACACAGGGCAGTTAAGTGACAGGACTAAGGTCAAAAAGCAAGTTAGAGATAGGAGCTAGGAATGATCTCTAGGAACCCTGACTCTTACGTTGCTGATTTAACGACTAGACAACGTTCTTTCTACACAACCATAATAATGGGAATTGAACCTGCTTCTGCAGGGCTGAATTACTCTCGGAGCCCATGCTACATAGATATGAAAGCATCTGACAAACACTACTATATATACTAAAACATTGCCACTGCAGTGCTGAGCAGAGAATGTGGTCTTATTTCAGCTCTTTAGAACTATCCAAAAATATCCAATTTTCTTGTTTAGCTCGCTGCAGCATCAGTGCTGTGTGTTGTTCTACCTGGAATATTTGATATATATTTTACTCTCTGCTCACAGAGCTAGAGACAAAGCCCATTTTCTGGCTCTGAATAACATGCACATCTCAGAACAGAAAACATCAGCCCGAAGTCAAACAATTCCGCCTGTCAGACAGCACAAACATAGCACTATGGCTGTTCTTTAAAAACAGAAACAAAACAAAGGCATAGTTTTGTGTCTGCAGGCCTAGTTGAAGATGGGACCATACTGGAATCTGTAAGAATTCTGCGTATGGTTCTGCTAAATTTAAAATGAATTAGCTATGTGCTACATATGTACGCTGTGTCCAGATCTCTGTGTTTTGCATGTACACAGTGTCTCTTATTCCAAAGGATCCCACCATGCTTTACTAACTATGTACATATGGCACTAATGAAGTGCAGCCAGTTGGATCACAGAATACTGCACAAACATAAAGGTGGAGAAATTCTGGCCAAAGACTTCAGGCAAAACTCTGCTTATACACATGGGATACTTAAACCCAGAACAGAGAGGAGCTTGGCTTGTAAGATCTCATCACAAATTCATCTTCTCACATCCACCAACCCACACTAAGTCTGGGTTGGAACAAAAGGGTGAGCTTTGAACCACTAATTCCAGGAAAAGCCAAGCTATTCCAGACTTGCAGTGTGGGTATCACTCCCTTCCCTGAGAACATCCATGGGAAGAACGGGCTGTCATGTGACTATGGTAAAGATTCAGAGAAAGTCACTTTCTTCTAACACTCAGGAGGGCGCTTCATTAGAATGAGGACAACAATATTATCCCTAAAGCTACTCAGTCTCACTTTGTTTCATGGTAGATCTTTTGCTTAGAAATGGCCAGGGATGGCTCTATGTTTTTTGCTGCCCTAAGCACAGTAGTCAGGCAGCCTTTGGCGGTGTTTCTGCGGGAGGTCCGCCCCGGTCATGTGGATTCGGTGGTATTCCTGCAGGAGGTCCACCGGTCCCGCACCTTTGGCGTGCCGGCCATCGAATTGCTGCCAAAACTGCAGGACCGGCGGACCTCCCACAGAAATGCTGCCAAAGGCTGCCTGACTGATGCCCTCACCGCGACCAGCAGGCCGCCTTGCCGCCCCCACCCCAACTTGCTGCCCCAGGCACGTGCTTGCTGCGCTGGGGCCTGGAGCCTCCCCTGGAAATGGTTCCAACCTGGCTTCCTGCCACAAGTTTAAAAAACTCCAGCAAACACACCCTTGCAGTTTCCCTCTTTTTCTTTATAAAGTGTCTTTTTACAGGAATTAATATGTAACAATAAAATATAGAGCTGGACATAACATACCACTGGCTTTATCACCCTCCTGGAAGTCAGGATACCTCTTAACAGGCATAGGTAGGGTGACCAGACAGCAAATGTGAAAAATCGGGATAGGAGGTAGAAGGTAATAGGAGACTATATAAGAAAAAGACCCCCAAAATCGGGAATGTCCCTATCAAATTGGGACATCTGGTCACCCTAGATATAGGGAGCACGTCGGGGTGCGGAAAGAGTTTTAGGGTACTTGTAGGGCCCATTAAAAATCCAGTGGCAGAATTCAGAGCTGTCTAGTTGCAACCATTGTGGCTCTGGCCTACCCTTGAGAATTGGGGAGCCTTAATTCTGCCTTGACGTATTTATAAAAAAGTGTTTATTCCTTGAACTGCCCATGTATCAGCAGTGAGTTTCTGTTGAAGTGCACATCTGTAGAGTTAGCCAGATTTTCTACCAACCATGCTTCATAGTTAAAATCCAAATCAAAGAGATTTCATACTTAAGAGAGCACATGCTCCTAATTGAGATCAACTTCCATGCAAAGTTTGACGCTTCAGCAGCCTTCAGCCTCTTTTGCTGTAGCCCAATAAAAAAAAGAATTGAGGCCACAATTTTTTATAATTAGAAGATTTACAGGTGAAATATGTTGAGTCAGGTAGAAATGTCTCTAAGTCAGTTCCTAAAATTTTTTTGAGCAGGTAACACAAGTTCATTAGCCTTAACATTTAATTCAATAGAAGATATTTTATTGTATTAGATTTCCATTCTTCTGCCAAAGAACTGGTTTCTTAATGGCTTGGGGTGGCCTCGCTGTGCCAGCATGTCTGCATGCTGATGTAACTGCTGCAATCTCTTACAAATGTGTAACAGGTTATATTTCCTTTTAGTATGGTGGAAATTGAGCTGTTGCCTGCATATTTGAAACAACGGCATCCCTCACACTGACAGCATGGAGTGGCATGGTGTACTACAAACATGCTGAGATAGATGAGAGATGAGGTAAAAATACCTAACAGAAAATCTCTATGCTTAGCTGAATGAGACAAAAATGCATAGCAGGAGGTTATATAAGGGCATCTACAGGAAAAATAATTATTTTATCAAGGTTCATAGTACAGTAACTCCTCGCTTAACGTTGTAGTTATGTTCCTGAAAAATGCGACTTTAAGTGCAACGATGTTAAGCAAATCCAATTTCCCCATAAGAATGAATGTAAATGGGGGGGTTAGGAGCCAGGATTTTTTTTTTTTGCCATACAGTACAGTACTATAGCTGGGAGGTGCCCCTGCCTTACCCCACACAGGCACAGCCCACTGGCCCTGGAGACAATGAGGCAGGCAAGGAGGCTGAAGGTGCTGTAGGTTAGAAGCATGTTGCGCAGCAGCAGCGGCAGTTTCCCCTACTCTACAAGCACCAGGGACGGGGGGGCTCAACCCTTGGCCCGCTCATGCCCTCACTTCCCCCAAGCCCCCCCAACCCACCTCTTCTCCGCCCTCCCCCTTTACTCTGCAAACCGCATCTTCGCTCCTTCCCCCTCGCTCCCCTGCCTCCTGTCTGCGGCAATCAGCTGGCTTGCAACGTTCAGGGGGGAGGAGGAGTGAAGACTTGGCGTGCAGGCTCCCCCTCCGTCCCCTCCCTCCCGAATGCCGCAAACCAGCTGATTGCTGTGGGAAGGAGGCAGGGGAGGGAGGGGGAGCCTGCGCGCTGAGTCCTCGCTCCTCCCCCTTCCCTCCTGCCTGTGGCAATCAAGTGGCTTGCAATGTTCAGGGGGTGGGAGGAGAAGGCGCTGATCTGCAGGGTCTGCCAACGGGCGGGAGGCACTGGGGAGGGAGATGTAGGGGAGTTGATAGGGAGGCTGCCAGCTGTGGACAAAGCAGGCAGCCAAAGGACATTATAGCAAAGCATTACACAACTTTAAATGGAGCATGTTCTGTAACTGAGCAGGGACGTAAGATCGAAACAATGGTAAGCGAGAGGACATTAAGTGGGGAGTTACTGTAAACAGATGATCTGTATGTGTAATGACATTTATTCCTGTAAACAGAAGTCACAAAACCATCAACCCAGCCAGTCTCAAATCCTCATATTGGAAGTTGTCTTATTTGAACTCTAGATCAGTGAAGAACCAGCTTTTAGAATCTGGAGACTACAAATCTGTGATATCACATGCACAGTGCATCCAGTTCATAACTAACATAAATGGAGTTGGGCCCACATAAGTCAATTTGCCCCATACCTCCCCATGTTGTAAGAGACACTGCCAGTTTCTTTTTTAAATACATAAAACACATTTCGGACAGAAGAACCTTGAAATATAAAAGATTTTTTAAAAAGTCTTTTAAGAATATTTAAAAAGGCTTTTCTACTCTCCTACTGATGTTTATAAGGGCAACAGAGAAGCTTCTTTCAAAATGTTTCATATTTACTGGACCTTTTTGAAGCTGCATCCCAAAATACCTGTGACCAGCTTTGTTTGAAAGTCTACCAATGAGAAGCACAGGGAACAAATTCAGCCACGGCATAACTGGAAATAACTTCCATTTATTTCTGCAGGACTTGTACTTGCGTATACCAGAGATAAATATGATCCTTGGTCTTTGCAGCCTTTAGAATAGTGGTCTTTTTCCTGTTTATTACAGAACAAGTTTTTCCACAGATCTGAGAGAAGGCTGGCAGGAGGCTGTTGTTGAGAAACAGATATTCCTTTGGCATGCATAAGCACTGTAGGATAGTCTGAGCAAACAGTGCAAAGGTCCTTCGAAACAGCTTCATTCATTGCATAACCTTAATTCAGCTCTAGAACACGGACCATCCTGTGCATTGTACAAGTACTGGTGGAAAAAATAGTATGTGATTATGTAATTGAAGACTGTATCCTAATGCATACATACAAATGAGCTGAATTAGGATTGCACAGGCAACCTACAAATTCCTAACTGAGTGCTTGACTTAGTAACTTTAATATTAAGAGAGTGTACTTTCTAGCGTAAGCATTATGAAATAAGATATGAGTGAATGGCTGGTTCTAACTGCAGTAATCACAGAGATTACAATTTGTCAACCAATTTGCCATTCTTGTAATTATTGTGCCATCCAACGAATGAGAAAGAGAATTTTAAAAAGTATTTTCTTGCATTTTTTGCATTGAAATGTAAATAAACTATCATTCATATTTTAGCTGTTTGTTTTTTTGAATCAACACCTTCAGCTGGCAGTTGAAAGGGAGTGTTCTTGTTGTGCTGGGGAAGTCCCTTCAAGATTCTTGAGTAGGTCTTTAAGAATAACCAAACAAAAACATCTGTCCTTTGTGGATTTGTGCCCAGGTTTTACACTGACCACAGCTCATGCTGGGGCAGACCTATGGGAGTTTAAACAGTGCTGTGTATAAGAGAGAGCTGAGTAAAAAACTTTAAATTTACACATGATTTAAAAACACAATTAAAAAACCTGAAACTTTAAACAAAATTTATAACACTCAAAAATTTTACATTTTGTTTTGTTTTGAATTTTCAAAAATTTTTATTTTGTGAAAAACCTGCAGCTATATGGCAGTACAGAGGGTTTATTCCAAGTACACCTTGCAGCTTCCAAGTTCCAACCAACCTGACACTTCAAGCAAGGGTTGTGATGTACACAAGCCGTGTCATTTAAGGTTTGCGAGACTTGCATCATCTGCAACTGGGACATTTTTCCCAGCTGTCAAGCTATCCATCAGCATGAGAGCTCGTGTTAATTTTAGCTGTTGATGGCTGGTTTCCATTCCTCTAGAATGGTCGTCAAAGAAGGGACTGTGTGCGCGTTAAAGCTTGTTTGAAAGAGAAACTATTATTCACAACAAATATGTTTCTCTTTTTCATTTGGTCAAACTTTTGTTTTAAAGGATTTTTTTCTGTCCAGCACACAAGTATGTGGTGGTATTGAGTAAAATTCTAGGATCAACATTCTTTTTTTTTTTAATATTTATTGGACACTTATTTAAAATGTATTGTTTTAAAAGCCCATATTGTGTCCCTCTGTTCATCTGAAGGAAGAATTCACCAGGACATCATGTAACATTTGTCAACAGTCCTCCTGCTGAATTGGAATTCCATTCACTTGCAGGGATAGGACCTGCTAGATTTTCTATGAATATGAACTATCTGATATATGGAAACAAAGGATGAATGAGCAGTATAACCCCATTTATACTTTCCCTCAGTTATGTATTCCTGAAGAGTAAACTGGCACATATCTACATTGTTTCTCATAAACACGTGAGCTTTTTTCTCTTGTTATTACCAATGAATGTGTAAATGAATTCAAGTTGCAAAGGAATAGAACAATTAACCAGAGTCAGTAATAACTTTGCTACACTTGATAGCACACAGGGTACTACTGGGTACTTGCAGACTGGACAGATTTGCTGAAGCTGTTATTTCCCTTTTTAAATTTAATCATGTCTTACTCTACCATTTGTTTCCTTAAATGAAGACATCCACACTCTTCCACAGGTGCACAGCTTTGCAGTGGGGAAGAGGCTGGCCTTCTTAGTGTTGTTGAGCACAGCTACTTATGCACACTTTGGATGTCACATAAGTAATATTGGATTTTTCGGAAGGAATGGATTCTCCTATTGACAACAAGTAATAATTCATCTTTTCACAGCTTCAACAAATTTTCCTTAGCTGGCCAGTGGGAACAGTAATGTGACTTTAGGCATGATTCTGATCTCGCTTTTACCTAATGATTTTACCCAAGCGTAGCTCCATGTCTTCAGTGGAATTATTCCTACTTTAAACAAATGTAAGGACTGTGGTATTGCTGTTTGTATATCCGTGACTGTATAAGCATGATCTTGCATCAAGCCATTGCTTTAAACTGAAGTTTTGTATCCGCTACCATGAGATATGCAGTGTTGTTGTAACCATGTCAGTCCCAATAACAGAAGTTGGTCCAGTAACAGATATTACCTCACCTACCTTGTCTCTCTAATCTTCACAAGAGGCTAAGTTACTGATTTCTTGGTAACCAGTCAAAATTTGGAGTGGGTTAATAATGGCTGAAAGCTATTACTATCTTATGGTTGTCTAGTGACCTATGTGGAATTAACCAATCTCATTTCAATGATTAATGGAGAGGTGTCTGCACTGCAAAAACAGACATGACAATTTGGCATGTTGTCCAACTCCAGCTGGAAAAGAGGACAGAAATCGGTTTGTAGTCTGACAACAGGTTCATACCTTGCCAGTGCCACATAAGGACAGCACTCTTCGGCATTATGTTGGCTGCCAGGTGCATGAGTCAAAACACTGACCCAAAGAGTACAGGCAAACCTTATTTAACCTGATTCTAGTTATCCAAAAATTCAGAGTCAAACTGATTCTTATTCTGAATTGTGTCTTAGATATATAGAAAAGCCTTCATCTTATCCCAAACCCTGCTTATCCTCATTATTTTCACTTCGCCCATCTCATTTTGATAAACAAGGTTTGACTGCAATTGATAAAAACGTAGCTTTCAAATAAGATGTCTCTCTGAATTTTTGGAATGCTGGGCTGATCAAATTGTATCTGGTTTCTTTTAAACAAGATCCAAGAATGAGAGTGTGCACAAAGCAATCACTCTATATTTGACCTCTTGGTCTTCATTCTCAAGGGAAACCTGCACACCACCTTCAAAAGACGAGCCTTGGAGCTTAAATTCATAATTTTGCTAGACACTAAAAATAATGGACTGAATAGAAATACTGGATTTATTTCAACAATCATTAAGCCACTTCCCCCCCACCCATCAACCCCAGTCTCCCTTTCCTCTTCCCATGATTGGAGGGGCATTAACAGGCCCCTTCACCTTGAATGGTCCCTTGCAATATGTGTTAACTACTTATGCTAAACAGTCTGTTCTAACTTGTATTTAGCTGTAACACTGCTAAAAACACTCATAGACTCTAAGGTCGGAAGAGACCATTATGATCATCTAGTCTGACCTCCTGCACAACGCAGGCCACACAATCTCACCCATCCACTCCTGTAGCAAACCCTTAGCCTAAGTCTGAGTTATCGAAGTCCTCAAATTGTAGTTTGAAGACCACAAGCTGCAGAAAATCCTCCAGCAAGTGACCCGTGCCCCATGCTGCAGAAGAAGGCGAAAAACCTCCAGGGCCTCTGCCAATCTGCCCTGGAGGAAAATTCCTTCCCGCCCCCAAATATGGTAATCAGTTAAACCCTGAACATGTGGGCAAGACTCACTAGGAAAGAATTCTCTATAGTATCTCAGATCCCACCCCATCTAACATCCCATCACAGACCACTGGGCATACTTACCTGCTGATAATCAAATATCAATTGCCAAATTAATTGCCAGAATTAGGCTATCCCATCACACCATCCCCTCCATAAACTTATCAAGCTTAGTCTTAAAGCCAGATATGTCTTTTGCCCCCACTACTCCCCTTGGAACTTCACTCCTCTAATGGTTAGAAACCTTCATCTAATTTCAAGTCTAAACTTCCTAGTGTCGAGTTTATATCCATTTGTTCTTGTGTCCACATTGGTACTAAGCTTAAATAATTACTCTCCCTCCCTAATATTTATCCCTCTGATATATTTATAAAGAACAATCATATCCCCCCTCAGCCTTCTTTTGGTTAGGCTAAACAAGCCAAGCTCTTTGAGTCTCCTTTCATAAGATAGGTTTTCCATTCCTTAGATCATCCTAGTAGCCCTTCTCTGTACCTGTTCCAGTTTGAATTCATCCTTCCAAACACAGGAGACCAGAACTGCACACAGTACTCCAGATGAGGCCTCACCAGCGCCTTGTATAATGGTACTAACACCTCCTTATCTTTGCTGGAAATACCTCACCTGATGCAACCTAAAACTACATTAGCTTTTTTAACGGCCATATCACATTGGTGGCTCATAGTCATCCTATGATCAACCAATACTCCGAGGTCCTTCTCCTCCTCTGTTACTTCTAATTGATGTGTCCCCAATTTATAACTAAAATTCTTGTTGTTAAACCCTAAATGCATGACCTTGCACTTTTCACTATTAAATTTCATCCTATTACTATTACTCCAGTTTACAAGGTCATCCAGATCTTCCTGTATGATATCCCGGTCCTTCTCTGTGTTAGCAATATCTCCCAGCTTTGTGTCATCTGCAAACTTTATTAGCACATTCCCACTTTTTATGCCAAGGTCAGTAATAAAGAGATTAAATAAGATTGGTCCCAAAACTGATCCCTGAGGAACTCCACTAGTAACCTCCTTCCAGCCTGACAGTTCACCTTTCAGTACGACCCGTTGTAGTCTCCCCTTTAACCAGTTCCTTATCCATTTTTCAGTTTTCATACTGATCCCCATCTTTTCCAATTTAACTAGTAATTCCCCATGTGGAACCGTATCAAATGCCTTACTGAAATCAAGGTAAATTAGATCCACTGCATTTCCTTTGTCTAAAAAAATCTGTTACCTTCTCAAAGAAGGAGATCAGGTTGGTTTGGCACAATCTACCTTTTGTAAAACCATGTTGTATTTTGTCCCAATTACCATTGACCTCAATATCCTTAATTACTTTCTCCTTCAAGAGAACTATCACCTCCCTTTTGGGTTGCTCCATAAGTAGTTCTCTACGAGCAGGCTGTCACAGTGGTATTCTCGCCAATAATGCCTTTGGTTCCATCTCAGACATCTTCTATATAAAGAGACCTTCACCGAGCATCAGTCTCTAAGCTACTCTAAATTCTGACTTCTGGAACTACTTGAACTCAAGTCTAGCTCCCCCCCCCCCCCCGATTCTGTTACCATGTGTTCTGGTACTTCTATTACCCTCACCTCTACAGTATCTGAGCACCTCACAATCATTAATGGTTTCTGCCACACAGCACCTCTATGAGATGGCAAAGTATTATTCTCATCTTACAGATAGAGAACTGAGACACAAGATAGTTTAAGTGACTTTTAAGGAGGTCAGTGACTGAGCCAGGCTCTGAATCCAGGTCTCGAGTCCTAGTTCAGTGCCCTATCCTCTAGACCATCCTTCCTAGATCTGTTTGAGACAAGCAAAAGGGGCTTTGTGCTCTATTTTATATCAGTTAGAAGGGCTTATACTATTGAATTAGTGCATAAATACAGTCCTTTAGCAGGCAGTATGCAGGCAGGAATCTAACTCACTGCATCCTTCAATAACATTTCACTTGTAAAGGTTTTCTGTAAATACTTCTCAACTTACAAGCCCCAAATCCTCCATCTGAATTCCAAGAGATGCATTACTACCCTTCAGGATAAATATTTTAAGGATACAGGAGCTGTTATTACACCTCTTTAGATCACATTTTCATTATTTGCTCATGTGATGTCCTGGCAAAAACTTCAAGGCCTAAATATATGTGCTGATACACAGAGCTCTAGGGAAGTTTACAAATGTGCAGGGTCTTAGGAACAAGAACACAGCTGAAAATCTACCAATTTAGCAAAAATGCAATATAGGAGCAGCAGAAGTCTTCCAAAAATTCAATAACTGTCTTTCTTCAACTCTTTCCCCTGGACTCACTATGCAGTGGGGCAGGCATAGAATGCTATAGGCATTCTAAACTCACTCATCACCTACAGTTTTTACAGTAACAGCTCCATTGGTGCCTATGTTTCTGCCTCCATGCACGTGCACTACAACCTCTCTCTAGGCATCTGGATGCTTAAGTTCCAATGCAATGCATGATCTGAAAAAATACATAAATTTCTCTGCCTAACTTGCCTGCAGGGCCTAATCCAGAAAGTGTGCTCAGAGGCCACCTAGCAGATCAGGCCCCACATACAAGCTAAACGAGAGGAAAGAACTTCCCTCAACTTTAAGCCCAGTGGTTAGGGTACTCACGTGGGATGGGGGAGTCCCCCAGTTCAAATTCTCCCTCCACCTTAAGGAGAGAAGGGATTTGAAACCTATCAGGTGAGTGCCCTAACCACTGGGCTATGGGATAGTTTATTATGCCCCCCATTGTCTCTACCTGAAGCTATTCCACTTTAGATAAATAATTAAAGAGTCACTGGCACCACCATCCTGGGTCTCCCACCACATAGGTGAGTGCTCTAATCACCAAGCTATGGCATCATTCACATGCTTGCTTCCTCTCTCTCTTGGGCCCACGGACTTTTTAATTATTTACACACAGTGGAACAGCTTCAACAGGCGAGACTGAGGGAGGCAGGAGCCCCTCCCCCCATCAGAATATCCCATAGCCTAGTGGTTAGGGTACTGTGCATCTAAACCTTTTAAATATGTGTCTGTTAAGCTCTAATGCCTAGGAATATTTACGTTCATCTAACACTGTTTAAACAAGAATGGGAACTTATTTTTGTTCAGCCCGCCAATGCGAAAGTTCACAGAGTATATGATGCAAAAGCTGTGCTAAGCCTTATAGTTTTCATCACTAGCGTTGACACAGAATTATTATTATTATTTTTTCTTTCACTATGGATAAGTTCACATGCACTTTAAGCTTTAGGTTTGATTCTGCTCAAAATCTCAAAGCTCTATTCAGTAGAATCTGATGACTTGGTCCCTTCTTTAAAAATACCCACTGAAATCATGCATTTGAGAGCAAAACAAACAACTGACCCATGAGGTCTCAAAAGGCTCCTTTGTACGTTTTTCAGTTAATGTGATTTGGCTTTCGATTTGGAACAAAAAGAGAACCGAGGAAGTTCAGAATGATTTAGAATTTTGTGCAAATACTTTACATGGCTCTACTAAGCATGCACTGGCAATTGCATATATATCAATAGATAAGTAAAAGTGTCTGTGGGTGGCTGTTACTTTCCCACCTGAGGGTTTGTTTGCGCTGTGTGTGTGTATAAAAAGTGAGATATTGCTCTTCAGTTACTGGACATAAAGTGAGAACAGAGTAAATTAGCACTATGAGTAAAGATTTGTCTAATGTTTTCCAGAATAAGTTATGCAAAATATTTATTTGGGTCACTCTCACCTCTCTTCAGGTCTCCTCTCCCTACTTTTATAGCCTAGGCACCTCCATCCACCTCCCAAATGGAAGTATAACGTGGCTCATGTTTACAGAATTTAAATGAGAGAGCTGTATTTCTAGTATACAATCCAAGTTCCATGCCACATAAAAGTAAGGAAGGACTAATGAAGTGGTCATAAGTATTTAAAAAACCCTTAACAACCCAACTGAAAGCCTAGTAATTATAACATATTTCATTTTTGTTTACTATAGACAAAAGTTTTCAAACCTAGAGATCTATATAAACTTGTTCAAATTTTCAGTGTGGCATATTAACAGCCCTCAACTTCCATCAGCATGAATGGGAATGGAGTATATTCAGCCCTTTGCAGGATCAGACTCCAAATCTCCTATCTCTGCCTGCATACAGAGTGCTTTAACCTAGGAAGTTTTCAGTCCCCCTCTTTTCCATTCTTCTACAGATAGAACAGAACCACATCTACAACCTACAAACAAATCTATCAATTACAAGTTATTAGAGCTTACTCTGACCTTCTCAAAAACATGGAGCTATATGTACATTCTGAATATGCATACACTAATTCACTGGCCTGGATAACCATCAGTAAAATGGGGATAATAATGCTTCCTTTCTTTTCCTTGTCTGTCTGTCTCACCTATTTAAATGGCAGGCTCTTTGAGGCTGGGACTGTCTCTTATTGTGTGTGAATGTACAGTGCCTAGCACAGTGGGTCTGGTCTCTAGTTGGAGCCTCTAGGTCCTAGAGTAATACAAATAAAGAGTAATGATCATGAATCTAAATTTTATACTTTGAATGTAAAACATTAATAAGCAGGGAACTGCAGGAAAGTTTAAGAAAAATCTTTTTAGTGATGAGAACAGATGTCAACATATGGAGACACAGGCCTCGATTGGGCATGGTCTTTCCCATGTAGGCAATGTGCCTTAAGCAGGCATTGTAGCTCCAGGGGCACCAGTGGAATGCAAGCTGGAGTAATCCCTGCTATGCCTTTCCCAAGGTGCGATATGAGAACAGCTCTGCTGGGTGCTGTAGAGAGGATTTAGGGCCAGATTTTTAAAGCTATTTAGACACACAGGGATGCAGATAGGGGCCTACTGGTATTTTCAAAAGCACCTTGCTGCCTAGCTCCCATTTAAATCAATAGGCACCTCAGGTGCTTTTGAAAAATCCCACAATATAAAGAGCTGGATTGATCCTGATCCCTGTGCCAGGAGAGGTTGGGGGGCACCACAACTCCTTTGAGAATCTGTGCAGACCTGAGCATAATCTAGTCCAAGATGTACACATTTATTTAACAAAATCTTCATGAAAAAACTGCTGTGGTCTGGCTTAACCCTAGGCAAGAAATAAAAATTCAGCATGCGGGAGTGGGGGGAAATAATAATACAAAGGCAAACTGGGGCAAAGTGAAGAAAGGACAGGGGAAGGGATAAGAGACTAAAAGAAAGGGAGGAAGAGACAGAGCTGGAAGGATAAAGAGGAAAAATGGGAAGGAAGAAGTGCTGTTAAGTGGAGGGTGAATTCTTGGGGAGATGGGATGACAGAGTGCAGGAAGGAGAGGAAGAAAAAGACGGTTACTCACCTTTGTAACTGTTGTTCTTCAAGATGTGTTGCTCACATCCATTCCAGGTAGGTGTGCGCGCCGCGCGTGCACGTTCGTCGGAAACTTTTTTACCCTAGCAACTCCAGTGGGCCGGCAGGTCGCCCCCTAGAGTGGCGCCGCCATGGCGCTCTATATATACCCCTGCCGGCCCGCCCGCTCCTCAGTTCCTTCTTGCCGGCTACTCCGACAGTGGGGAAGGAGGGCGGGTGTGGAATGGATGTGAGCAACACATCTCGAAGAACAACAGTTACAAAGGTGAGTAACCGTCTTTTCTTCTTCGAGTGATTGCTCACATCCATTCCAGGTAGGTGACTCCCAAGCCATACCTAGGCGGTGGGGTCGGAGTGAGAAGTCGCGGCACGGAGCACTGCAGTTCCGAAGGCCGCATCCTCCCTCGACTGCTGGACCAGGGCGTAGTGGGAAGCAAAGGTGTGGACCGATGACCAGGTCGCTGCCCGACAGATTTCCTGGATGGGCACACGGGCGAGGAAAGCTAGCGACGACGCCTGCGCCCTGGTAGAATGCGCAGTCACACGGCCCGTAGGGACATGGGCCAAGTCATAACAGGTCCTGATACAGGACGTAACCCAAGAGGATACCCTCTGGGAGGAGATAGGAAGCCCTTTCATACGGTCCGCTACCGCCACGAAAAGCTGGGGGGATTTTCGGAAGGGCTTAGTCCTCTCTATGTAGAACGCGAGAGCCCTACGAACATCCAGCGAGTGGAGCTGCTGCTCCCTGCCTGAGGAGTGAGGTTTTGGGAAAAAAACCGGAAGGAAAATCACTTGGTTGACGTGGAAGGCTGAGACCACCTTGGGCAGAAAAGCAGGGTGTGGTCTCAGCTGCACCTTGTCCTTGTGGAAGACCGTATATGGGGGGTCTACCACAAGAGCTCGGAGCTCCGACACCCGTCTAGCTGAGGTGATAGCCACTAGAAAGGCAGTTTTCCAAGAGAGGTAGAGCAGGGAGCAAGTAGCTAACGGCTCAAAGGGGGGCCCCATGAGCCGGGACAACACCAGGTTAAGATCCCAGGTTGGAGCAGGGGGACGGACGTTAGGGAATAAACGTTCCAGCCCTTTAAGGAATCTCGACACCGTCGGGTGAGAAAAAACGGAGCGACCGTCCGCACCCGGGTGAAAGGTGGAGATAGCTGCTAGGTGGACTCGCAACGACGATAAGGCCAGACCTTGCCCTTTGAGGGACCAAACGTAGTCTAAGATTTCGGTTACCGAAACTTCCATAGGGCGGAGATTTCTCTCTACGCACCAACAGGAGAAGCGCTTCCATTTCGCCGAATATGTGGCTCTTGTGGACGGTTTCCTGCTGCTCAAGAGCACCTCTCTCACAGGCGTGGAGCAGCGCAGCTCGGAACCAGTCAGCCACGCAGGAGCCACGCCGCTATGTGCAGCGACTGCAGGTCTGGGTGACAGAGGGTCCCGTGGTCCTGGGTAATCAGGTCCGGATGAAGGGGCAGGGGAACTGGGTCGGCTATGGCCAAGTCCAGCAGCATGGTGTACCAGTGCTGCCTGGGCCATGCCGGGGCCACCATGATCACGAGAGCCCTGTCCCTGCGCACCTTCAGGAGGACCTTGTGGACCAGAGGGAACGGGGGAAATGCATAGTACAGGTGGGTCGACCACTGGATGAGGAAGGCATCCGCTATCGACCCCGGCTCCCTGCCCTGAAAGGAGCAGAACGCTTGGCACTTCCTGTTCCCTTTGGACGCGAAGAGGTCCACCCGGGGATAACCCCACCTCCGGAAAATGGAGAGAGCGACGTCCGGGCGAAGGGACCACTCGTGTGACAGGAAGGATCTGCTCAATCGATCTGCCAGAGTGTTCCGTACTCCAGGGAGGAAGGAAGCCCTGAGGTGAATGGAGTGGGCTACGCAAAAGTCCCAGAGTCGTATCGCCTCGCGGCACAGGGAGGAGGACCTGGTGCCTCCCTGCTTGTTGATATAGTACATGGTCGTCGTGTTGTCCGTGAACACGGCGACACAACGACCCTGAAGCTGATGACAAAACGCTTGACAAGCAAGGCGGACCGCTCTCAACTCCCGCATGTTGATGTGGAGCCCCACCTCCTCCTGGCACCACAGGCCCTGTGTCCGCAGGGTCCCTAGGTGGGCCCCCCAGCCTAGATCTGAGGCATCCGTTGTCAGGGATACCGAGGGCTGAGAGGGGTGAAAGGGAAGACCCGCACATAATACGGACTGGTCTAACCACCAGCCGAGAGAATCTAAGACCTTCTGGGGGATTGTGACTAACATGTCTAAAGGTTGCCTTGCCGGCCTGTAATGACTGATAAGCCACAGCTGGAGAGGCCTCATGTGGAGCCGAGCGTAGTCGGTCACAAAAGTGCACGCCGCCATGTGGCCTAACAGGGTTAGACATGTCCTCACTGACGTCAATGGGGCTGACCGCAAACGTTGAACGATCGCCGCCATGGTCTGGAACCGTTGCAGAGGCAGCGAGGCCCTGCCCACAGTGGCATCCAGGACGGCCCCGATAAATTCCACCTTCTGCGTGGGCCTCAGAGTGGACTTGTCTGTGTTTATCAAGAGGCCCAGACTTGCAAATATGGCGGTGATCATGCGGACATGGCTGTTGACCTGCTGTTCCGACGTGCCCCGAATCAACCAGTCGTCCAGATAAGGGAACACGTGGACACGGTTGCGCCGAAGATGCGCCACGACAACTGCCATGCATTTTGTAAACACCCTCGGGGCCGTGGACAGGCCGAATGGGAGGACTGCAAATTGATAATGAAGAGCCCCCACAACGAAGCGGAGAAAGCGTCTGTGGCGCGGCCAAATGGCAATGTGGAAATACGCGTCCTGCATGTCGAGGGCGGCGTACCAGTCTCCCGGATCCAGGGATGGAATAATGGTCCCCAGGGATACCATGCGGAACTTCAACTTCACGAGGTATTTGTTGAGTTCTCGCAGGTCGAGGATAGGCCTGAGGCCCCCCTTGGCCTTGGGGATCAGAAAGTAGCGGGAATAAAACCCCTTGCCTTTCTCGTTTTCCGGAACCGCCTCTATAGCTCCTTTGCTGAGGAGCGTCTGCACCTCCTGCCGAAGGAATTGCTCGTGAGAGGGGTCCCTGAAGAGGGACGAGGAAGGAGGGCGGGAAGGAGGAAACGAAACAAACTGCAGGCGGTATCCCGTCTGCACCATGCTTAAGACCCAGCGGTCCGATGTTATTTGGGACCACGCCGGGAGGAAAAACGAAAGGCGGTTGGAAAATGGGGGGGAAGGATCCATAGGGGAAACTGTTACCGCGCCCTCGGGCGCACCTTCAAAATGAAGGCTTAGGACCAGGCGGGGGTTTTGAGGAGCCTTGGTTCTGCCCCCCTTGGTTCCCAGACTGCCTGCGCCTGCCGTTCCTGCCGCGGCGCCTGTAAAGGTCCTGCCGCTGGCGGAACTGGGAAAACGGCCTACGTTGTTGCTGTTGTTGCGACCTAAAGGGTCTACGCTGCGTCACGGGGGTGTGCATCCCGAGGGACCGCATAATGACCCTGTTGTCTTTTAGACTCTTGAGTCTGGGGTCTGTCTTATCAGAAAACAGGCCCTGGCCTTCGAAAGGAAGGTCCTGTATAGTGTGCTGGAGCTCCGGCGGAAGGCCGGAAACCTGCAGCCAGGAGATGCGACGCATCGTAACTCCTGACGCGAGGGTACGGGCAGCCGAGTCCGCAGCGTCCAAGGAGGCTTGTAAGGCCGTGCGGGCGACCTTCTTGCCTTCGTCCAAGATGGCCGTAAACTCTTGGCGAGCATCCTGTGGCAGCAGCTCCTTAAATTTGTCCACTGCCACCCAGGAGTTAAAGGCGTATCTGCTCAGCAGGGCCTGTTGGTTAGAGACCCTGAGCTGCAGCGCCCCAGCGAATACACCTTACGGCCAAGGAGGTCCATCCGCCTGGCTTCTCTGGATTTGGGGGCTGGAGCCTCCTGGCCGTGACGCTCCCTATCGTTCACCGATTGCACCACCAGTGAACCGGGAGTCGGGTGAACATGTAGATATTCGTATCCCCTAGAAGGGGCCATGTACTTTCTCTCGACTCCTTTCGCTGTCGGAGGGATGGAGGCCGGGGACTGCCAGATAGTATTGGCGTTGGCCTGGATGGTCCGTATAAAGGGCAGGGCGACCCTGGTGGGAGCATCAGAAGAGAGGATGGTGACAATTGGATCCTCTATCTCCGAGACCTCCTCTGCCTGCAGACTCAGATTTTGAGCCAATCGCCTGAGGAGGTCCTGGTGCGCCCTGAGATCCAGCGGGGGGGGACTGTTGGAGGAGGTACCCGCCACCGCCTCATCCGGGGAGGAGGATGATGAGACCCCAGGCACGAGAGTGTCTAACTGAGGGTCTTCCTCAGCCCTCGCCTCTGCCTCCGGAGCCGCAGCGGAGTCCTGCTGTTTGGACCCTTCCTCCCCTTCCGGGGAGGGAGGGGGGCGAGACAAGGAGGCTTCAGGGGCCCTACGCTCCGCAGTCGCCGGTCTAGCAGGGAGCTGCTGGGGGCCCTGGGCCTGATGGTACGCCCAGGGTGTCCAGAATCCCCACTGTTGTGGGCCTTGGTCTTGCAGCGGTGGATCACCGAACAGCGCCGCCTGCCGGTCGGTGCCCAGCGCATACCCGCTGTCCGTCTGGGAGGATACGGACGGCTGTCTCGAGGGCCACGGTGGGGCCGACCCCGGATGGTAAGGGTCTGCGCGGGCCGGCACGGAGGATCGTCTCGGTGCCGGGGACCGGTGCCGGGAGTCATATCGGTGCCGGGACCGGGACCGGGACCGGGATCTGTCACGGTGCCGGGATCCTGATCGGTACCGGGTGCCGCTTCGGTACCGGGACCTGCCACCAGCTCGGTGCCGGGAGGTCGACCGGGACCTACCACCAGCTCGGCGCCGGGAGGTCGACCGAGACCGGGACCTGCCACCAGCTCGGTGCCGGGAGGTCGACCGGTGCGGCGAGTAGCGTCGGGACCTGCTCATGGAGTCGTGGTGCCGGAGTCGCCGACTGGAGCCTGACCGCGACCGCCTCGATGCCGACCGTTGCCGCGAGTGCGACCGGTGCCGCTGAGGGGAGCGGTGCCGGGACTGCGAGCGGCGTCGGGATCTGGAGCGCCCAAGACGTCGGGACCTGGATGGCGAACGACTGTCTCTGGGCGGCGCCGACATCATGGGCTTGCCTCTGGACACAACCCGCACCGGAGGTACCGGGGCTGGCAGCCGAGTGGGCTCAGTCAGGGCAATAAGGTCCCGAGCCGAGGCGAAGGTCTCCGGTGTGGATGGGACCACTACCTCAACCCCAGATCTCATGGGGGAGCTCGGCGGCACCGGACTCAACGGACCCGCCGGGCCCGGAGTCAACGGTGCTGACGGTGCCGGCGGCGCCGCGGCCGATGTCGAGGCCGGGCGCTCAAGCCGGGTCTGCCTGGCCGGAGTATCAGACTTCGACGGCCTTGGCTCTGATTCCAGCGCCGGAGAGGGTCGGTGCCGAGGAGTCTCCTCAGTGCCGGAGCGATCCGGTGCCGGTGCCGATACCACGGCCTGCGAAGCCGACGGGTCAAGTGCCGCCTCCATTAGGAGAGTTCGGAGCCTCTGATCCCTCTCCTTCTTTGTCCTCGGCTTAAAAGCCTTACAGATGCGGCACTTGTCGGATCTGTGCGATTCCCCGAGGCACTTCAGGCACGCTTCGTGGGGATCGCTGGTAGGCATGGGCTTCTTGCAGGCCGCACACTGCTTGAAGCCCGGCGAAACAGGCATGAGCCTGGCGCCGGGTGCCGGGAAGGGCTAAGCCCCCGGCGAAGAACTACTTAACAACTATTTAACTAAACTATCTACTTAACAAACTAATTAACAACTATAATGGAACTAGAGATGAACTATAGATAAACGATAGAGAACTAGGAGAGCTAGGGACGTGGAGGACAGCTAAGCCGCGCTCCACAGTTCCAACGACCGACACGGCGGTAAGAAGGAACTGAGGAGCGGGCGGGCCGGCAGGGGTATATATAGAGCGCCATGGCGGCGCCACTCTAGGGGGCGACCTGCCGGCCCACTGGAGTTGCTAGGGTAAAAAAGTTTCCGACGAACGTGCACGCGCGGCGCGCACACCTACCTGGAATGGATGTGAGCAATCACTCGAAGAAGAACATAATAAATTTCACTCCTGTAGGAGCCTCATGTCCCAAGGTCTCAAAGTACTTCCCAAATATGAATGATTGAATCCTCAGTCCACCCTGGGATGGCGGGGAGAGGAAAGTTACAAAGTGGGACACTGATGCACTGGGAGCCAAATTTACTGCTGACGTAAGCTGATACAACTGCAGCCTCACTGAAGTTGCAGCCACTAATAGCACAGGTAAATCTGGCCCAGAGAGATCTCTGTAGCTTGCTTTACATGACAACAGAAGTCTGCGGCAGAACAGGCCCAGAACCCAGATGTCTTAACTACCAGTCCTCTGCCTTAACTAAATGCCATCCCCAATTACTTTTATCAATACTATTTATCTGATAGCTCACAGAGTCTCACATGATTCTAACCAAGAATGCGACGACACTTACATGCCCAACTTCAGTCAACGGAATTTTCAGTTACGACCCACCACATCCCCAGAACCTGTCTCTCTGTCCCTGGCATTAATGGAATCGGAAAATATCATGCCTAACCTATTCCTTCAAGTGCCAGGAGATCTCATTAAAATACATCCAAACAACAGCATCTCCCATTGGTCCTAAATGCTGAGAACCAATGAACGCTGTCCCTCTGGAGACTTTAAAATCACATTCATGCTGCAGTAGAATAAAATCCATCCACTGCTCATCACTAAAGTGATAAAACCCAATATCTCTGCCAGCTGTTGCGGCTACCACTTGAATGATTTTTTTACATGTAAATAGGACTTCTATCCCAGCTACTTTACCTTCCAGTTTGTTCTCGTAGAACCTTAGTTCCTTCTCCAGGGAATGCAATTTGATGCCCCAAATCTACCCTCATTATGACAGGGATTAGCTACTTTATTCCAATATTCAGCCAATCCCATGGAGCACAGCACATCAACGATCAATAAAATGAAGCTCTCTGAATTGCTGAAAAGAACTTCACCAATTTAAAAAGCAACCACCAAAGAAATAAGTGACATGATTAAATCCTTGCTTATATTCTTTTCACCAGATGTGGAAATTGGTAGAAACAGAATGGGAGTGCCACGCCAGAGAGAAAATAAGGGTCCACCAAAGAGACCATTCACTGGTTACTGAAGGTCTGGCAGCTTCTGGCTAGGAGATGAAACAGCAGCAACCATCATGCTGGAGACTAGCTTTGGTCAATCATCTCTCTTTAGATACGAAAGATAACATCATTTGCTTATTGGGACATCAGCTTAACCCTATTCCAATGAAGAATAACTAACTGTTCTCCAGGAGGGAAAAAACATTTATTAATCTTTTCCACTGTTAACTTTTCATCTGACAGTCCCTACGAAACTTCCAAATAGTCCCGTAGAAACTAATCAACAGTTTCATACCATTGATTCTTTCTGTATAAGCAAGGAAATAATAGTCTTGCATGTGTGCTGTCAACTGAAACTGTTTACTGGATTTCTGATATGGGTGACAGGCATCTTGATGAAGCGATATTTATTTAGTGAATCTATCGTTTTATAAATAAAAACTCACTAATCCATCCACAAAAATAACTGAACTTCTGTGTATGCCCCACTGACTCCCCAGAACTCTTAAAATAATTTCTTGTCAAGTGGACAACCTTATCAAGAAACATTTCTTAGTTCTACAATATTCATATTAACAAGTTTGGACTATGGCTAAATTATTTTAAAAAATATTCAATTTTCAGCTTAAACCTAGTGTTTGGCAAGAAATCTTATAAGAATTAAGGAATCCATTTAAGGATTTCTAAAGTAGCCCTAAAGGAATTCATAAGCATAACATATCTCTTAAGTAATCCTTAATGAATGCTTCAGGGGCATTTTTGCTCAGTTCCTGCATTATTACTGAAACTATTTTAGGCTCCCAACGTTATCTCAAGAAAATTTCAGAATAACTGTAATATTCTGGAGATTTGAACAGTAATCCAAAAAAGGGGAATACCTATCTCTGCAGGATAATTTTAAGATTCTTACCGGATCAAATGTATCAAGTTGTTATAGCAACTGGAATACTTAGTACTGAAATGTAGGTATCCAGGAGTTTAAAATTACCCTAGCCAAATAATGCAATAAAAGTAATAAAGTAAAAGATTTACCAGGGAATTACATCAACCGAAGAGAACTAGTGATCACTAAAACTGTAAAACAGTCAGCAAACAAATGTAGCAAAACCTAAATTACAAGGAAAGATTAGTATTTGACAGATTAAAGGAGGCTTAAAGAAGCTAAAAGTTATAATATGGCTATAATGAACTGCTCAGCGCCATAAAATGAATGGCAATTACAGGGCCAGGGCCACAGATTCTCACTTAATTTTAAGTCTTTACTTTGGCAGAACTTCTGTTGACTTAAGTGGAAGTCCAGCTCTCAGGATTTGGTCTGCAGTTAGTAAACAATATATACATTTGCAATCTAACAGCAAGTTAGAGAAGACCCTGAATGGAACATTGCAGATAAAGGAAGATGAACTGCTTTTCTAAACAAACTTGTAGCTTACAGATAAATACACAGATCTCTAGCTCCATGTTCTGCCGTTGCTCCTCTCCTCCTCATTTCACTAGAACTCACTGTTTGAGATTATTAAATTAACAGGCTCGTTCATAAACCAACTGTTGGATTTGCTGAGGCATAATAGTTTAAAAAGTTGTCAGCATTTGTTCCAATGAAATGCTATAAGGATAATCTTTTGAGACCTGTTCAGCAGAAAGTGTATATATTTTTAATATATAAGGCAACACCTCATCCCCTTTTCCCCCTGCCTGTTCTTCCTCAAAAAGCTGTACCCTTCTATACCAATATACCAGTCAAGCATATTATCCCATCAAGTCTCTGTGATGCCAGCTATGTCATAATTGTGTTTATTAACTAGCATGTAATAGCATGATAAAAAGTTGTGGTGAGGACAAGCCCTTGGTGGCATTAGAAGCAATTATGTCACTTCTTCCCCTGTACATAGAATTTTAAGGAGAGAGGTCAAAGGAAAATGAGGCTGTGTTGCTGCTTCGTGTGAAGAGTAGGTGGTCAAATATACACCTAATCTATCTAAGCTTTAGTTGCACAATTCAAGATAATAGTGCAACATATACAATAAATATTCTGGAAGACCTATGAAAAATTAATTGCAATAATCCATCTGAAATGTAATGAAAACACGAATTAATAACCCAGGGTCCTTCTGTGAAAGCACTGTTCACAGCTCAGCCGTGTCCTGGAAATGCCGGTGTGATGGGTTCGGTCACAGAGACCCCCTTGGGACTGTTACCTGAAGTGCTGAAACTACCTCTGAGCCCATTTTCTCTGATAGCGTGGGACTCCAGAGCGCTGTCTCATTGAGCCAGAAATGCAAGCCTGCTGCAACACAGTCCCAGGGTCTGAACCACATCCCCAAAACTGCAGGCTTTAACTGAAAACCGCTCAGCAGGTACTCCTGTCTTCAACACCCAGATGCCCAGCTCCCAATGGGATCCAAACCCCAAATAAATCCGTTTTACTCTGTATAAAGCTTATACAGGGTAAACTCATAAACTGTCTGCCCTCTATAACACTGATAGAGAGATATGCACACCTGTTTGCTCCCCCAGGAGCAATAATAAACAAAAGTGATTTTATTAAGAATAAAAAGTAGAATTTAAGTGGTTTCAAGTAATAACAGGCAGAACAAAGTAAGTTACCAAGCAAAATAAAACAAAACATGCAAGTCTAAGCCTAATACATTAAGAAACTGAATACAGGTAAATCTCACCCTTAGAGATGTTCCAATAAGCTTCTTTCACAGACTAGACTCCATCCTAATCTGGGCCCAAACCTGTCCCCTGGTACAGGCCTTGTTAGTTCCAGCGGGCATCTTAGGTGAAAAGCAGGGGATTCCACATGACTGGGACCCCTTTGTTCTGTTCCAGCCTCTTTTATAGCTTTGGCACAAGGCGGGCATCCTTTTCTCTCTCTGACACTCCCCCCCGCCACTTCTAAATGGGAACGCACAGGGTTAAAGATGGATTCCAGTATCTGACATGTTCACATGTTCTGTGAGACTTCATTACCCACTTGCTGATACACATGTATACAGGAAGGCTTACAAGTAAACAGAGCCATCTACAACCAATTGTCCTAGTTAATGGGGGCTGTCAAGATTCCAAACCACCATTAATGGTACACACTTTGCATAACTACAAGAGGACAATAGAACAATTTCATATTCCTAATTTCTGATACAAGAATGATACATTCATATAAATAGGATGAACACACTCAGTAGATTATACGGTTTGTAATGATACCTTACAAGAGACCTTTTGCATAAAGCATATTCCAGTTACATCATATTTACACTTATAAACATATTTCCATAAACATATGGGGTGCAATGTCACAGATGGCATGACATTTTTGTTGTATTATAGCTAAGAAAAAAGTATCAAAGATGACCCTAACTTTACCTTTGTAACAGGATGTAAAGTAACTTTATCTAGAGGAACTGGCAACTCAGATTAGCTGTGTTCTTTCAGAATTTAACTTCAGGAAGTGTTCAAACATCCAAGACTGAATACCAATTAGACACCTAATCAAATCAGAAATTTCTTCCTTAGGTCATTTGAGATGGAAAAATAAAACTCTATTCCAGCATCATAACCACAATGATAGTGGTTAATTGCTACTCATCCTGTAGCTGAAATTATGCAGCCAAATGAGAGGAAACAAGAACAGCAAAGGTTCAAAAACTGAACCGTATGGAACTTCATCGAAGAACTGAGATGGGTACAGTACGTCCAGCTCATGTAATTAAACTGTGAGAGCTGAATGAAATAAGACTAAAATAATTTTAAACAGCACCAAAGAATTACTCTTAAGTCTCTCACACTTGAACTGGGTCAATAGGCCTGTGAGAGGAAACAAATGCCTACATTCTTAGCAAAACACATGAAAAACCACGTTTTTGTTGTTTCAAAATGAAAAAAATATTTTGGGGTTATAACTGTTGATATTGCAAAACTATTTTTACTGCAAAAACTACATTATAGATGAGAGAAATGTTTGAAAACTGGCAACATTTCCAAACAAAAAAACAAGTCAAATTTCACCCTCCAGAAATGCTGCTTGCTACTGGCATTGACAGGTTTACTGGCCTAGTGGATGGGGGGGAAGCAGTAGATGTGAAATATCTTCGTTTTAGTAAGGCTTGCCATGATGTGACATTCTCATAAGCAAACCAGGGAAATGTGGGCTAAATGAAATTACTATAGGGTGGGTGCACAACTGGTTGACAGACCGTATTCAGAAAGTGGCTATCAATGGTTTGCTGTTAAACTGGGAGGATGCATTTAGTGGGGTGCCAGAGGATTAGTTCTGTGTCCGGTACCATTCAATATTTTCATTAATGACTTGGATAAGGAAGTGGAAAGAATGCTCATAAAATGTACAGATGGCACCAAGCTGGGCAGGGCTGCTAGCACTTTGGAAGATAGGATTAGGATTCAAAATGACCTTGACAAATTGGAGAACTGGTCTGAAATCAACAAGATGAAATTCAGTCAAGACAAGTGCAATGTACTTTACTTAGGAAGAAAGAAAATCAACTAGAAAATGGGGAATAATTAGGTGGGTTATAGTGGATCACAAATTCAATGAGTCAGCAATGTGATGCAGTTGTACATAGCATTCTGGGGTGTGTTAAAAGGAATGCTGTATGTCACACACGGAAGGTAATTATCCCACTCAGCCCCAGTGAGGCCCCAGTTGGAGTATTCTGTGTCCTATTCTGGGCACTACACTTTAGGAAAGATGTGAACCAACTGGAGAGTCCAAAAGAGAGCAACAAAAATGATAAGAGGTTTTTCTAAATCTAAGAGGAAAGGTTAAAAATATTGGCATGTTTAGTCTTGGGAGAATCCAATAACAGTCCTCAAATATGTTAAGGGTTGTTATAAAGAGGATGCTGATAAATTGTTCTCCACGTCCACTGAAGGCAAGACAAAAACTAATGAGCTTAATCTGTAGCAATAAAGATTTAGGTTACATATTAGGAAAAACTTTCTAACTATAAGGATAGTTAAGTCCTAGAATAGGCTTCCAAGGGAGGTCGTGGAATCTCCATCCTTGAAGGCTTTTAAGAACAGGCTGGACAAACGCTTGTCAGAGATCACCTAGGTTTACTTAGTCCTTGCCACAGGGGTTGGAATTGATGACTTCTCAAGGTGTCTTTCAGCCCTATATTTCTATTCTAAAATTTACGCTTGACCACATTAATGAACTCTCATTAAGCTCCCAATAATTTGTGTTTTAGTGTTGTTGTTTTTTTAGAAGCAGGGGAAGTTAGTCCTGGACTAGGATAAAAAAGTGAAAAATGAACATTTTCATGGGAACAGATTTCAAGAAAAAATCCCTTTTGGGAGAATCAAAATGGAATTGTTTTGCTTCCTAGCTGCCTGCCTGGACAGCTCCTGTCCAGTGAAACAAACAGGATCTAGCACAAAGTGAAACTGACAAGAGCCATCTAGACCAGCTGTGGGAGAGGCGGAGCAAGGGCAATGCAGCTCAGGGAGCTAGAGAAGCAAAGAGCCTGGCTGCTCAATGCCCACCCCGCACCTCGGGTGGAGAGGCAGAGAACTGGGGTGTTCAGACTCTGTGGTCCCAGAGCAGGGCACAGTGCTTAATTTGTAATAAAAGAGGTGCTGGGGCTCAAGCAATTAGATGCCGGATCTCAAGCAATTTTTTTTTCATTCGTAATGGATGCAGCAAACCCAGAGGTGCTGAGGCTATGAATTGCCAAGCCTAAATATGCCAAAACTCAGCCCTGACAAGCCTACAGATGGACAGTGAAATTGGAATTGGAGAGCCATCAGTTTGAGCTTTCCTCCCATGGAAAACTGATTTTTTTCAGCAAAATTGATATTTTCTGTCAGAAAACCATTCCAATGGAAAAATCGCACCTGTTCTGCTCAAAATCAACCGTATAGTTATATTTTCTTTTCTCCCTCTCCCCCTTTCATCCTATACAGTGTAATTGCATCACATAGTTAAGATGCTCTCGAGTCTACAGCTAGTCTTAGGCTAGGGCATACATCTTAAACTTACTCTAATAGTACCACTATCCTTGAAATAGTGTCTACTGAAGCAAAATTAATATAGTCTTTATATAGTCTTATGGGATTGCTAAAAGGGACATCTAGTCATATGTTTTAGGTACCCTTAACTTAAAAAAAAAAAAGGTCCTTCCTAAGGGCAGCCAGACATTTTAATATAACTCCACCAGTAACCCAGGCAACTTAAAAACTCAAACCTCTCTTCCTACCCAACAACTGCCCACCTTTGCAGTCTCCTCTCACCGCCCCCCACCCCCGTTCCTCTCCGCACTTTCCAGCATGCAGGAAGAATGATGAGTTTTGCAATGTATCCTGAAAGTCACTGGAACTGGGCTATTTAGACGGTGGAGTGCAAGGAAGAGGAAGCAAATTCCAAAGGAAAATTTTCCCTCTCAGAGAATGCCCTGACAACTGCTTCTTCTTGCTTACACTGATGGGGTACCAGCTCACGTGCCTCTGCTGATCTCAACTGAGACAGCATGGCAATGGAGAGAAGTAGGCAGTTAGGTCCTGCTCACCTACAGGTTTAGAAGTCAAACCGACACCTTAAAACTTCACCCAGAAATCTGCAGGTGGCTGATGCAAATCACAGAACATGGGCTTAATAGCTTGTAGCAAGATACTCCGCTGACCAAGTGCACTAGCATATTTCAGTTTCTGGGTGTTTTAGCCCCATGTTGAGATCATTTACTAAATGTAAAGTACATTTCTGATGTTCATTCTCCTGAGTGGAGTATATTATTTATGTTCGGAAACCCTCAATAAAAAAAAGCCTTAAAAACGGTATCAGGTCATCATTACTATACATTTACTTCAACACATGTCAGCCTGGGGCCAACCTGCACTGAATGCAATTTTTTTTTTTTTAATCATCTTGGTGACCTTTTTCAAAGACAGTTATGAAATCGCACTACACTTTTTCAAATTGGGAATTAAGCTAACACAATGTTACAGAAGGCAGCTACCAACTAACGGCTATATTTTATTGGAAACAGGATTGTAATTATGTGCATTTTTCATCCAAATGGATCCTAAATCACTTTACAAACATCTACAAACTGAATACCATCTAGGAACAAGTTCACCCATCACTGATATTCAGCCACTTCTGGGATAAAGTACAGCAAATGCTAACAGGTGCCCAGCAACCCTATGGGTCCAGGTAGGATAGGAGGTGGAGAATGCAGTGCTATCAGAAAATTATACATAGACATAATGTAAGACATAATGTAAGAACTTAGAGTAGAATTTAGTCAGGACTCTCAGGCTTGTCTTCACTAGGCAAAAGATCATTATTTTAAGAATAGTATTTCCTAAACAGTGGGTCCTAACCCACCAATGAGTCACAGAATGGTTCTAGATTGGTTGGCATGTACAGGGCTGGGTTAACCAGTTGATCACTAGGCCGTGGCCTAGGCAAACACATGCTTCTCCCAGCCTAGCACAAGAAGAGGCTACAAGTGTTGGGGTGAGGATGGGGAGGAGGGGAGTAGAGCCTGTCCTGCACTCACCCTGGAGCAGTGGCTCCTGTCCCATGGGGCTGGACTTGGCTCTCCACTCTGGGCATTGTGACCTAGTGCATGGAGTTACAGTGCCATTCAGGTTTGGTCTATGACCCTATGACCTTGTGCATCAGGTTGCAATATCACTTGCTCAAATTTGACCTGGCTGTCCCTCAGAGATGGAAGGATGGCTGGGCCAAACCTGAGTGGAGAGTGGGCCAGACCTGGACTGGGAAGCTGGCTCAGCCACATGGGACAGGAGCTGCCACTGTGTGGTGAGCATGGGGTGGGATTGCTCTCCATTCTCCCACCCTCAGCACCCCCAGCTGGGATTAGGGTTGCAGTGCCGGAGCAGAGGGTGCATATATGTAACTACGTAATGGTGAGTTACAAACAAAAGATAAAAGGCAGCGGTGTGTCACCTTAGTAAAGAGTTTGGGAATAACTGTTTAACAGCATCTTAGCTAGCACGCTCAAACTAACAGGTTATAAAGCTCTAGTGCAGATAAGGGACAGGCAAGCACAGGCTAGCTGATTGAGTCAATCTAAAGTACACATTGCCCTCTCTAAACTAGGTTTTAGACTGTCAGTCAAAACTTGCCAACATTTAAAAATAAAACAAAAAAACCCACACCATTTTATTGTAGCGAAGACAAACCCTCAAACTAACTGTCTGTGACATAATTTGCAAACCAGCCACAGTGTTCTACTGACACCTCTGTTCACTTTACAAACCTGAATCGTGGTTTGTGAACTGCTATAATGAATAATTCACGGAGTTAGAAATATATGCAGCTATTAGTGGCCTTTGATTTTGGTTTACAAATTGTTTTCATGCAGCATAGTGAATTATAACACATGTTCTGTATAAACACCAAAATCTGTGATACTTGGAATTCACAATCCCTAGTTTCTCTGTACATTAGCTGACTGTGGTTGGTGAACTGAGTTGCTACCATGTGTACCTGGAAGGGATATTAGGGGAAAGCTATCATTAAGATCAGTCGGACTCACAGCTGGGTCAAATAGGTGACAAACGGCCTGTCTTTTCTCTCAATAAGAGTTTCACCACCGACTTGAATGGGCCAAGCTCAAGCTCAGAGGAGGTAGGTCATAGCAAAGCAAGATTATTTCCCACTTCCTCTTATCCTCCTTTGCATTCACAAATTCTTTATTTAACTTTCTTGGAATAACCCAAGGGAAAGATTCTGATCTCAGTTCACCAGCGTAACTTCCAGTGATGTCAACGAACTTGTTCCAGACTTATATCAGGGTAACAGATCAAAATCATGGCCCAAGGATTCTACTAATACAACCATATAAATGTAGATCAATAGGAAAGTTTGGCTGTCACAATAATACAAAGTAATCTTCTGATTTAATCACTTCCCACCTTACTCCTAAAGAGATTGGCTATTAGTTTCCTCCTCTTAAGATGCTTGTGATGTGACAGGCAAAATAGGACTATTTTGGGGTGAGGGGAGGTTGGAGGACTCAAAGACATTAAATGATACAACTAAACAAATACTTCTTCAGGTACAGCTTTTTGTCATCTTGATGCTCTTGTTATGGCTGTATCTCTTTTAACCCAGATAATAAACTAATGCAAACAATTCCTTGCTGTTTAAAAAAGGCCTACCTGAAGACTGCAAGGCTCAGGGACCAGAGCACTAGTGGTTTCCTCAGTTCAAATTTTGCTCGTTTGTTCATTAGGTGCCGACCACCAAATATAAAGGCAGCGTATAGAGCTGAAAACAGAAAAGATTTCTTCCTGGAAAAAAGTGAAGAAAAAAATCTCCATAAAATATTTATCATTCATCAGTTGTACACAGTGTTTTCTCATCTTTAGATGATTGCCAAGAACTTGTCACTTTCCTTGCTAAAAATAAAACAATTCCCATTTGAACACACTTCTGCTACTAATTTGAATAATGGAATAGTCAAATCACGAGTATGAATCCAGATCTTGAAGTTCCTACTCAGGGCAAAATTCCAATTGACTCAATTGAAACTTTCCTGAGTAAATACTGCAAGCTTTGGCTTGTATTGCAGATAATTTCTCCCCCTACTCAGGAACGTTTTCCTTTAGTGAAGAAAAACAGATGGCGCATGGCCAATTTGGTCTTCTGCCGCGCATGTAGTTCTAAAAATCAATGTTCAGTTCGTATCTGAACCAACTGATCAGGTTTAATGGTTCATTCAACATGTTCAATTGATATAGTGCTGCCTGCATGTTTCTTGCTTAACACGCACTTGTCTCTCATTGCTTCCTCAAATAAGAATTTTGACTAACTTAACAAAACAAAATAAAATCTGAAGAGGCTTCTAAAAGATGGGAAAATCTGGCTAGAGGCCAATAGTTCTAATAATCAGTGGTCATATTGTTTTGATTTTTATAGTTCATGAGAACCAATTTGAGTGCAGTGCAGGATTATTCTCTGTGGAGAAGTCTAATGAGTGTGCTGAAATGTTCATATACTACCTTGCTAATGAACTGAACTACAAAGCAAATGTCACTTGAAAATGCCTGTAATGATACATCAGGATATGTATTTCCATCAGCCAGCATTTGAACCTCATTCTTATAATTCACTGAGGCTCAACTGAGGAAGGTCAGAAAAGGATGACATTTGGGACTCCTTTCTACGCACACACGAGATTCCGATGGCTTGTAACAAGTGTCTATATGCCAAATTAATAATGATGCACAACATTACTAGTGTCCTAACTGTGTAGCTATATATTTAGGAGCAGATTTTTGGACGAAGTGTGTAATTGCAAACAAAGTGAAAATGAGTCATCATAAATATCAATGGACTAGATATACCCAGCTACAGCAGATTGCTCTTTGCTGTAGTACTACAAAGTCAGCCAGTATCATCTAAGCCTTAATGAGTGATAAACAAAACATAAATATCATATAACGATGAAAGCTAAATAGCCATGTGAGCCCAAAGACATCGCGTTAAGACTTGGACAACATAGTACTTTCATGTGCCCTAAAAAAGTATGTTTCTCTTGACACAGTTAATGCAACATGTAACAAATCATCAACTGGAGTGAAGAAACAATTAATAGTATTGCATGCAGAGTTATGCTGATATACGGACAGCTCTGCTGCATCCCAAGTCACCCTCCCCAGCTGAAAATATTCTTGTCTGGCCTGGCACTGGAGTTACTTACGTTAACTTCACTGTCCCTGGGGATAAGAACACTCGTACATCGACTCAGGATCTCAAAGATTTCATGACAAGCATGGGACTGTCCTCCCTTGAAGAACACAGTGAGACTGAGAGCCACTGGAGTGGCAATTACAACAGCATGTTTATCATTAGCACTATGCTTTTTTTCCCAATCAGACCTGGCTGGTACCGCCTTGTGCTTCCCGGAGATGAGGCACTGATGAAGATGAGTTGGCTGAATTTCACTCCAGGCTAGATGGAGGTGGCACCAATGGGCTTCTAAATAAATTGGATGAAGTGGTGTGTGCTCTCTCTGTACAGGGTATACTCATCCTTTGTCAATGAGGTTCACACCTCAGGGGTTGTTTGGACCCTAAATTGTTCTGGACTGGAATCACACTGTTTTACGTCTATGCTTGTCTAGGGAGTTGCTTTCTTTTTTTCTTGGCTATGGTCTTGCCCATATAGTTATCCATACCTTCGTCATCTCTAGGCTGGACTAGAGTAATGCTCACTACCTGGGGCCACCCAACAGGGAATCTTCAACTGGTGCAAAACCCAGCAACCTGCTTAATTAGCAACGAAAGCTGTATTGAGCACATTATACCTGTTCTCTGTATATCCTATTGGCTTTGTAATTGCTTCTGAGTGGTATTTTCAATCCCCGCCCCCACAGAGGAGGAATCAGACACCTCAGCTGGGCATCCAAATCTCCTAGAAAGTTTTGAAAATCTGAGTCTCTATGTATATAGTTTTGGGCATCAGTGCTAATCTATAAACCCATGCATGCTGAGCATCCTGGCTGCTTTAATCCGTCTCTCTCCCTGATGTACATACCGTCCGAAGAGCTGAGATCAGCCAAGGTGTTTTTGATAACAGTGTTTGAATTCTGGGTGGCCTGGAGGCAAGTCATTTTCTCTGGAGTGTTCATGACTCTGGAACTGATCCCTATTCTGCATTACCAGTGTTCAAGTTTGTTGAACTTAAGAGCAAGGTGTTAGAGCCTCTTTGTTTGCTCAGACTTTTCCCTGAGATCAACTCAAAAAAGCGTTTGATTTAAAGGATGGTTCTGGAAAGGTCTGGGAAGAATTGCTTTGACTTTGTGTATTTTATGATGCATTATGGAATAAAGATCTGAGGGATTGTCTTTTGATTCTTCCAGCTGTTGGCAGTATGTTGTTAAAAGGTCTTATAAATGATGATCTATTAATGTAAATGCAACCAGAGGCTCAGACAATGGGATATTAAAATAAATAAACAAATATGTATTGGAAGTGCTGAAAAATGTGACATCTAACAATGTGCACAGAGGACCCTCTCTATTTGTTCTTCTCTAGCTGCTGATTCTGTATCTAATGCTGAATCACCGCAGGGAAGGTATGATGGGCGTCTGCCCCATACTGGCAGAAGAGGGGGTAAAGCAGCGCCGGGGAGGCTGTGCAGGAGGCAGCCATTTAGGAAAGGGCTTGCAGAGACAGCCAATCAGGAGAAGGTTAGAGAGACAGCCAGGCAGGGCCAGACTGGGCCATATAAGAAGGACTGCTAAACAGAGAAGCTTCAATCACTCCCTGGAGTTTGAGGAGGGAGGACTGGCTTTCCTGAAGGAGGGAAAAGATGCAGCACCATAGTCAGAGTAGTGCTGGGCGGGTTATGGGAGCATAAGTGAGCTCTTGGCTGACTGCTGCCAGACTGGGGCCCAGATACAAGGGCAGAGAAGGTTCTAGGACTGTGGGGAAATGGCCCAGGGAAACAGGTGGCAGGGGTTAGAGGTGATGCAGCGTGTGACTGCTGGGCCCTCTCCCCACACCCTTTGGTCCCAGTTGCCACTGACAAAGGTGGCTAGACCCTGGACTGCTGCCTGCCACTGAGGCAAGTGGCTGGACAGAGGACTGCTGCATCCCCACAAATGGGGGTAGGGGAGAGAACCAAGCGGGGCACAGCTGGAGAGCTGTGTCCAGAAGAGGACACTGTGGTCCTGAGAGCAACACGGGTCCTGATGGCAAAAGCGACGGTGGTGAGATGCCACTAGACAAGGGTGCACCAGTGAACCAGAGCTAATTCCCAGGATGGCCAGCAGGAGGTGTAGCAGTGGTGAGTCATGCCCTGTCATAGAAGGAAATTAAATGAATCCCTATGGAATATATAATACGTCAAAGTAATTATGGGTCAATTTTTTATTTAGGTATCTAAAGATATAGATAACTGCCAAGGCACTTTTGAAAATCCCACTAGGTGCCTCTCTGCACATTTAGGTATGTGGATGAATACCTTTGGAAATATGGGATCATGTTTCTTTCTTAATAAAGTAGATATAATGCAGTTTCAATGCTTGTTCTTAACATTCACAGTCAGGAAAGAAACATAAATATCCCCCTTCATGGGCAAGATAACATTTATTTACCCAAATGGCATTTCACTTAGGCTCTTATTCATGAAATTATTGCTCTGTGTTACGTCTAACCAAGTAGGTCAGCACTGTAATTATATTACACTAATTGGAGTTGCTACATTTTAGGTCACTTCACCAGCTTTTTAATGAGTTCCATATTTCCTTATTTAAATGGTACAGTATCTATATAAGACTTCCCACTGGTGCTAACAAATACTAGGGAATTTGACTATATTGGAGATGTGTACTGTACAGAACAGTTTTAAATTAAGAGGAGCACAATAGTACAGCCTTGAGGTCATGACAAGTATTGTATACAAAGGAGTCTGATATTGAAAGTATCCCTCCGCTCTCTTTCTGAGATAGAAAAAGTGAATGGTTCTCAGTCTGAATGTTTTTATTTTCCCCTTATGGAATAACTATTTTTTAAGAGAGACTGTATTAGAGGACTGAGAGTAATACAGGTGATTGGTTATTGGGCTGCAGAGCCTTCCACACTAATATTATGGGTTCAAATCTGGCCAAGATCAGTAATGACCAAAAGTTATTTTGTAATGTTTGTATAATGGTCTGTGTGAAATGTTGGTAGTCTCAGTCCAGTTGCTAATGAACAGATATAAAGCAATAGTAATCAAATGCTATTCAGATGTTACTGCAATAGTTCTGGCCAGCACGACACTAGTAACACAGAAGTAATTCTATAGACAGAGTTTTGGAGTAGTTCTAGGACACTGTAATACGATTGTCATCAGGGATTTTATTCTTATATTACAATCTAAACACAACAGAACAATAAAGCAACATTAAGACTTGAAGCTCAAAACCCAAAGAAGTAAGTGAGTAGCAAAGTCTCACATCTAATAATTTCAGCATTAGCACATTCATATGTTTTCCTTCAATTCTGTTCTCTAGGGATAACACAGTAGTCATAAAGAAAGACAAGGCTGCCAAGTCCCCCACATTTTGCAGGAGTTCCTGCCTCTCACAGTTGTCTTCCACCTTCCTACATTTCCAGTCATCAGGGATTAAACACCGTCGGTACTGAGTGTTCTGCACTCTGTGAAGCCTCTGAAAATTGCCTGTGTCACAGTCAGACTGGAGGAATCTTCCTAAAAGCTGTACAGAGCACTATGCTCAGTATGGGGGTTACTAGAGGGAGGAAGATAATGTGTGGACTTGCAGGTGAAAATGTGGGGGAGATCTTCTGGAAATCAACAGCAGAGGAAGGGAAACCTTAGCATGGCAGAAAGGAAATTAGTAGGGAAAGGGTTGTAGGAGAAGATGGACAAAAGTGGGAGGCAAATGGAGGAGGGAAGGAGAGGATGATGACTATAGAAAAAGAGCAAAGGAAGTTGACAGAAAAGAGAAGGAAGTGAAGGTTAGAAAACAGAGGAAGGAGAAATGAAGTGTAATAACAGCGGGAGTAAAAGTACAGTGAGACCAGGAGATAGAAAACAGCAAACAGAAAGCACTAAAAATTTAGAAAGGAGAGGCAGAGACTGAAGGAAACAAAGAAAGATGGAGAAAATCCATCCCACCAGAAACAGTGCTTCTTGTCAGTCACAGACAGGAAGTGTTGCCTCCAGGAAAGCCAATTCAGGTATCAAGAAGTGGCAGGGAGAGACTGAGTCACCTGGCCTAAGGTAGGAAAACAAAAGAAAGTAAACAAGACAAAGGTATCCAGTGATAAATCTTCCTCCTCTTCTCCCCCTCCTCCCTCTCCCAAAATATAATCTGTAAAATACTGAAGTGTTTTTTTAGGCCAAATATTCTTGTTGGTGAAATGAAAAGTAAGATACTTTTAAGTGTTTTTTCCTCTGTCAGAATCAGCCTTCCACAGAAAAAGGTTATGGCTATTTTAAACTACATTTGATCTGAGAAACTTTACACTATACAGCACATCTATGCGCTCATTTTGCAAGCAGCCTGTTCTTGGTAACTCAGGCAATGTTGCTTTCTTCAAGGTGTTAATTTACAATTGCAAGTTCTCTTCATATAAAAGGTGTGAAACCATTCCTGATCACCTTAGCATTTGCACTTCTGAAATACCAACAAAGCAAAACCTTGTTCTAGCTTCATGGATACAATGAGAAGAATCATTGAGGATGGATTCTCTGTACAGATTTGTCAGCTTTATATAATAAATAGTAACTATAACTCTGGAAAGTAAATATGCAAATCTGTAACTATTTCTACAGTACTTAAGAATTTTAAAGGAGGGAAATATACCAGAAGACCAATCTGATATGCATGTCAGAATAATGTGGTTTATGCCTACAGCAAAATGTCCTGTGACATTTATATTTAGAGCAGTGACAATGAAAGTCACTCACGTGGGAAAGTGCACTCATTAATAAGATTCTTCCAAGTAACACGCTACCAGGAAAATACTATACAAACAGGAGTCAGCCTCACAATGTTTCCCCATTCACTAGATTTCTAATAGAAACTGGCTTTCAAAATGCTAGTATGACAGAGTATAATCTGGACTGATGAACCTGGGATGCCATTTACACTGCTTTGCTTTGAGCTATCATTCCTGGTCTGCTCACACACAGCCTTCAGCATGTAAATTAATCCCAGTTGTATTGTGTGAGTGCTATAGTCAGCCAGTTTTGAATTACGCTGCAGAGCAACACCAGCAAATTCCCAGTCTTTCCCCCAGAAAAGTGCATCTTATACTGCCCAGATCTCTCCTGGACATTAAAACTCGCATAAAGTTTGTCATTTTATTAAAAGAAAGTGATATGCACAAACCCTGTTATCCCAAATGGTGTTTCCCAAACACACTGGTTTAGATAAAACAATAAAACAAATGTGTTAACTACAGAAATATAGGTTTTAAGGGACTACAAGTAATGAGGCATAAAAGTCAAGACTGATTACAAGAAAAAAGTAAAATGAAACTGAATTCTCTAACTTGTTGAGTTAGGCATTAAAGCAAAGTCTCTCTCACTACATGTTGCGGCAATCTTAGGGTACGTCCAGACTACCCGCCGTATTGGTGGGTAGCGATCGATTTTTCGGGGATCGATATATTGCGTCTCATCTTGATGTGATATATCGGTCCCCGAACGCTCTCCTGTCGACTCCGGAATTGCCTTCAATCTTCAGATGCACAACCAATTCCTCCCAGTCACTCAGAATCCAATCTAAAATGCTGCTTCCCTGCTCACTTTGTCCACTTTCTGAAACAAGAAGTTCTCCCTAATGCACTCCAAGAACTTATTGCACATTTTGTGTTTTATACTACCAGGTCTTGTGTGTTTGGGCTTTTCTGTCATTTGTTCTAGAAATTCCTCCTCCACCTCTTCCTCCTGAGGTGGTGGTCTATAGTGGACCCCTACGGTGATTATGGTTATGGCAGTGCCCTAGGTGATGAAATTCAAGTTCCTGCCTCATGACGCAGAGTGGGGATCTCCCATGTCCTGGATGAGTGCTCTAACTAGTTGGGGGACACCATCTCCTCCTCCTCAGTCATCTCTTGTATGGGTTTACGTGTGCTCTGAGCACATCTATCGGGTCAGGCCCCAAAGGCAACTTAGGAGGGGGGACGCCTAGTTTGTGAATTCCACTGGGGCTTATGCATGAGATGTGCCAAGCTGCTGGATTGCCAGGATTTAGGTGGTTGAAATGTAGGTGCCTCAGGGACTCTTGGCGTGGAATGTTTAATTAAAATGGCACAATTTGGTACACTACAAACAACATACCAATGAAGTTTGAATAAGGTTGTCTTTGCCATAGTACCTGTGCTAGATCCAATGCACTGTGATGGAAATGTCAGTCCTCTACCACTGCAATAGCAACAGTAACTCTTAAGCAGTTTAAATGACAGTATCTATTGAAATGGCAAGGGAATGAAGGTAGGAAAAATGTAATTACCCAAATGGAACATAGGATATTTAATGATAAAAGTCAGCAGCAAGCTGATTGTATAACTGTCCTAAGTGACCGACTCTCCAACAGACAATGACCATTTACAACATTTAGGGGCACTTGCTCAGAAATATTGTCACAGCTACCGCTGGATTGTGAAAAATGTCATGCAGGGGCCTCTTCTTTTTCAAGAGGGTTAACATGACTTACTCCAAAGAAATATAACGGGACACCGAAGACTTTCTCAAAAATCACACACCAACCTTACCAACAGGGGCATCCAAAGATATGTTCAAGTTTATTCATGCAAAATTGATGGAAGGTATTTGGGAAATGTTTGCATATTAACTCATTCAGATCTAGAATGTTATCCTTGGACAACCAAAATAAAAGCATGCATGAAAAATATAAATTAGAAGATCAATTTACCAAAAAAAAAAAAATTGGATGGAGGAACTGGCCAGGAAAGCAAGACATCTGCACTGTCTGGATATTAGTAAAAGACAATATAGATATGGGTGTGTGATCACTGTTGTAACCACTGTGATAAATTTGCAGAAAATATTGTACAAGGGTTGCTGACTGAGGTGTCTATGAAAAGGTTATATTTTGCTGGTTATGATTATACTATCTGTATGAATGTATCATTTTTGTATGTGAAGTTATAAGTATTGGCTCTATACTTGGATTTCAAATGTTGGCTCCTGGGGTAACACCCACAAGGCAGCTAGCCAGCACATCTTGAAGGAACTGTTCAAATTAAGTGGTTCATCAAGAAACACTTGGTTGACAATGGACTATGGAAGACACCCACTTACACTGAGTGGACTGTCATGTAAACTTGCTGTCTGGAGTGTATGTAATGGCTTCCCGCAATGACTGAGGGGAAATTCGACATGAACGTGTGACTTGCCCGTGTAATTCCAAACTCCATCTTGGTGCTGTAATTTCCCACAATAAGAACAATGGGATGCCCTTCACATAGCAAAAGCTATAAAAGGCCCTGAAAACACCTCCATTTTGTCTTCAATTCTGCTTCTTACCTCTGGAGGAACTTTGCTAAAAACTGAAGCAGAAGACTAAATAAACCGAACAGAAGACTAAATAACCCATCTGAGCTGTGGATGAATTCCAGAGACTTGACTTAAGTCAGCTGTTTATTCCATTACTGCTACAAGCCTAAACCAATAACTTTGCCCTCACTGTATGTAATTAATTCCGTTACCCAATTTTAACTCTTTCTTTCTTTTCTTTTTATAAATCTTTAAATTTTAGATACTAAAGGACTGGAATCCGTGTGCTTTTTTGGGTCAGATCTAAGTTCTGTATTGACCTGGGTGTGTGGTTGGTCCTTTGGGATCAGAAAAACCTATTTGATGAGACTGATTGTAAAGAACCACTCATTTCTGAATATAGTGTTTTTGGTGGTAATATAGAAACTGGAATGCCTGAGAAAACTGCCATCATGTTTTCTTGTCAGCCAGTGTGGTGAAACAGCAGTTTACTTTCGTGGTTGGTTTGGTATATCTTATTAAAAATAACCACCAGTTTTGGGCTGTGTTTGCCCTATTTCTCAGCAGTTCGTCCCGAATTTGGCATTGTCAGTTGTGACCTACAAAGGCACAGTTACAGGGTGTCATCATAATGATAGCACTGCAGCACAAAGCAACTTGCTATCTATCATAATAACCTCACATATACACTGAAGCAGAGAGGTGACACAACAGAATCTTCAGGTGAGAACCCTTGGAGTGGGTGACCAATTACCCAAGAATACTTGCTCACACCTCTCAGGAAAGAAAGAACAGAGCTGCCAAAGAACAGACCCACCATTCTGACAGGTCCTGGAAGCATGCCCACAGCACCCTGTGGTCATCAGTATCAAGGGCTTCTTGACAGATCTAAGAAAATCTGACAGGACTCCTAATCTTCCTTCATTGCCAGGAGGAAATCAGTGACCAAGATTACTAATTAAATCACTGTAGAGTACCCAGACCTAAAACGTGGCTGATAGGAAATTAGAGGTATCCAGACAGCGCTGCAGAAATCTTGCCACAACCTTTTCAACCTTCCCCATCAACAAGGAAGGTTTGAGAAAAAGGACTCAACATTGAGCCTGGTTACAAAACCTTTGCACTGCTTATGCTACCAGCTGGGGATTCTGCTGGTGCAGGGGGCAGAGCAGGAGTGAATCAGGGATGTGGCTAGACCATGCTGTGCTCCAGCAATGTTTAAAAGGCAGACCACAACCTGGGGCACTGTCATAAACAGATAGTTAAGGGTTAATGTCTCTTTTACGTATAAAGGGTTAACAAACAGGGAACCAAACACCTGACAGGGGACCAATCAGGAGACAAGATACTTTCAAATCTCGGTGGAGGGAAGCCTTTGTTTGTGTTTTTTGGGTTTGGCTTTGTTCTCTCTGGGTTCTGAGAGTAACCACACATACCTACAGGCTCTCTAATCTTCTGTTCAAATTTAGTAAGTACAAAAGGTAGAAAGGCGGTTTAGTCTTTTTGATTGTTTTTTCTTTATTTGCTAATGTGTATCTGGCTGGTAGAAATTTAATGTGTATCTGGCTGGTAGAGTTCTAATGTGTATTTGGCTGAAAGTATTTTAAATTGTATTTCTGCTGGAGGAGGCTTTTTCTCCAGTTTCTATAAGCTGACAGACCCTGTAACTTTTACCATCTAAATTGCAGAGATAACTTTTACCTTTTTTCTTTCTTTTTATTAAAAGTTTTGCTTTTAAGACCTGTCTGATTTTTTCCCCTTGTTGAGGCTCAAGGGAATTGAGTCTGTACTCACAAGGGAATTGGTGGGGAGAAGGGAAAGGTGAATTTCCTCTTTGTTTTAGATTCACGGAGTTTGAATCTGTATTGCCTCTGGGTGAAGGGAAAAGGGGGGGGGAAGGTAACATTCCTCTCTGTGTGGTGATTCAAGGAGTTTGAATCACGGTGATCTCCTAGTGTACCCAGGGCGGGAAAGAGCTGGGAGGAAGGAAGGAAGGGGAAGGGAAATAATTTATTCCCCTTTGTTGTGAGACTCAAGGAATTTGGGTCTTGGGGTCCCCAGGGAACGTTTTTGGGGGGACCAGAGTGTATCAGGCACTGGAATTCCTGATTGGTGGCAGCTTATCAGATCTAAGCAGGTAATTAAGCTTAGAGGAATTCATGCTAGTACCCCAACTTTTGGACTCTAAGGTTCAGATTGGGGAAAGATACTATGACAGGCACTATTTACAGTAGCCCTGAAAAAGCTCTAAACACCACATCCTAGATTAGGAAGCGGCAACCCTCTCCTTTGCAGCTCCACTACCTCTAATGTGACCAGTAAAGACTGAATGCACCAGAGAATTTGGCCCCGAATCTTAACTGGTTAGGTCATTAAGATGGTGTATTCTTGAACAAGCATTTAACCATGGTTAAGGGGGGTTGGCACTTTGTATTCCCAGAGGAGGGTTAAATCCCCAGTAATGAATAACAAACTCAACATTTCCTTGCTGTTGACTTTCACTAATCTATGAGAGCCATGTAATAGATTACAGCCTCCAGCTTCACCATTAAATCCAGAACCACTGAAACCAGTAAAACTCCAGCAATGAAGACAATACATTTCGGAAGTAGCCAAACCCATCTCAATCCACTTCATCTCATTTGTGGAGAGGCTGGCAACCACCTGAGAGTGAGAAGCAGTCTCAAGTGGAAGCAGTCTCTATTCACTGGGCTGCTAAGCAAGTAGAACAGCCCAGCTGGTCAGGAATTCAAGGATATAATGATGGCTTTGGGGGAAAAAACAACAACTCATTTAGCTTCCATTACAGCCACCTCACTGGAATGTAAAATCTTAGTTCTGCAGTCTATCAGACTTGGAATGAATTTCCTGCCCCTAGTGCTCAATTTCCCTCACACTGACCCCCCCAGAACTTAATTCACCCAGATAGCCCTTATTCGCTCTCACACAGCCCCTACACATCAGAGCAGGAATTTGCAGAACCAGGCCCCCAAACCTTAATTTTAGCTCCACTGCTGTTCTAAGATGCCCTTACCAGAAAATAGATTTTGGGGCAGAAATCAAGGAATGGTAGGATGGAATATTAATCAAACAAATAATAAAACATTCCCATTTGCTCAAGGATCCTTTAGAAATAGCAATATAAAGAATATAGCTTATTAAAGTACTAAATAAAAAAAACCAATGTTAGTGTATCCAAAAAGGACTGTATAACCCCCATTTTACCAGCCTGGTGCACAAACCATTAGTAACTGTTAGAATATGGAAAATACAAAAGGGGATTAAGAAACAAGGTAACAGATTGTGAGGGTGCAAGTGATTACAACGATAATGGAACAGACTATAGTGGAACAGTCTGCTACTATGGTAGAAGCAATAACTGGTATTAACTGCCACAACAAATTGCTATTTCTTTAAAAGTAGCTCTGTTCAATTTTTAAATGAGCATCTCATAATATTGGACTTAATGAAGTCACCAATAGCTAGGCGATAATACAGCAGTGTAAAGTTCAAAACCAACTTTGTGAATGGCTGAGTGCTGTTGTGATTTTTAAGCAGAACGCCCACCGCCATCAAGGGCAATTCATGTTCCTATAGTAAATCTACAGACGTATCTCAAGCTATAGAACACTATACAGCTAATAGTATATGATGTAGGTATACTTTATTTTATCACATTATATAGCTCCAGGAATTTTTTTTTTTTTACTCTGACTGTCCATCAGTGGCTTTTTATGTAACTTTTAATTTGGTTTTCTCATTATTCACTTCATAAATATAAGTTTTAGTTAATTAAGAAGTTATGGGTAATTATGCATCAGGCAGCCTTTTTAAAAATAAATGTAAAAAGTGAGAAAAATCAGTAGAAGCCTCCAATTCCACATTTTTCTGACCTCATATTCATGAGTAAAGTCCTCCTATTGTACATTTGTTGCAGTCATTGCTCTGTTTAATATCCAAACCAGGTCTGAATTTGTGGTTTGGATCATTTGAAAATTTCCAGACAGGAATTCTGTAACAGTTTGATTACCTTATTTTAGGAAATGAGAAATTCAATTAATTAATTTGACTGAGAATTGAGTGTCCAAACCCCTTACACTGCTTTGAAAATCTAAGCCAAAAATTCCAGAGATAATCCAGTATGAAATCCATAGAGACATCCAATCGGCGTGGTTTATTATACTTGTTAAGGTGGCAGCCAGCAAAAGGGTATGGGGTTACTGTTTCCATAAGCAACAAAGGTGTTGAAAAGCTTAACAGTTATGGTCAGTTGTAGAACAAAAGGAAAAAAAAAAACCAAGAGTTTTCTCAAGTCTTTATTTTTCTTGGCAAACACTGGTGCCTTGTAAATCATTTGCGAGCTGTAGATGTGATTATATTGACTGGCACCTTTTTAAACAGCCGGTATTGTGGCTGTTGCATAAATCTCTCTATGTGGCAGGTGAAGAAAATGACTAATAAAAAGGCAGGCTTGTCTTGAATTAATGGGAAATTACCACACCACATACAGTAAATGTTAGAAACTTGTGCAGTAGAACATTTTTTTCCTAAGAGACTGGGGGACATGGAAAAGTAGGCTCTTTTCAATGGAAATAATGCATCTTATGGGACATAACCACTTAACAGGCCTTTTTGATAAAAGCAGTTCAAGTCAAGAGTACCTGCTGTATTCAAACCTACATGCAGGAAACTGTCTTCTACCAGTTTCTTCAAACAATTACAGCTTTTATAAGAGCATCAGTGAATCTGTGCCACTGCTTTCATGTCATGACCAGATGTTATCCCTGCAGATGAATTCAGTTATATTAATGCCTTTTGAGTTAAGGAAGACATTCTCTTTCATCCTTTCACTCTTGTTGCTCTTTTACTGTTTTTGTAAGGACTACAAATGAACATGTTGGTTCCGTAGCATACAGTGTGTGGGGGGTGGGGCAGAGAGGAAGAGAGGGAAGAAAAAGGCCCCAGCTAAGATGCCATTTTCCAGAACATGCCCCAAATGTTACAAAGCTTTCCAAATTTATACATAAATTGCTCTTTGCTGTGTGCCCAGCACAGCCTGTATATCACTCACTGAGCTGTGAGAGCACTGACAACCGTGTTCCACTTAGCACTGAATGGGCTGTCACACTGGTATGCCTTGGCACACAATGCAAGTCTTTTTTCAGTGCCATGCCTTCTTGCTATCACTAATCATTTCCTTCTGCAAACAAATACTAGTCCACTTACTACAGTTTTCTCTTTCTAGTTTAATTTAGGGGTGACCTGACTTTGCAACACCCACAGCTAAAGTGGTATTTTGCCAGGATTCTCAGGGCCATACTTAATGGGTATGTATAATATCATATGTGGACACCTGAAAAATTAACCAACCAGCCAACCAAAAACTTCACAACCATACTAGTTGCCTGTATCTTTCTTCCTTGTTAGATAAATGGAAATTGCTTGTTGATTGAGTTCAATAGCAATAAAGACATAAAGACAAAGATATTCACAGAGACAGATGAATAGGAGACTTGGACTATGGCCTACTGGAATCAGTAGTCTCCATGGGCCATACTTTCATATCTATTGTAAATTATGCAAGATGGTAGCTATGCACCACATTTTAAGATTCCAAAGGTTACATTTTAGGCATCCATCCAGACCAAGGTAATTACATCATGGAGATATTATGTCACCATAAATAGACTAAGATGTCCAAAAGTTACCCATGTGTATACTGGTGCTATTTTACGCTCATGGCAAGTTAATCTTTAGCATCAAGTCATGCAGTTTATCTTGCACGTGTTAATTATGTAAGCAGAGTCAGGATGAGCTCTACCCTGACATCTGGTGGTGAATTATGGCATGTGTGGAAAAGAATTTCAGAGGCTGATCGTGTTTGCATAGGCACACCCACTCCACCTAGCATAGCCCACGGCAGCCTAAAATGGTTACTTTCACAGCTGTGGGATCCCCAAATTATTTGTTATTGGGGCAGGAGGAATAAAGTGTTGTCACCCTGATTAAGTAAATGAGGAACTACGAAACTGTTTTATGATAAAGGATTTCACTATCAACTAAATAGCACTTGCTAGACAAGGGACATGGGTTCCAAAACCCAGTGAATTGAGAGAAGCTGGGGGCAAGTATCTGTACCTGGGGGTGCAGGCTCCTTGTGTGAGTCAGAAGCATCAGTTCCACTTACTCCTCTCTTCACTGTGGAATATCAGAGTTGGTTTTTGATTCCCTTAAGAATCTAGATACAGGTTACTGAGCTGAACTCACTATGGGCTAATGGTGCACTAGCACTGGGGCTCCCCTACTGTGAGCTGAAATCACTAAATAGCTGGAATTGCTGAGCTGAGAGCACTGAGTACTGTGCTAAATAGCTGGGGAGCCTGAAGCTATACTGCAGAGCAGAGCAGCTGGCAGAGCGGAGTGGAGCAGTTTGTGGAGCTGAGCAGTTTGCGGGGATGGCTGGAGCGGATCACGGGACGGCTGGTGGAGCAGAGCAGCTGGCGGAGTGGAGCAGTTTATGAAGACGGCTGGAGGAGCAGAGTGGAGTGGCTGGTAGAGCGGAGCAGTTCGTGGAGAAGGCGGAAGCAGAACCCCACGGAGAGGCAGGGCAGTTGGCCCCGGACCACGTAAGGTGCCCCTTTCTACCCAGGCTGGGGGGGGAGACCTCTGCAGATAGACTCTCGAACTCTGGGGCTGCACTGACCTGGGACAGAGACTTTTGGATTGCGCGACTTTTGGGACTGCAGGTGATCTTTGGGTTGTTGGACTCTAGGGACATCTGGGGTATTGGACTTTGGAGTCTTGGGGTGATTTGGGGGTTGCTGGACTCAAGAGCCCAGGGAAACGGACACGGCTCAATTCCCTGGGGTGGGTCTTTGCTCATGGTTTGGTCTATGAACTCTAGTTGAGGTGTTTTCCCAATTTAATGCTTGTTGTTTATCTCATGTAATTAAACTTTTTTTGCTACACCGAGACTCTGTGCTTGTGAGAGGGGAAGTATTGCCTCTTCGAGGTGCCAAGGAGTGTGTGTAAGATTTTCCCAGGTCACTGGGTGGGGGCTCGAGCTGGTTTTGCATTACGTTGTAGGGAAGGGACCCCTATGTATTGAACCCAGCCCTTGCTGCTATCAATTCAGCCTGGCAGAAGGGTTACAATTACATAGTTGACAACTTTTATAGCTAAAAAGCCTGATTTTTCCACTCTTTTTTCCACTTAGAGGTTGATGCAGTTTCACAGAGGTAATTTTGCTGGTATGGGCCAACATGACTGTACAACGTGCCATACAGAAGAGTTCAGAGAATAATTGTAATCAATAACTTATCTGCTTGCAGAATATCTTGGAGCAGATTCCAGTTTCCTAATGGGTCTTCCTTTTCAATTATTATTTTCATAACTGGCGCTTGGCACAAGCAGTTTTCTGTGATTATTCCCTATTTTCTTTTTGAAGTTCATGAATCTTAAGGCCAGAAGGGACCATCAGCTCATCTAGTGTGAATGTCTGTACAACGCAGCTCATTGAATTTCACCCATTTACTCTTTTATTGAGCCCAATCATGTGTGTTTGGCTAAAGCATATCTTCCAGAAAAGTGTCCAGCATGATTTAAAGACATCAAGACATTGGGAATCTACCATTTCCCTTGGTGATTTGTTGCAGTAGTTAAAATTTTGTATCTTATTTCTTACCTGTATTTGCCTGTGTTGACTAACTGTGATTGGTTAGAAAAAAAATCACATGGTATATTATGTTCCACAACTGAATGAAGACAAAAACGCTTTTGATGTGAATACTTGTATTCATCAAAAATTGCACACACGCAAATGCAATTTTGAAAATCACTTTGTGAGCACTTCAGAGAGTTTATTCCATCTACTGCAAAATGTATTTAGCTGTGTTCATGTTTTCTCATCTACTCAGAAGGCTAGAAAATTGTTTTTTGATGAAAATGAATCAGTGAGATTTTATGTTCTGTATAAAGGTACAGGGCAGAGAAAGGAGGAAGAAGCTATTTAACAACATATGTATGCCGCTTATCTTCTAGAATAAATTCACAAAGGTACTGTGCAATTCTGTAGTCTTCCCCAGTCTTGTCTTTCATTATAACTACTGTTTGGTTCTGGGCCTCTCCTGAGCAGACACAGACAAGAGAACTAGACTTCGTTCTTGACCTGCAGGATCCCAGCAATCTCATGAGCAGAGGCTGCCAAGTGTATTAGGTTGTGCCAAGATTAAAAACCAAACAACCCTAAACACATTCACTGCTGTGCTGAATTTGAATATATTTATTTTTAGACCTTGGTTTATGTTTTAGTCTGTCTAGCTATCAACAGAAAGTTCAACAAAGCCCTTCTTTTAGGTATCTGTCAATCTTATATGAAGCTGGTGGTTCATTTAAAAAAAATCAGAACTATACCTACAGAACACTGTCCTTTATATTTATGTTTGAATGCAGAGATGGACTTTTCTCTCCAGTATTTTAGAAATGCTAGATTCATATTCAGAACCTCCTCCCAAAAAACAGTAATGGGGTTACGGTACAGACCTGGAAGTTAGGCAAAACAGATTCTTGTCTTAGCGCTAGCAGAGTTTTTGTAATCTCAGACCAGCCAGTTAACCTATGTCTTAGTTTACACCTTTATAAGAGGGGGATAGCACCTGCCTAACTCACAGGACTGTTATGACACTTGAATGTTTGTAAAGTGCTTTAGGTGGATGGAAGGTAAAGCAGATATGCTGAGATTCATGGCCCTACCCATATTGAATAGTACCAAACTGCTCAAGTGGTCCTATTAAAGAACATGAGTTCACTAACAAAATGTCTAAGGATATCAGAATCTGGCCTCGTGAATTATGATGAAGCCACAGCTGTTAAGTTTGTGTTTTGTTTTGCACTTAATGTAGGAGTACAACCTCTGTGTTTCATAAGAAAAACTCAGTGTGCCTGTCCCAAATTTGCAACATATAAACTGAGTAAAGTTTGATTTTTCTGAGATGTTTCAACCAAACCAGTTAATTAGTTTGAGTTCTAATCAAACTTAAAAACTACAGACAATAGAAAGTAACAATGTGTACACAGTGATTTTGGTGGGCTCTCTGGGGTTATGCAATTACTATTTTAATTAACACAGGAAAAATGGCATTATTGGTCATAACTGACTCTTATGTGCTGCAGGTAGCCAAGAGAGAAAATGTTCACTGTCAACGATCTCTATTCTCCAATACAGTATGTGGAAGCATTTTTTACCTGGTTTAGGAGAGGGATATTAAACTACCTTTTGGCATATACCCCAATAATACTCCCTCTATCCAAAGTTTCCTTTTAAAATATGAGGTGTAGGGAATGGATTTGGCTAGTCAAATGGCATTAGTGTTGTGTCAAAGAGAATACTGCAACTGCTGCATGCAAGCCACTTCAATTTCTAAAGAGTGAAAAAGGATTTGCTGCCTCTGCTTAACGCAAAACACTTTTTGACTACTGAGAAGGCTTGGGGTATTCTTATACTCATTTTAAATAAAATATACAACAATGAAAAATTTGTGAGGAATAATCTGAACTATTGTTTGGCAAGTTCACTAGCACAAAGCTACCACAAAAACACAACCAAAATGTTACTGAGGACTGCAATGGCATGTTGCCATGGGCTCAAAGGCCACATGTAATTGGCATGTATACATAACAAACACAGACACTTTAAACAGAAAGGGATGTCATGGTGCCCTATTGTAACCCTAATATTGTTTGCTTTTACAACTCTTCAACATTAGATGTCTACAGCACAAAAAACTCCATCCCTCCATATTAGCCACCTCAGTTTGCTCTCACACTGGTAAGGAGGGAAGACAGGTAAGTTCTTTTTGCTTTTCTTTTTAAAAATGTGATTGGGAATGCTTGTGAAACAGAGGGCTTGATAACCCCCCCAGTCCTGACCTGAAAACCTGCGCAGATGATTCCATTACTTTTGAGCTGTTCCAGTACAAAAACAGCAGACTGTAAGCTCTTCAGGGCAGAGACGACAGCTACCTACATATTTGTGCAACAACTAGCACAGCAAAACCCTGATACTGAATGGGACTTCTGGGTGTGAGTGCAATACAACACAAAATAACTAGCTTCTCTGTAGAAGGCAATTTACAGAGTATCCAAAGGCAATTTACAGAGTTAATAATACATTAGAGAAGGAGAGAAATTCAAAGCTAGAGACAAAGCAAGAAAGGTATGTTCACACGTTAAAGGGTAGAATGTGGCTAGCCTTACATGAGTATGTCAGGGGAGTAGAGGGCGCCAGCTGGTAAGTCCTTTCCCGCTCCTGGCAATGGCCATGCACAAGGATTAGTTCCAGTTTACCAGGTTCCTTGAGTGCAAGGACCATAAAACTAACAGCTACAAAGGGTATGGGAGGAATGAGAATGGGGCCATGGCCACACATATCCCTGCATTGACTAGTTGAGCTGGGCAATCATTGGAGGAAGTTCAAGCTGCTCTCTTCCAATAGGTGGAAGCAAGCAGCTCTTCCGGCCCAACCACTCTCCAGCTATATGCCCAGAGTGCCAGCTTAGAAGCTGGATGTGGGGATATGAGGAAGCCACATTCATCTCCTTGATTCTCTTTCTGGTTTTATGCTAGACATATCCTAGCAGAATTTAAAGTAGTCCTGGGACACTTTAGGCTTGTATATTTCACTATTGGAATTCTTCATCAGCTAACAAAATAAACAAACAATTTTTGAGGATTTGACTAAGGGCTGACCACTGAAACCACTCTTCAAGATGCTGAACGGTACAAGGTAATGCATACTATACCAACAGATTGGACAGACCCAGTCCTTAAGAGAACTTTGTAAACATTCTTCACTGTGAGCTCAGAACGAATTTTGTAGATGCACGACTGGGCATATCTTATGTAGAGGAGCCCAGGTGATCATCCCAGAAGCATTGTGACAAATAGTCCTAGATGTATCTCATGAAATATATTTGGGAATTATGAAGATGAAGAAACTTCTGCCTAGTTATGGTTGGCAGCCAGTGCTACACTCAGACATTCAGCATCGCGTGAACGCATGTGAAGACTGCACAATGCATAGAACTACTGCTCTTCTGGCCCTTTGAAACCAATAGTCATAGACAGACCATGGCAAATAATTGCAGAGGATGTTACTGGCCCCTCAACTGCACTTCATGGCTACACACTATTGCCTGTTTTAGATTATTATTCACATTACCCCTTTGCATTTCTAATTTCACAAGACACTTCCCTCAAAGGAGTTCATTTCTTGCCTACCCACTTCAATTGCGATGTTTGGCCTACTAGAGAGCCTACTAGAGAGCCTTGTTTCAGGTAATAGAACACATTTTGTATCAAGATTTTGTATGTGATTCTGATTCTGAAATATACATTCTCATTACAGTGCCAAGCTGGCAATGACAGAGAATATCATGGAAGGATTGTATTACCCACAGGGGAAAGGTGCTCCTTGGAAATCACACTCATGCAACTCCTATTACCTGCAGGCCAACTGGTAGGAGTATGCTGGTTACATCTCTATTCAAGAAAAGGCTCATCTTCCTCCCAGGTCAGCGTCAGAGAACCTGTGAGGGACCAAACTCATGGGGGAATTTTCGCTGGTACATAAGAACATGTTTTCATGCCCCCAGTGAAAAAGAAAGCCCTGTCTATACTGGGCTTTTTTGCTCAGAGTAAATTCACCGCACCAGTGCAACTTACTAATGCTAGCTCCCACTTGCACTGGGATCTGCAGCAGTATGCTTACATCAGGGGTTCTCAAACTGTGGGTCAGGACCCCATTTTATGGGGTCACCAAGGCTGGTGTTGGCCAATAGTCACAGCAAGTCTGAAGCCCAAGCCCAAGCCCCACTGCCCAGGGTTAAAGTTACATGTCCCCCACTCAGGGCAGAAGACCTTGGGCTTCAGCTTTGTCCCCCTGCCCTGCCCAGGGTGGCAGTGCTTGGGCAGGCTTGGTCTTTGGTCCCCCCTCCAGCGGCCGTGTAGTAATTTTTGTTGTCAGAAGTGGGTCACGATGCAATGAAGTTTGAGAACCGCTGGCTTACATCAATGTAGTTACTCTGGTGCAAGTTTACTTAGTCTAGACAAGCCTTTAGAAGGCAACTAATGCATAAAAATAAGAGCAGGACTTATTAAAAACAAAGCCTACAGCTTCATCTTTGTTTTACAGTAACTAATAAATCATTGTTATGTATAATGCCAAATCACACTTTCACATACTCCTCCCATTAACTTTTCTATGAGTCATTTAATTTCTCAGTTCCCTTTCTGTAAAATTGGGATTCTTCCTTTCCCTGTCTTTGTCTGGTCTATTTACACCGTAAGCTCTTGAGGCATGTCTGTCCCTGTACTATGTGTCTGTAAAGTACCTATCCCAGTGGGACCCAGATTGTGGTTGCTTCTTGACTGAGCACTTAACTTGCACATTCCTTTCTCAAGATGCTGACCAAATACTTTACTAAGGCTACTTAGAAATCAAGCAAGTACACAGCCAGTATTCATAACTTTGAACACAACAATGACACATGCATACAAACAGGATGAATAGATTCAGTTGATCATAACCTTTACAGAGATATGTTACAGGGCATATGTGGCATAAAACATATTCCAGTTATGGCATCTACACATTCATAAGCATATTTCCATAAAGCTTTATGGGGTACAACGTCATACCCTCCTCCTGAACTTACTGCCAGAGACTTGAACACTGTTCACGGCAGAGGCAATACATGTAAAATCCCTGTTTGTCTTTGGTCACATTCCCTTTCAGTACCTTTAAACTATATGATGTCATTCATAATTGTTCTAGCAAGTTTTGGGGTTCCTGGTCCTCAGGTGCCTGAAAACATTTGGGGTGTAGTATTGCTAACAGAATGCAGACAGCAATATCTGTTAAAGTGTAGGTGTCTTGGCAATTAGCCACCAATGCCATGAGGTGGTGTGCCTCAGTTTCCCCTTCTATATAGCAGCATGAACCTGTTATGCTTTTGCTGCTGTCCCAATCTTCCAGCCTGTTTACAGGTATAGGCTGAAAAGTAATATGCTTGTGGGACTGTCTTGTTACCATTCCTGGCATGTACAAGTTTTTTCCATAAACCAGGTATGTCCCACCTCTTTAAAGGGTGTACCATGAGTATTAACTCCTTTGTTTTAACCCATAGATGAATTACCAAAAGACACAAGATTAACAGCAAATCTATGGTGGACAAGCTTTGTTCACACTATTTAGCTTTAGTGTCTACTGCGTTTTCCCATTTCTTTGTGCACCCTGGTAGGCACTCAAATGCAGATTCTTCTGCCTCTTTGGAGAAGGCTTTTAATTCAGACATAGACTTGTGTGTTCTATTTTATTTTGCTTGGTAATTCACTTTGTCCTGTCTATTACTACTTGGAACCACTTAAATCCTACTTTCTGTATTTAATAAAATCACTTTTTACTTATTAATTAACCCAGAGTATGTATTAATACCTGGGGTGAGGAGGACAGCTGTGCATATCTCTATCAGTATTATAGAGGGCGAACAATTTATGAGTTTATCCTGTATAAGCTTTATACAGGGTAAAACGGATTTATTTGGGATTTGGACCCCATTGAGCTATCGCTCCCGTAGCCTTTGAGGGCACCATGATAACAAAACTGTTCTCACTCAGCCACATGCAAGGAATTACATGGCCTCACCTTCTTGATCATTTCAACATACAAAATGGGAAATGACTGCCTAGGAAGAAGTGCAAGCTAAATATGAGTCAACAGTGTAATGCTGTTGCGAAAAAAAGCAAGCATCATTCTGGGATGTATTAGCAGGAGTATTGTAAGCAAGACACGAGAAGTAATTCTTCCGCTCTACTCCACGCTGATTAGGCCTCAACTGGAGTATTTTGTTAAGTTCGAAGAGCCATATTTCAGGAAAGATGTGGATAAATTGGAGAAAGTCCAGAGAAGAGCAACAAAAATGATTAAAGGTCTAGAAAACATGACCTTTGAGGGAAGATTTTAAAAGTTGCGTTTGTTTAGTCTGGAGAAAAGAAGGCTGAGCATAGACATGATAACAGTTTTCAAGTACATAAAAGGTCATTACAAGGAGGAGGGAGAAAAATTGTTCTTCTTAACCTCTGAAGATAGGACAAGAAGCAATGGACTTAAATTGCAGCAAGGACATTAGGAAAAACTTCCTAACTGTCAGAGTGGTTAAGCACTGGAATATATTGCCTAGGGAGGTTGAGGAAACTCGTATCATTGGGGATTTTTAAGAACAGGTTGGACAAACCCCTGTCAGGGGGGTCTAGATTTGTACTTCTCAAAGTCGGGCTGCCGCTTGTTCAGGGAAAGCCTCTGGCAGTCCAGGGCAGTTTGTTTACCTGCCGTGTCTGCAGGTTTGGCCGATCACGGTTCCCACTGGCCAATGGGAGCTGCGGGAAGCGATGCCGGCCGAGGGACGTGCTGGCCACCCTTCCCACAGCCCCCATTGGCCTGGAGTGGCAAACCGCGGTGACTGGGAGCTGCGATCGGCCAAACATGTGGATGCAGCAGGTAAACAAACCGGCCTGGACCGCCAGGGGCTTTCCCTGAACAAGCAGCGGACTGGCTTTGAGAAGCACTGGTCTAGATAATACTTAGTCCTGCCTTGAGTGCAGGGGACTAGACTAGATGACCTCTCAAGGTCCCTTCCAGTTCTATGATTCTATGATTGATTGGGAACCACTGAGCGCTCCCTAGCTATTGACCTTGGAAGGTGTTACCTGTCCTTGCAGCTCCCTGCAGAGCTACTAAAGCAAGAAAAGAGTTTCCTGCCTCACCCATAGCAGAGTCTCAGGCCACTTCCTGCTACCTCCTACCATTGGACAGTATTCCACCACCTAAGGTCCCCCTAAAAAGTGAACATGGGAGACTGGCCAGCTCACACTCCCTAGAGACAGTAGAGAGAGGAAAAAGGCCACTGTCCTTCTCTGAATACAGTAATTGTCAGTAAGGAGTCCCCAGGCTTGCGGGGAATGGGAAGGTTGTTTATGAAGACAGGGAGGCTAGGGCAGATATTTCAGAATAGGGTGCAAATTTTTGTACCAAAACATCAAATCTTGAACCCAGGCTTAATGTAACTGGGTTTGAGTTTTGATGCAAACATTTTACCTAGTACCACTCTGCAAACCTTCTGAACCTCTGAAGTAGTCAGTAAGAATGAAAATGCTGCACAAGACCCTCTTTCCCTAAATAGATACACTTTGATTATTCATTCCATTAATTGATTGCATTAAGAAATCAGCAGCACCCAGCACTACGTGTTTAGAAGCTGTCTGCATTTTTAAAAAAAATTTCTTTCTTAATCATTTACAATGTATTCCTCTCATTTGATATGAAAACAAGATTTTCTTAATGCAGACTGAATTTATTCTAGAGGACAAAAGTCAGTTGCCTTCACTACTAATAGATGCACTTAAGTGTAGTTAGTTTCATGACTGTTAATGAAATAACATTTGAGCTTTTGCCACTAAAATGTTAATGAGAAGGACTGGATAGTGGCTTGGTAATGGGATATAGATCCTTTTACCTCCAGTTCAATAGTTCAAATCTGGCCTATGTCCATAGTTACCAAAGGTCATTATTATTTGGAGGCTATTTGATAATGCATGTGAAAGGAATAGGTGGTCTCAGTTCAGTTCCTAGTAGAAAGAAGCATCAGAAAAACCAACATCACAATTTCTCACTCTCAGCAGAGAGGTGGAGGGTGTGGAGAATGACTATGCTTTCACGTCTAGAAGTAGTCTTTTCATATCAGTGTTGAGGCACTTTGGTAAATCAGAGCAGTGCCACTGTTTGTACTATACCTGGCCTGTGGACAGAGAACTTCAGAATTCAGAGTTGTTTATTCAGCAGTAAATACAACAAAGAAGACTCGAGCAGAAGAAGTTTTAGTATACTTAACAATGCTGCGGGTTAATATATACTTAACAATGCTGTGGGTTATTATTGCTTAGCAAGCCTCAAAAGAGAATTAGATATGCATAAACAACAATAGCTCAGCTGAAACCTACTGAAGCTATCACTGACCCCTCTCATGTTTCAGAGCATAAAGTAATCACCAGCTGCATTCAGGAAGAAATTTCCCTCCATGCTATAGATCTGCACAATTCTTTGGCTAAATTATCAGTGGTGGAGGTTTATGTTATTCTTAAGCATCTGGTACAGGCCACTGCTAAAGACACTATAGCAGACTAAACTGCTACACATGCTGTTCAGGTCTCCAAACAACATAACAAGCAATGACTAGTTTCTGTAATGACTAATTTCTATAATGCCTCTCAGCCAAAGATCCCAAAGCATTTGACAAACTACAGTAATATAAGTGATCAATTCCACCATTGCTGAAGCAGAGATACATCTGGGATGTAAGATGTAAAATTCCACAACCCGACACACAAAGGTTCAACAAGGACAAGCGCAGAGTCCTGCACTTGGGATGGAAGAATCCCATTCACTGTTACAGACTAGGGACTGAATGGCTAGGAAGCAGTTCTGCAGAAAAGGACCTAGGGGTTACAGTGGACGAGAAGCTGGATATGAGTCAACAATGTGCCCTTGCTGCCAAGAAGGCTAATGGCATTTTGGGCTGTATAAGTAGGGGAATTGCCAGCAGATCGAGGGATGTGATCATTCCCCTTTATTTGACATTGGTGAGGCCACATCTGGAGTACTGTGTACAGTCTTGGGCCCCACAATACAAGAAGGATGTGGAAAAATTGGAAAGAGTCCAGCGGAGGGCAACAAAAATGATTAGGGGGCTGGAGCACATGACTTACGAGGAGAGGCTGAGGGAACTGAGATTGTTTAGTCTGCAGAAGAGAAGAATGAGGGGAGATTTGATAGCTGCTTTCAACTACCTGAAAGGGGGTTCCAAAGAGGATGGATCTAGACTGTTCTCAGTGGTACCTGATGATAGAACAAGGAGTAATGGTCTCAAGTTGCAGTAGGGGAGGTTTAGGTTGGATATTAGGAAAAACTTTTTCACTCAGAGAGCGGTGAAGCACTGGAATGGGTTACCTAGGGAGGTGGTGGAATCTCCTTCCCTAGAGGTTTTTAAGGTCAGGCTTGACAAAGCCCTGGCTGGGATAATTTAGTTGGGAATTGGTCCTGCTTGGAGCAGGGAGTTGGACTAGATGACCTCCTGAGGTCCCTTCCAACCCTGATAGTCTATGATTCTATGATTTTATGAAGATGACTGGATCTTCCATCTGAGTCCTTAGATGGTCCCCTACATAGTACTTGAGCTCCTCCCAAAATCAATGAGTTTATCCTCACAACATCCCCATTAGCACAGCGAGAAATACTCTGTCCATTTTACAGATGGGTAACTGAGGCATAGAGCAATTAAGCTCTTTGCTCAAGGTTACACAGGAACTGAAACTCATTAAAACTACATGGGGAATTTTAGGTAGGCATAATGTAATTACTCAACTAAAAATTCAACCAGTTCACCAAGGTGAACATCTCTTCTCTTATAACCACACGTGGTCTAGACTTAGGTTTTATGTTTAATTGAGAAGATGGCACCTTCACACTGCAGTTCCCCTTACTACCATGCTGGACCACTGCTTCAGTAATGGCCCATTATTTCAGAGGAAAGACTGCTACCAGCTGTATCCCACATGCCACCTCCTACAGCACCTATAATTTTCAATAGAAACATGAACCTATCATTCTATATATCATAATCTGAATTAACCTTTCTTGTTTACCTTACCTTTATCTTTGCTTGTTTCTTGGCCACAGGAAAGTGTTTTTTATTGGACTAAATTCTCTCCTGGAGGGTGGGGCAGAAGAGGAGGGAGCAGGCTCATTAATTCTTGTGGCTAGCATCAGCCTGATGCATTTTAAGCTATTGACAAGTAGCTATAAATTGTGTCTGTGGATCTCCACACACCCTTCACACATCAGTGTATTGTGTTTGATTATCCTTTTAAATGTGTTTTTCGAGACACAGTGTCCTGAATGCCTTGGTGTGCAGGGGTAGGAGAAATACAATAATGAAAGGCTTGTACTGTGTGGTCAGCAAAATTTCATGGAAAACCATGGCAATATTTAAAATAATCAGTTTCACTCAAGCCAGTCTAGAGCCAGTCTCGTGGCCCTTTGACAAAGCAACATTTTAATATAGCCAAACCCAGTGATGCCAGAGCATTCTTTTAAAAGTTATATAAAATTATGTAAAATGGGCCACATTGAAAGTGGCCTATATTAGTGATGTTACTCTACTGTAAACATATGCAGTTAGTATTTCATTAGTAATAAAGGATGCATCAGGCAATCAGAGTTTCAAGGAACAGGGATTTATTAAACATAATGGCCTAAATTTTCAAAAGTGACTAGTGATTTTGAGTGCCTCCATTTTCAGGTGTCAACCTGAGACCCCTGTAAGGGACACCTGGTTTTCAGAGGGTGGTTGCTCTGCACTTTTTGAAAATCAGACTCCTCTAAGATAGTTCATGTCAGGCACCCAAATTTTAGGGCTTCTGGCCAGGACGATAGCAAGCAGAAATGCTATCTTTACAGAAAGGTGTAGCAGAGAGCAGCATGCAAAGAGCTCACCTAGAGGCTCTGTGAGGGTTGCTAAAACAAGGTATCAATTCAGTTACTGAAGGGAAGTTGGCCTTCAACATTGGTTCTCCACTTGTAAGGTAACTCCCTTCTCTTCATGTGCCAATATATGTTTATGCCTGTTTCTCTAATTTTCACTCCATGCATCTGAAGAAGTGGATTTTTTTATCCACAAAAGCTTATGACCAAATAAATCTGTTAGTCTTTAATGTGCCACCGGACTCCTTGTTGTTTTTGTGGCTACAGACTAACACAGCTACTCTGATGCAGGGAAGTTGCAAGCCAGTCCCTTCAGGAGGTGGGCAGTGAGTGGGTGGGTAAATACAGCGTAGATGTCTATTGGGGGATGAAACGCACTGAAGGCTGACAGATGTACTCTGAGGAAGCTAATACATAAACCCCAAAGATTTTAAGGACAAGAGGTAATTTGGTATATCTGGGATCTTAGCAGGTAAAATTCCTTGCTGATTACACCAGTACATAACTTTGCTTTGTTTTTACACCACTTTGCTTTATAACATTTTCTGGTAGCCTTTTCTTCTGCTGTTCAGAATGAGCATCAGATGAATAAGACCTCTAACTCTGATGTCCATCCAAATACCATGCCCTCAGGTGAAGCATAGCTGGGCTGGGTTGCAAATTCATCCTTCGTCCTGGGTTAGCAGCTGACATATCAGATGAGTACAGAGAGGAAACTGGACAGATAATTGAAGAAGCTCTGAGTACTAGAACTGTCACTCTCCCACCCCCCCCCCCCAGTGCTACAAGGATGACTTGTGTCTTGTCCTGCCTGATTCTCAATACCCAGAGTAAGCGGGGAATTGGAGGGAACACATATCTCAGGGCTCCTGACCATTGTATGAAGAACATGTTGCCCAGAGCGCCTGGACTGCAATCCCCTCTGGAGCAAAACTCTTTTCACTTATTATTCACATGGGAGGTGAAGAGATATGTGGATAGGAGACCTACAATCAGAACACCTCCAGGAGAGTCAGGTCATGTAACTCCCGCTCGTGTCTGTGGAAAAATGCCTGCTGAAAGTATCCACCAAAGTACTGTGGATCCTTGGCAGCTCGTGGCTCTCCTCCTAGGGAATCATGAAGGAGGCTCAAAACAATACTGGAGGACCTTCCACTCAAGTGTGATGCTCTATTCTGTGCTAAAACAGATGAGTCCCTTCACTCACTGAAGGTCTCCTGAGCCACATTGTGATTGCTGGGTAGTACACATCTGCACTCAAAAGAAATCCCAGATGACCAGTCCCACCTGAATTTTATCACCAGCAGCAGTGCAAATCAAGCATCAGAGAAGATGCTCTTGGACAACCATCTTCTACCTCCCAACCACAACCACCCTCGGGACTGACATTTTGACGGGACCTTCAACAGCTGTGCACCAACTGTCCCTCCTGGATTTTCACAACCCCTCGGGCTTTTTTACTCCTTTTTGGAGGATGTTTTTTTCACTACCTATTTGTCTGGACAGAAATCACAATGGAAGGATGAGTAGAAGAGGTCATTTCTTTGAGGTATACCAGCCAGTTCTCTTCCCTGCCCCCACTGCCCTTCCCCATGCTCTTTTAGGGACCCTTCCCATGAGAACATCCTATTGCTGTAGGTAGAATTGTTCCTTCAGCTGGAAGCAAAATAACTTTTATTTCCTAAAACAAGGGGAAAGGGGTTCTACTCAAGGCATTTCCCTCATTCCCCAGAAGAAAGGTGGATGGAGATCTATTTTGGACCACAGGAAACTGAAGAAGTTAATCCACTGCTTAAATTTCACGATGGTGACTCTATTGTCCAAGTCTCTCAATCTCAAAGTCGCATACTTTCACATAGACATTCATCCAGCATACAGGAGATTCCTGAGATTTGTGGCTGGTCAACAGCACTATCAATACAGAGTTCTCCCCTTTGGATTCTCGACAGCACCAGGAGTGTTTACCAAGGTATTGGCAGTGGTAGCAGCTCACTTTCCTTGGCAGGGGGCCATGGTTTACCATTACTTAGATGACTGACTTCTGAAGGGATGATCTTCCCAGGAAATATGAGAAGCAACTTTTATGCTTCTGCATCCATTTGAGAAGCTCGAAATAGAAATGAACCTGGGAAAGTCCATCCTGGAACCCTCTGTCAATAGAATTCATCAGGACAAGGCTGGATGCTGTTACAGCCAAGACTTACATACCGAGGAACCACTTCCTCTCCGCCACCAGGCTCATTTAGTGACTACATTTGAGCCTCAAAACATGCATGCAATCCTGCCTGGCACTATTAGACCATATGGCCACAAGTACTTATGTGATTCTGTTCACAAGTATTCACTCAAATGTCTGCAAGCCTGGTTGTGCACTATCTATACTCCAGCCAAACACAGTCTTGAGCTACCAAGTCCCTTAGCCTTGGTAGGAGGATAAAAGAAAAGTATGTGTGTGGGGTATCATTCAACACCCCTCTTCCAACAAAGACTGTGACCACAGGGAACACACATGGAGGGACAGGTTGCCCAGAGGATACGGTTCCCTCACGAGACTATGCTTCATGTCAGTGTGTTGAAGCTGAGAGCACTCAGACTAGCCTGCAAACAATTTCTCCCCTGCATTTGCAGCAAGTCAGTCCAGGTACTATCAGACAACATGATGGAGGTCTATTATATCAACAAACAGGAATGATTGTGCTTTTCCTAGTTCTGCATGGAGACAATCTCCTTCTGGAACTGGTGCATATCCATGCAGATTACCCTAACTGTCATGGGTCTCATCACCAAGCCCACTTAATATAGGATAGTCTGAAGCACCAATCTTGTCACCAGCTTCCCTTCATTGATCAGGGCCTGGAACAGCTCTTAACGTCCTGATGCACCTTATTGTCAAAGCTGGCCAGCTTGTCCTAGATGTTAAAATTGTATTTGACCATCAGAGCTTGGCAGTTGAGACTCAGAACTGCAAAGAAGCCATGGAATACATCTTCTTGCCAAAGAGGTGAAGGCTCTTGAGTCTTTCTCAAGTGGCATAGACCAGGGTTGTCTTAGGCAACTACACTCAGTGGCCGCAGATACCACCAGCAATCTAGGAGGTGAGGGAGAAAATAAGTACTCTGATCCTTTTGCAGTAATGAAGTACCTCTTCTTAGCTCGCTTGGATACCAGTGGGATTGTGATGGGTGTCTACCTGAGGGCACTGGTGGGTTAAAGCATGGCCTCATTAATAGAGAATGCCACCGTGCTCAGGCCCTAGCTGTGCAAAATTTCCAGCAGTTTTTATGGTGCTCCCTGGACCTCTTCCAGGGAAATCTGAAGTGACTTTGCCACTTTCTTAAGTAGTCCTGGAAAGCTTTAGGGTCATCAGGTGGAGAAGCTGGAATCACCATGTCATCCAGGAAAAAAAGGGAACAAAGTCATAGGTATAGATTCCTCTTCTTCTTGTTGCTCTTCTTGTTGCTGCTGGGGTTGAGGCTCCTGAGAAGGCTGAGGGAGCTCCTCTTCTATCCTGGGAACTCTGGGTCTGCTTTGGTTCCTTGTTCCTTGATGTGGTTGTAGTGGGTGATGAAGACCAGCAGGTCTTTTAGGATCCAATACAGCCTCTGTGGGAACTCATAAATCTTTGGTACAGTGCCTCACATGGCAGGGTACCAGTGAATATAGGGGAAATATTCTCTTGTATGGAAGTGGTAAGAAACCTTGGAACCTCCAAATCCCCTGTCCGGGCTCCAACCTGTCACAGAGCCTCTTGGGGCATACCAAGGGACCAGATTTATGACACAGTCCTCTCCCAACTCTGAGAATTCAGATTCCAGATCCAGATGGGCATAGGCGTGGGAAGTATGGGTGAGGGGGGTGCTGTATCATCCCCAGGTTTTATGGGGGGCTCCAGCTGTCGGCCCCACTCCCGGTCCTGCACTTGGAGTCCTAGCTGTGGCCTCAGGCTTGGACCCCTTACTCCTGTCCGCATTCCCCCCTTTCGGAGCCACAGTCCTGCTCCCAGCCTCAGCTCTAGGAAGCAGCGGAGGCGCAGATAGGGGTAAAGCGGGAGACATAAGATAAAAAAGGGATTTGCAGTTTTGCTGGCTTTCAGCACCCCCACTATAAAAAGTGTCCCAGCACCACTGCAGATGGGGAGCCCTTGGTATCAGAGGAGTGGGTGGTGACCTGCCTCTTCTCATTGTTGGTACCAGAGAGACTGACTCGACCCCTACTTGTGTATGGGGACAGAGGTAGGTACAGTAACAGTATTGGTACCAGCTGCAGTTCCAGTGGCCGGAGTTGAGTCTGGAGAGGAGAGATTACTCCGGTTCTGGGAGCAGGAAAATGTCTTTAGCTTGCTTCTTGGCTCCCAAAGCTGATGGAATCATTTCCATGACTTGAGTCATGAAGATAGGGGGAGGCAGATCTGACAGTACGGACTATGGTTTTGGTGTAGAAGAGGCATCCCCGGTACCAAAGGGTGCTGTAGTTTTCTCTTTCAATCTCAGTCTGATCATTCCCAGTACCAGACGGTCCTACTCCAGAGAATGGAGCCAATAACTAGCTTTGGGATGGGAAATCTGTCTCTTTTTAGAGGGCTTGGAAGGGGAATCTTTCTTCTTATCCTTATGGAAGAACTTATATCTCACTGCCCATTTGCTTTCGGATCTGTTCTCCAGACTCTCAGAGCTGGAGAGGGGCGGAGGTTATCAGCCCACGCAGCACCAAAGACGACCTCCTTCAGGCCAACATACTATCAGGGTTTCCCGCTCAGAAGCTGCTCCCATCTTCATGGCTTCCATCAAAACTCTCCACATTGTTTAGTCCTACTTGTGAATAACCTGGAGATAATGCACCTGGAAGGGATGTGCACTTCTCCCAGGCAGTACAGACAGGTGTCATGGTATCCTGTGACCAGGAACAACTTGTGGCAGGTATTGTAGCTTCTGAAGCTGGAGATCTTAGGCATACTCCTGACAACCTGAGAGGGGTGAGGCATGGCAATGGTTTCCCACCCCAGGAGGTTTCCAAGATAAGGAACCAGACCCTTATAAACTAATTCCTAATTAACTATATTAAGAGCTAACTAACTATGGCTACTTCTACACTTGGAGCTAGGGGTGTGATTCCCAGCTCACACAGCCATACCTGTGCTAGGTCTCATCAAGCAAAAATATTAGTGTAGCCAGGGTAGCAGTGACACAGGCTGGCTGTGCAGAGCACAACTCTGCTTGAATCCTGCGGGCACGTACTCGGCTTTTAAGCCTGTGCTGCAGCTCCCATTGCCTGGGCTACCCCAGCTACACTGTCGTTTTTAGCATATGTTTACGCAATCTGGGAATCATAGCCCTAGCTCTGTAGTGTAGACATACGCCAATAGACAATAAACTTTTCTAAAACTATTTACAGCAGCGTCAGAAGGAGCCAGCACGAACACTAAAGCTCCATCCTAGACCATGAGCGGTAAGAAGGAACTAAGTTGGTGGTGGTCCTGCAGACCTTTTTATCCCTTGTATTAGAGTACATTGGGATCTATCTTAATGCACAACCACAGTACACAAAAAAAGTATTTGTTTAATAGCTCAGCCTGAATTTTACAGTTTGCTCCACTGGAAATTTAATCTTTTATCTAGTGTTCATGACTTTACCCAGTTGAAAAGATGTTCTCTCCATTGGTTTCTTGTTGCTGTTCAACTGATAATATATCTTAATATTTGGGGGGGTTTCTAAGTGGGATCCTCTGCACTTTCCAGTGATAGTCCTGAAATAACTTTAGAGAAGAAATAATGAGCCTCCTCTTAGGTTCTCTAATACAAGGTAAGCAGCTTTACAAGGCTTAGCTAGTCTCTGGTGACCTAACTGCATACTTTACTCCTACGACAGGCTAACATAAGCAGCCCACTTCCCAGGACAACTCAGTACTTAAAACATCAGCTTTCCTATTTTTTAAGACCATGCACAATTTTTGAATCAGAGAGATCATGTTGCCATGGATGAGATTGTTAGAAACATTTCATGTTTGGAGAGATCTTCATATTAATAAGCAAATTATATATTGATTGTTCTCAGGGACTGATATAGTTTCCCAATTCAATGGGGGCAGCATGGGGTCACTGCCCTCCCTGCAATTATGGGGTCAGAGAGTGCCAAGGCCTGTGGGGTCACAGCCCTTCCCATGGGAATGCAGGACTCTGCCCTGCATGCAGCCAGGGGGCCACTCCCACTGCAGCTTCTCCCTGAACTGTGGCCCTGTTGCCAGTGGGACAGATATACTTGACCCCTGACTCCATTCCCACCTCAAGCCCAGCACCATACCGGCAAGGGTGGGATTTGGGACCAGCTAAGCAGCCAAGTTGCTCCCAGCACTACAATGGCAGGCACTAAACCTGAGCAGTGCTGCAATCCTGCGTGCCAGGTCGCAATGTCACTCACTCAGATTCGGCCTGGCCACCTCTTCATCATGTTGGAGGGGCAGCCGGGCCAAACCTGAGATGAGGGGCCCTGTCTGCAAGTGCACCGAGTGCACACTGGTCGATCCGGGCCTGCTTTCTCTGGGTGCAATTACACCCATGGACCCTAGCTACCCGAGGCCCTTGGTTGATCTGCTCTTTTTTTAAAATTTTACAGTTGTTTTGATTTGTCTGCCTTTAATTCATATTATCATGAGCAGACCTTGTGTCTGAATCGCTGAAGCCTAATGAGTTTGACATATTGCCAATCAGCACTACTGTATTTATATTGGATCAGGCTGCTAGTGAGTCACACCATCCCTGCTGAGAGCACGAGGTCACTTGCTGCTAGATCAGAACAGCAGAAGAGCTCCCTGACTGTAGATGAGCTGGAGAGTAGAAAAAGACTTAGGTAATGGGAAGATTTGAGACACCTAAATACCTTTGAAAATCTGTCCTCAAAAGAGGCAGGTAGGTGCCCCTCGGGATTTTCCAAAATGCCTAAGCAGGTGAGGCACTTAACTACCCTTGACTTCAATATGAGTTAGGTGCCTAAAATGCTTGGGTGCTTTTCTAAATCCCACTGGTCACCTACCTACATTTTTAGGTGCTTTCAATTTCTTTCAAAATCTGGTCTGTAGCATGTATCTTTCATAAAGTTTCCTACATTCTGCATAAGAGACCGTCATTCACCAGTAAGCTCAAGTTTCATTGCATGTACTGGCTGGACAAACAGTATAAGTTATATTGCAAAGAAGAAGAAATGAAGAGTTATATGGCTCTATATTATATACTTATATCTAGAACTAATCTCTTTTTAGGGTCAGATTGGAAAAGAAAAAGTGTTATTACTCTCTCAAGCTCTGCCAATGTGCACTTGGTGCACTTTTAACAGGGCCACTGTAACGAGGGGCCTCCTTTTCACCCCCGCTCTGTGGGACCCCTGTGCCCACAAATCAACCAGAGACCTCTTATGGATGTGTCAAGGTTCCTTCCCCACTCTGGACTTTAGAGTACAGATATGAGGACCTGCATGTGAACCCCTAAACTGAATTACCAGCTTAGATTTGGTTTTGCTGCCACCACTCCCAAATACTAACTCCCTTCCCTGGATAGTCTTGAGAGACTTCTTCACCAAGTTCCTGGTGAGTCCAGATCCAATCCCCTTGGATCTTAAAACAAGGAAAAATCAATCAGGTTCTTAAAAAGAAGGCTTTTAATTAAAGAAAGAAAGGTAAAAATCATCTCTGTAAAATCAAGATGGAAAATAACTTCATAGGGTAATCAAATTCATAGAGCCCAGAGGAACCCCCTCTAGCCTTAGGTTCAAAGTTACAGCAAACAGAGGTAAATCCTCTTAGCAAAAAGGAATACTTACAAGTTGAGAAAACAAAGACAAAACTAACACACCTTGCCTGGCTGTTACTTACAAGTTTGAAATATGAGAGACTGGTTCAGAAAGATTTGGAGAGCCTGGATTGATGTCTGGTCCCTCCTAGTCCCAAGAGTGTACACCCCAAAACAAAGAGCACACAAACAAAAGCCTTTTCCCCACCAAGATTTGAAAGTTTCTTGTCCCCTTATTGGTCTTTTGGGTCAGGTATCAGCCAGGTTACCTGAGCTTCTTAACCCTTTACAGGTAAAAGGATTTTGGTGTCTCTGGCCAGGAAGGATTTTATAGTATTGTACACAGGAGGGCTGTTCCCTTCCCTTTATAGTTATGACTATAAAGCAAGCTCCCACCACCTTCTATTTACAGACCGCTCCAAACTAGCCACCTGGCGGATAGCTAGCTTCTCCAGCAAGCAGGGACGCACAGCCCTTCACGCCTGCCTGCCCGCCCGCCCGCCCGCCCGTCCCTCTCTCTCCTCTCTTTCCTGCCTACTTGCCAGCCCTATATAGCCCCCTGGCTAATAAGGCCCACAGGTATTTCTCTTCTATCAATTAGGCATGGCATACTCAGCCAGCCCCAATTAATTGGAGCTGGGCTAAAAGGGGCTGGCTCAGGACCTCCTGGCTGGCATCCTGTTACAGCTCCCCATCTCAGCTCTGGCCTGGCTGTCCCTCCAACATGATGCAGTGGTGCTGCCACTCACAGTCGACTGTCCAAATTTTCATATATGACTATCTCCCAGCTTTCTTTGTTCAGCAGTCAATGACTACATAGATGATGTCTAAATTGACATGTGTGGCTGGCAACTGTCCTAAATTCAACAGTAGATAAGAGTTTATAATAGGCATCAACTGGGGAGTCTGATGTGCTTTACTTTATGAGCTGAGACACATAGTCCCTCTTACTGTAACTGCAACAGGAAACTGCTCATGCTCTCCACTCTTCTGCTTTCACTGACAGCACTCTCCAGAAAATCTTTCCGTGATTTTCAGCTGGCTGTCAATAAGCAAGACTTTGTATTGAGATTACACTCTCTGAGAAAACAGCAGCACGGGGAGTCCCAGTGATAGAGTCCGAGAGAGGAAGTTGAAGGGTAGCTTTAGTTTCCAAAACTTTTCCCCAAAATAGTCAGGTCAGGAAATCACTTATTCCCATCCATCTCTTTCCCTGAAACCCAGTGAGAGAAGTGGGGGAAAGAGAGCTGGAAAGAAGGGCTTCATTAGACGCAAAGTATAGTGTCCAGAGGAGTCTTTGCCCCAGAGCTTCAACTTGGACAGGCTCTTTTTGCTGCAGCTGCCACTACCGGGAAGAGTCAGATTAGAAGTGAAGTGTTAGCCTTGAGGAACACTGTGTCATGTAGGCAGGATTCAGTAAGGCAAAGTGACTGTTCCAGAGGCATACTGCTCAAATTGGACCTTCCCCCGGAGCTCCCATCCCTGTTCCCTACCCTGCATCTCTTCTTCCTCCCTAACCTCATTCCTCAGCCCTCTGCCATTAAGTCAGGCTGCTTGCTCCTTCTCCTCCATGCTACCTGGACCCCAGTGTGAGAGCACTGAAACTTCCACCCCCAAAAAAATCAGGCAGACACTCAGCATGGAAAATTTAAGCCTGACTGGTTTAAGTTTGGCAAAGTTATACGCAACTGAAAATGGAGTCTTATAATGGTAAGTGTCAGGCAACCTTAACTCTAGGTGTCACTACCTATGCAACCTAAAATATATGCAGACTACCAGATCAGATCATTAAACTTATGTTTAGGACCTCTGAGTTCAAGTAGGAAACAAAGAGCTACAGCATACAGCCTGAGTCGGGTTGTTTCCTGATTCATCTTGTATCGAGAGCTATGTGCATGTAAAATTATACAAAGTCAATTGAATGTGTGTTTTGCTTTACTTTGTAATTAAAAAAATTTGAGACCATAAAAATGATGAGTTTTCTAACACTTTTTTTCTACAGAGTAGGTGCTGTAAAAATATTTAGCTTTTGGAAAGATTCTATCATTTGAAGAAGAATTCCTATTTATACTGATAGGGAATATTGCTGAAAAGACTAAAATCTTTCAAAATGCTAGATATTTTTACATGCCCTCACTGTACATGTCTCTGTCAATACAGTACCTATTAAACTGATTTGTATGTACACCTCTACCCAGATATAAAGCAATCCAATATAACATGAATTCGGATATAAAGCAGTAAAGCAGTGCTGGGGGCGGGGGAAGAAATCAGGGCTGCACACTCCAGCGGATCAAAGCAAGTTTGATTTAACGTGGTTTCACCTATAACGCAGTAAGATTTTTTGGCTCCCGAGGTCAGTGTTATATTGGGGTAGAGGTGTATTTATATTAGAATTATTAGGTCTGTGTAAAACCACCAGAAGAATAATGTTCCAATGCTTGGTATTGTCAGGGCAACACTCCAGATCTCACATTTAATTCACTCTTGTTTATTCATAGATTTATAGATTTTAAGGCCAGAAGGGAGCATTATAATCATCAAGCTTGACTTCCTGCACAACAAAGACCACAGAATTTCACCAATCTCTAACGTGACTCCATTTTGTATCTCTTTCTTTAAAATAAATATATATATATAGCTAAAATGGGGATAAGAATCCTGCTGGAATATATTTTCTTAGCTTTTACCCTAGTCACTGTTCCTTCACTTTTTCCTGTGTAATTCAAACTACCTTGTTCTCTTTTCCCTATATATATATGCATATGCTTTGGAAAGAGAACAAGGTAGTTTGAATTACACAGGAAAAAGTGAAGGAACAGTGATTAGGGTAAAAGCTAAGAAAATATGTTCCAGCAGGATTCTTATCCCCATTTTAGCTACACAACCCAAAGTAGGTCTGAGATGAAAACTTCTACCAATTTCCCATCAGTCTTAGAAAACTTTCTACATTAGTATGCTTGCAAATGCAATTTTGAACAGCGAGAATCATTCTCCACAAGTCATTGGAGATTAGCTCTCCATTTTTCACTTTGCGTAAGAGTGAACAAGATTGATCTCCCTCATTGTCACTTAGTCTTTTGAGATGAAATCCACTGCTCCTGCTCTTTGCAGCCATATAAAGATGGTTTCAAGTCCCTGACTACTGTCCTCATTGGCAACATGCACATTGCCAGAGGATTTCTAGGTATAAATCCTTTGCCCCAATAGATGGGGTTGATGGGTAGCCAGTAATTTCTCTGAAAGTAGAGATTAATGAACTCAGATTATGATCCAAGCCCATGTTCCACTAAAGTAAATGGCAGTTTTGCCATTGACTTCAGTGGGTGTGTATTTGGTCCAGTGTCTTCAGGGTTTCCTTCATTCATCCCTGTACATCCAGTAAGGAGGTCAAAGCTCCATCTCTGCCTCTGCATATGACAACCAATAGCTGACCTTTTACTGTATGCACAAGAATGTATCCCGTGCTGTTTCTTCCTCTTAGGACATTTGACAATGCTCTGATGGAGAGAAAAGGCTGAACTGTCTCTGTCCAAAACAGGGTAAGTGAGGGATCAGACATGATTTCTACATATGCTGTTTGGAGACATGATGTAATCACACTCGCACCATTGCTTCTGATTGGAGTCCATAAACACATGCTGCATCTGCTCATTTTCTCCACCATCTATTTTATTAAAGATTAACAGCAACAGCGTAAAGAAAGGCATTGATGTGTTGGCCTTTTGTGGCTGTACAAAAGGGGGGGTTACTTTGTAAACTGAGAAATTCCTCCCCATGCACTGTGTGTGAAGGAAATGTCAGAGCAAACAACAGCAAGATGGGAACAACTAAAAGTATAGAAAACCCCAAGGTGGGCCCAATATGAGAAATCAAGGTTAAATATATAGGTGAACAATTCACAGTTAAGAGAGGGAAAGGGTAGGAGGGATGTTGTGGTTTTACATGTAGCAAAGGAAAAAAACGAGACTTGGCATATTTCTGCATGAGATGTTCATTTCTTCGCTGACCGTGCGTGGAAAACAGTAGATGAATTATAGAGCACATTAAATACATCTCTTGTGAACCACAGTAAGAAAGTGGATGGACATTATGGAGGCAGCATGTTAACACTGTCATGATTGAGATACTGAAATATCTGTTCACCAGTAGTCTGATAAGAATGTAGCAAGCCTTGTGCATTTTGTTTTCAAAATGTGATGGCCAGCAGGAAGAATCAAGAGAAATTATATTTAAAAACTTCATTATTCAATTGAAAGGTTAAGCCTTTATTTGCACAAAAGTAAGGACATTTAGTTTTATCATTTGCAAACTAACTTTGTCCTCTTGCACTAATGCATTGCATTCCTCACATTAATGTGCAACTTAAGACAATGTGTTATATTTATTCAGCAAATATTACATTGTACAAGGAACTACACTTTTTAAACAGTAGATGTATAAATGTTGTACTCTGCTTTTCTGTAATTATTCCAGAGCTGTACTTTAAATACAGCTTCTCTAATATGACTATGTAAAAGTGCTTAATTCTGTACTATGAATGTATATTTGAAATATACCCTTTTCTCAGTGCTTAAACTTGTAATGAAAGAGGTGCCGGGGCTCAAGTAATTTTTTTACATTCGTAACCAATGCAACAAAGCCCCGAAGTGCCAGGGCTATGAACTGCTAAGTCTAGAGGTACCAGGGCTCAGCCTTGGCAAGTCATGGTACAAATTAAGCACTGCCTTTTCTGTAATTATCAGAGCACATTACATTTTGTATTTGTCATGTGATCATGTACTTTAAGAGCTTACTGTAATGCACAGGGGCAGAATTATACTTGCTATAGGAACCTTAGCTCTGAATTTACCTGGCCATATTTTTTGTTACATCCCATAATTCCTCACTGAGGCAATGACTTTGCACAAGATGAATGTTGGTGCTGAATTTGGCTCATCGTTTTTTGTATCAGTCTCAAAGGTAACAGTATATCAATAGTTTTGGGTATACATCTAGATAATATTTAGAGTCATAAGCTTCCCACAAGTAACTCTCATTAGCCAGAAAGGGAATGGTCTGCAAATACTGGAAGGAGAAAAAAATCAAGTCCAATTCAATACAGCATTTGCTTTCTGTTTTTTTTCTCTGGCACTAATTCCCAAGTGTCTTCCGTATGCTTTCATTGTTCTCCCCATATGCACAAGTCCTATAGAACTTTAAAGGGATGAATCCAGTAGGGCTCTACAGAAATTATTCTAAAAATTTACAGAATTTAAAAGGGAATGAGATCACTTCAACAGTTCTATAGCGGGGATCTTATCCCCTAGGAAGACACTTCCATAAGATTCTGCATTTGTGTATACCAAGGATTGACAACCTTTGGCCCACGGCCCGCCAGGGTAAGCCCCCTGGTGGGCCGGGCTGGTTTGTTTACCTGCCGCGTCTGCAGGTTTGGCCGATCACGGCTCCCACTGCGGCTGCGGGAAGCAGCACAGGCCGAGGGATGTACTGGCCACTGCTTCCCGCCGCCCCCATTGGCCTGGAGCGACACAATCGGCCAAACTTGCGGATGTGACAAACTGGCCCGACCCTGGCAGACCGCGTGCCAAACGTTGTCAATCCCTGGTGTATATGTACCTGAAAGGAAATTTTGTGATGCACCTGATCTTCTAATGCACATAATTGGCCAAATTCAACCATGATATAATTCCATCTATTTCTCCCAAGATGAATTTGGCTTATTATATCTCAAGGAAAGTCTGATCATATTTAAGTCTCTATGCGTAGTTTCATTAATTAAGGAGGAGATATCAAATATTACATATACATCAAATGAAAGGTAAGGAGACACAAGAACCGATGCTCAGTTGCTACTGTACTTTGACTATGGTCATTAACCATATACACAATCTCTGGAATTTTAAAAAGATTAATAGATGTCCTGATATTCTGATTACACTTTCCCAGCTCCTAGTAAAGTTTGAGTACAAACCATAGACAACAGCAGGGACTTTTCTATCTTCTGAGATGCTCTCATTTCTGGCAGATTTGGAGCTCAATCATTCCCTAGGCTACCATTGCTATGGCTGGCTTCCAGGAGGAGTAAGTGAACATATAGAATCAGCCTCCTTGGGCAAACAGAGTGAGCACACACCACAGCACTCAACTGAGTGCTAAGAGAAAGTGTACAGGTTAACACATCAGCCTATGTAACACAGACTCCAGCCCTTTGGGTAAAAGAGTTAGGGAGATGCCCAACTCCACTAGTGGTTACTGCATGTGCTACAGGCAGCAGCAAGCCCTAGTCAGGACACATTTTGTTTCTGGTCAGAGGACGACTTCATCATGTGACAACTGCCTTGACATCCATCCCCTCCTTCCTGTGGATTTCTGTCTTGGCTGGCAGGAGTCATTTGTAGGATAAACTGGGCAATGCCTCTATACCTCTTCCTCAAACAATTTAGGGCAGAATTTAGCCCTTAACATTTAAAAAAAAAACAAGTTGAACTGAAATGCATTTTAATTATGCAAGACAGACTTAATTTACCAGGCCCAATAACAGGATATCAAGTAGAGTTAAGTACCAGAGTGATGAGGGCAGTATAGAAACTAAAGAGCACAGAAGAGTTGGAAAAAACATGCAATGGATTTCAATAGATGAGATTTCTGACAATGACAGGAAATGAATTAGAAACAAAGTATCTTTTACCTTTAATTGCATCCTTTTCTTTTCATATTAACAGATATTGGTAGAAGGTGTTCTCTAGTGCCCATCACTATAGTATCTAAGCACTGCACTGATAAACTAGCTCTGCACCAAGAAGTCCAGATTGGATATTAAGGAGTAATTCTGCTGTCCTTCCTTCCCATATGCCAAGGGAAAGCTTTCCTAACCACAGTCTTCACTCTCATTTTAGTGGAAATTTTTTTTAATGAAAAAGTAGTTTGCTCTGTGCTGGTGGTGAGCTTTTGGTTAGTTTAATCCAGTGTTCTCAACCTTTCCAGACTACTGCACCCCTTTCGGGAGACTGAGATGAAACTTGGGGTATGCAAGACAAATCCCTTATAAACTACTTACTTACAAAATCAGACATAAAAATACAAAAGCGTCACAGCCCACTACTGCTGAAAAACTGCTGACTTTCTCATTTTTACCATACAAATTATAAAATAAATCAATTGGAATATAAATACTGTATTTACATTTCAATGTGATACGTGAACCTGTTTTTCACTTGTGAGCCTCGACTGAAGCTGGAGCCCTGGCTGGCAGAGCTGAGGCAAGTAACTTAGCTTTGTGGGTCCCCCGGTGGCATGGTGCCTCGGGCAGTTGCCCTGCTTGCCACCCCCTAATGCCAGCCCTGCACTTGCAACCCTCCCTAAACTTGTCCTGTGACCCCACCACCACCCTGGGGTTGTAACCCCCAGGTTGACAGACACTGATCTAGATGAATTGATGCCTCCCTGAAAGACCTTTGTGTACCCCCATGAGAACATGCACTCCAGATTGAGATCCACTGGTCTAATCTCCTCTGGAAGCTCAGTCCACAGCTATACCTCCTTGCTCAAGGGGATACACTCTTCAGCTCTCAAGCCTTTTAATCTGGAATCTCTTAGCTGGGGATGCGGGCCTGAGTTTCCAATTTAAAACCAGACTTAGAAGAAAACCAAAGTGTTTTGAGGCCAGAAATATCAACCAAATTCTAGGCTCATTTTTCATCACAGCAAATCAGAATGGAAATTACCAGCCACTGGAGAGCAGATTAAAATTTAATGCAGTGGAGAAACGCTGGAACTTAAAACTAAGTTACTAGAGAAGCACTTACATCAGCTGAGAAGGTGTCAAAACAAAATACCAGAGGAATGGCTGGTATTTATTATTGAGTATATTGTTCTACAACCATATAACCAGCAGGATGCAATTGGGGGTACTGAACAGGACAGGAAAACTTCCAGTGCTAGATTACACACCTTACATTTCAGTGCAAGGGGGTTTTATTGTCCATTAAACAGCTTAGACTCATAGACTTTAAGGTCAGAGAAATCACCATTTACACTAGTTTAAACTGCAAATGACCTGTGCCTCATGCTGCAGAGGAAGATTTCTTTGAACTCTTTGGCTGGTGTAGTTTTACATGCATCAGCCAAAATAAACAGAACCAGTCTGGCTCTCTTCACCAGCTACTGAACACCACTGTAAACTGTATTTCCTCATCCCATGTCTCCTGCCACACACGGGCACATTCCTTAAACTGAGACAATCATGCCATTTATGATACCAGTATATCACAGGTCCAGCTCTATTAGGAACTCCTTGAAAAGTCCCCCTTAGGTCTGAATACAGCGTTGGATCGCCACTGGCTGAGTGATAGTAAAAAGTATGTCAGTACAGGAAAGTCATCATGTATCCAGGAAATGTGACTAGTTTTCCTATCAAGGTCACCCAAAAGAGAAGCTTAATTACTAGCGTACAAAAAAGACAGAGGGCCATGGATGGCAATAAACAGGGCTAGATCAAAGCACAGAAAATATAGACTCAGGCCTAGGGCCCCAGCTTCTGGAGTCTCGTGATGAGTCAGAATCTCAAGTTTCTTTTAAAAGAAAAAATAGCCATTTCAAGCCCTCATGCACGCAAACAAGCTTGAAAACCTGGACTCTAATATAACCAATGCAGGGATGTTCTGCTGCAGCTGCATATAGTCTGAAATAACAGATCTGAAAGATGAATGAGACAATCCTCGCCTTAGCTCTGAAAGCAAAGCTGCCACCCAGTGAGGTGGGGCCATGCACAGAAGCGTGGTCACAATGTAAGGGCAGGGTCATGGGAAGGGGACATGAGTGGACTGTGCTTAGGATCTAGGATTGCCATAATTCAGCCCTGGAATGAGCCCTCTAAATTGTGGGGAAATATTCCCCTAACAGGACAATCAGTCACTTCTGCCTACTTTTTAAGCAGGTATTTGAACCTGGGCTGCAAGGCCTCTTTTCCAATTGAACCTGCTTGGGGTGTAGGGATAGCTATGTGTTGGAGAAACCATTCTGCTCTTAGATATTCAGCATGCAACATGCAGAAGGGGACATAGAAAATTTTGCCAGAAGCAGGAGTTGCAGTCTGTGAGAAGAAAAGAGTTCATTTGCTTGAGAGGTCCCTGGTTCAGTCCTCACTGTGGCAGAGTGCATGGAAAAGAAAAAACCTATCTGCCTGCAATAGGCACCAGAAGCTAAGAACTATGTTACTAGAACAGACCCAATAGCGTATGTGATACCATTTATTGGCAAAAATAAGGCCTTTTTTGTTTTTAAATTCTTGCACTAATATGTCTGTTTCAAATTCTTCTGCTAGTTTGAGGATACAGAAATATCAATTCAAATCAGAGATAACTAATGCTCTTGACCAGTAGGCGTAATGCAAATTCAAAAGGCTAGAAAAGAAAGGAGGTCAAATTTAATGTGGACAGGAAACTCTGTTCAGCCTTTACACACAGTTGCAATGGCCAACGGGGACATGCTTTGCACTGAGGTCTCAATAGGAATAAACCAGAAAATAGATCTATTTGAAATTGTTGGAAGCAAATATTTGGCCCAGTTTGCATTTGGACCAGATGATAAAATGTAAATATAAAGCTGAATAAAGGGCTTGATCTTGCAAGTTCTTTACACATGGAGCTGCCAGTGAAGCTAATGGAAGTTCTGCACTGGAAAGACTTTCAGAGGATTTGGTTCAAAAAGTGGAATGACATTTTTGCCCTGAAAAGTGACTTTCTGCTCAGTGAAAATACCACAAAAGTATTTTCCCTCCAGCTCTTTTGGAAAACCCAACCTAAATCCCTAACATTTTAAAATCCAGAATGTCTGTTTGCAAATGCTCAGCATTGCTCTGGCTAATAACGTGAAATCTGCACTATTTAAAAACCCACAGTCAGGAGTGAGATAAGACAACATGGTTCAGTGGGGTGCTTTTGATAAACAAAGCATGCCTAAAAACCAAAAGCTAAAATCCCTCAGATGGATTGCTTTAAGGCACAGCCATCAAGCCAAAACACTCAGAATTACCACAGAGACCAATATGCAGACATAGCAATGGCATCAGAGAGGAAAACTGAAGATTTCAAAGATACTGTAAGTGGTGAATTCTGTACAGTGAGGCTGTGGAGTGTTGCACATATATTCCCAATATACAAACTGAAGAGCAAGATAGAGAGCCCGAGTTACCAGGATCATGCATTAATGAGAGGGCTGCTGCATTGCCAAGTGTCAGGGTCTGACAAGGGCAGTCAAGATCAAGGGTTGAAGAAGTGTCAAACCAGAGGCCAAGAGTAACAGAGAAGTTCTTAGTCAAGTTCCAGGCTGGAGTCGATACGAATATTCAGAGTCCAATCAGGTTTCAGGGTCTGAGTCAGGAGGCGAGGTCCAAATCAAGCTGAGACCAAACCCAGGAATTCAAGAGCAGGAATGGTTGTGGTAGGTACAGGAGATCTGTGCTATTGCCCAGACCATTCCTGCAATGCCCCTTAGGTTTATATTGGGCAGAGAACCAAACAGGACCTATGAGGCTGGTCTCTGTCAGACCCATGGAGGTGGAACCTCCCATGGTTTGTGTCCGCAGAGGTCGTGGATAGTAGAGCACAAGCTGGTTACAGGTGGAAGTTTTTTCTGCCTGGCAGCTTACTGTTCAAGAGCTGCTGGGCCTTACCTCAGCTCAGTCTTGCTCGGTACCTTCTCCTCTGCACATGTTAATAAACCAAGATGGCTGGATTATTATTACCAGACAATATCATCTAACTGATTTTGTCTAGAATTTTGTCACTTTTCACATGAAAACGGTGTCTGACAAGTGCATCCAAAATAGACCCCAAGAGACAGCTTTGAAGCAATACTCACTGAAATTAAATTTTGCACTGGACTGTGATCAATCCCAAAATGTAGTATTGATGGTGGCATTCTCCTTCTTTAGGGTCCCTAATAGGGATGTAATGGAAGGCAATCACTTTCTTAGTCATGATGTTATATTTGTAGCGCCTCACACTGCTCCCTTCAAAGCCTGCTACATCCAAACCACTGCTTCTTTCTGGTGGATGAAGCCTTGTGACTCCAGCCCCTCAAGACCATCTTCCATGGGGCCCTTGCTCTCACCTCCAGGAATATCTTTCCATTAGCTCCAGATGTCTTTCACTGATCTTTTCTCCAACGAGCCAAGATTTAGATAGCTTTCTTCACTTACCATCAGTTGAGCTCCATCTATTTTTTTCGTAGCTGATGGGAAGTAGGACGAATGTGGTGAGCATGACCATACCCCATATAAGGTGATTTCCCTCCCCCAACCCCCACAACATGAAGCATTTACAAAGTTTTATTTTGTGGGCTGCCAACCTCAAAAGCCTAATAAAAAAGGAACTCTTATTTCAAATCCCTCTATGGACTCACTTCTTCCATGATGCCCACAAGAAGTAAGTCAATTACTAAGAACATAAGAACGCACACTGGGTCAGACCAATGGTCCATCTAGCCCAGAATCTTGTCTTCCAACAATGGCCAATGCCAGGTGCTTCAGAAGGAATGAACAGAACAGGTAATCATCAAGTAAGTGATCCATCATAATAAATAATAATAATAAATATATCATTCTAGCTATTCTCTCCTCTGGGTTTCTCAGTGCATGTCCTCTATACCGTGTCTGTGATGTGTAGCTTGAAAACTCTTTGGAGGTAGAGCCTGTTTATAATTTGTATCTTTTAGAAAGAGAAGCATGTTGTTGGTGCTTAACATTAAATAACAGAAACATCACTGGGGGATTCACAAGGACCTCTAGACAATAGGAAAGAATCCAGTAAGGGGCCCTGCATCCTTCATTAACCTTTGGGGGATCCCTTGGTTTTGGATCTTTTACAAACCCCAACGTGCGAAACCTACTAAAACTGGGTTTCATGCATTTTTTTTTAACTGGGTAGAGAGCTTGCAGGTGGATAATAATATTGTATCCAAACATTGACACTTTCCACCACAATCTGAGACAAATGTGAATACTCTGTGTATTGCAGTGTCTGTGCACGACATTAATAGCTGAGATAAAGATGAACACAAATGGGGAGAGGGCAGAGGGAAGCAGTACAACAGTGAGTCAGCACATTCTCACACATTAGCCTGATCCTCGCTTTTGAACTCTCTGTGAAATGACTAATATCCCAGACAAAGTCAATATGTGCAATCAGAACCTCATCCAGCTCTGCTTATTTAAACAATATATCACCTTGTATTAGGGCCTTCTTTTGCAATATAAGCTATTTATTTCAATAGCATATTGTGGAAGGCATCACTGCAGTTTTCTTAAATTGCTCCAGTTAAAGCTGAGAAAGGAGAAGGAGGTCTATATAATATTTAGAAAGACACAGATCTGTATGTCTATACAAATGCAAGAAGTATGGGTAATAAGCAGGAAGAACTGGAAATGCTAATAAATAAATACAACTATGACATTGTTGGCATTACTGAAACTTGGTGGGATAATACACACAACTGGAATGTTGGTGTGGATGGGTATAGTTTGCTCAGGAAGGATAGACAGGGGAAAAAGGGAGGAGGTGTTGCTTTACATATTAAAAATGTACACACTTGGACTGAGGTGGAGATGGACATAGGAGATGGAAGTGTCGAGAGTCTCTGGGTTAGGCTAAAAGGGGCAAAAAACACGGGTGATGTCGTGCTGGGAGTCTACTACAGGCCACCTAATCAGGTGGAAGAGGTGGATGAGGCTTTTTTCAAACAACTAACAAAATCATCCAAAGCCCAAGATTTGGTGGTGATGGGGGACTTCAACTATCCAGATATATGTTGGGAAAATAACACTGCGGGGCACAGACTATCCAATAAGTTCCTGGACTGCATTGCAGACAACTTTTTATTTCAGAAAGTTGAAAAAGCTACTAGGGGGAAGCTGTTCTAGACTTGATTTTAACAAATAGGGAGGAACTTGTTGAGAATTTGAAAGTAGAAGGAAGCTTGGGTGAAAGTGATCATGAAATCATAGAGTTTGCAATTCTAAGGAAGGGTAGAAGGGAGTACAGCAAAATAGAGACAATGGATTTCAGGAAGGCGGATTTTGGTAAGCTCAGAGAGCTGATAGGTAAGGTCCCATGGAAATCAAGACTGAGGGGAAAAACAACTGAGGAAAGTTGGCAGTTTTTCAAAGGGACGCTATTAAGGGCCCAAAAGCAAGCTATTCCGATGGTTAGGAAAGATAGAAAATGTGGCAAAAGACCACCTTGGCTTAACCACGAGATCTTGCGTGACCTACAAAATAAAAAGGTGTCATATAAAAAATGGAAACTAGATCAGATCACAAAGGACGAATATAGACAAATAACACAGGAATGCAGAGGCAAGATTAGAAAGGCAAAGGCACAAAATGAGCTCAAGCTAGCTATGGGAATAAAGGGAAACAAGAAGACTTTTTATCAATACATTAGAAGCAAGAGGAAGACCAAGGACAGGGTAGGCCCACTGCTCACTGAGGAGGGGGAAACAGTAACGGGAGACTTGGAAATGGCAGAGATGCTTAATGACTTCTTTATTTTGATCTTCACTGAGAAGTCTGAAGGAATGTCTAGTATAGTGAATGCTTACGGGAAGAGGGTAGGTTTAGAAGAGAAAATAAAAAAAGAGCAAGTAAAAAATCACTTAGAAAAGTAAGATGTCTGCAAGTCACCAGGGCCTGATGAAATGCATCCTAGAATACTCAAGGAGTTAATAGAGGAGGTATCTGAGCCTCTAGCTATTATCTTTGGGAAATCATGGGAGACGGGGGAGATTCCAGAAGACTGGAAGGGGGCAAATATAGTGCCCATCTATAAAAAGGGAAATAAAAACAATCCAGGAAACTACAGACCAGTTAGTTTAACTTCTGTGCCAGGGAAGATAATAGAGCAGGTAATTAAAGAAATCATCTGCAAACACTTGGAAGGTGGTAAGGTGATAGGGAATAGCCAGCATGGATTTGTAAAGAACAAATCGTGTCAAACTAATCTGATAACATTCTTTGATAGGATAACAAGCCTTGTGGATAAGGGAGAAGCGGTGGATGTGATATACCTAGACTTTAGTAAGGCATTTGATACCGTCTCGCATGATATTCTTATAGATAAACTAGGAAAGTACAATTTAGATGGGGCTACTATAAGGTGGGTGCATAACTGGCTGGATAACCGTTCTCAGAGAGTAATTATTAATGGCTCCCAATCCTGCTGGAAAGGTATAACGAGTGGGGTTCCGCAGGGGTATGTTTTGGGACCGGCTTTGTTCAATATTTCCATCAACGATTTAGATGTTGGCATAGAAAGTACGCTTATTAAGTTTGCGGACGATACCAAACTGGGAGGGATTGCAACTGCTTTGGAGGACAGGGTCAAAATTCAAAATGATCTGGACAAATTGGAGAAATGGTCTGAGGTAAACAAGATGAAGTTCAATAAAGATAAATGCAAAGTGTTCCACTTAGGAAGGAACAATCAGTTTCACACATACAGAATGGGAAGAGACTGTCTAGGAAGGAGTATGGCAGAAAGAGATCTAGGGGTCATAGTAGACCACAAGCTTAATATGAGTCAACAGTGTGATACTGTTGCAAAAAAAGCAAACGTGATTCTGGGATGCATTAACAGGTGTGTTGTAAACAAGACACGAGAAGTCATTCTTCCGCTTTACTCTGCGCTGGTCAGGCCTCAGCTGGAGTATTGTGTCCAGTTCTGGGCACCGCATTTCAAGAAAGATGTGGAGAAATTGGAGAGGGTCCAGAGAAGAGCAACAAGAATGATGAAAGGTCTTGAGAACATGACCTATGAAGGAAGGCTGAAGGAATTGAGTTTGTTTAGTTTGGAAAAGAGAAGACTGAGAGGGGACATGATAGCAGTTTTCAGGTATCTAAAAGGGTGTCATCAGGAGGAGGGAGAAAACTTGTTCACCTTAGCCTCCAATGATAGAACAAGAAGCAATGGGCTTAAACTGCAGCAAGGGAGATTTAGGTTGGACATTAGGAAAAAGTTCCTAACTGTCAGGGTAGTTAAACACTGGAATAGATTGCCTAGGGAAGTTGTGGAATCTCCATCTCTGGAGATATTTAAGAGTAGGTTAGATAAATGTCTATTAGGGATGGTCTAGACAGTATTTGGTCCTGCCATTAGGGCAAGGGACTGGACTTGATGACCTCTCGAGGTCCCTTCCAGTCCTAGTGTCTATGAGTCTATGTAGTCTATATTATATTTACTAAAACAGAGGATTATGGTGATGCTAATGCTGTATTAAACTGTCCTGATAAAGAATATATTTTCAGAATTAGCCTATTCACTTTGCTTGTCATATAATGCACTCAAGTCTGTTTTACAAATCTATGCCTGTGCTCTGACTTCTCTTTAAATCAGGCACCTCAGTAAAAGAAATGTTACGTGGCTTCTGAGAATTGAATAGAAAGAAGGTGCCAAATATGTAGGCCATAGCCCAGGTTTGCAAATATTTTTCAGTCAATGGATCTGATTGCATACACCAGAAATAATTCAACTGAAATTAGTGGATGTACACCAGCACAAAACAAGTGAAATAGGAGAATCAGCCTCTAAGCAAATACAGTCTGTGCTTTTGCTGAAATCTCTGGACCTTAAGGAAACTAGGATACCCTGCAATCTTGCTGATCTGAATTCTGGATTTTGCTAATTGCCTTTGTTTGATGTTACAATGAGAATTTCCAAAATCTAGGATTCCAATCAGTTGATGCATCGTGACTTCATCAGAACCCTGCACTCTTATTGTTTGCCTCTGCACTGCTGTTTATAAACCAGGGATACTTTCAGGACATTTATATTCAACTATATTTTCACACACAAATATCCAGTTTATATCCTACATGTAAACAACATTTAAAATGGTGATGTGAACTTGGATTTTTCCTTTACATTCTGTAGGCCTTGTCTACATGAGAAAATTATATCCGAATTTTAAGTGCTATAGCTATAGTGGAATAACTCCCTATGTGGATACTCATATTCCATAAAAAGAGTGCCTACATGGAGTTATTCCAGTCAATTTCTCCTTATTCTCCATTGCCACAAGTTAGCTCACAAGCTATGTGGCCTTCTGGTGATGCTCCAAGTGCAGGAGCTGGGGAAAGAAGACCATTTTCCATCTCTTCCCCTTTGCTCAAGTTTCTTAGAAAACACCTGTGTAAACGTTGTTTACTCAAACTTTAAGGAGCAGTCAAGAATTTGACTCTGAGTCTAGTGCTAAAGCCAACTGGTCTATTTATGCACTAAGATTCCAACTCTCACTCAACTCACTGTGAGTCTTTCCATAGTTGATTCCAGCGCTAAGTTTATCAGTGCATGACCACAAATGCACTGAGGTTACAAGTACAAATCATCGTGTCTGATGTATTAAAAGCTGACAACTTCCCTTCTCCCTCCATTATTGCAATTCTTAAAATTGATGTTTTACCAATTCACTGAACAAAATGGGTGGAATTGGATATTTTGGTGCCTGTAGCCCAAGACACTGTCTAAGCAGGCTGCATCCCTGGTTTCACTTATGGAATGGGCAATAGTGTTTGCCTAATTCACAAATTTGAAAGTTTGGCTGCTGACAGGGGCTGAGCCTTTTCTCCTTGTGTACACAGCCAGGTATGATCCTTTCATACTGAACACGAGTGCATTTGAAAGTCCACCTGAAGAACATACCAGCATGCAAGCCATGTCCATGCTAGCAGAAAATATAGCAAACAAGGGCCAGATTCTCTCTTCGTTCTGTAGCTAATGGGACTACTCAGAATAAGGGACTACTCAGCATGAGTAATGGGGAGACTCTGCCCCTAAGTCAATGGCTCCAGCTCCAAGCAGCAGTAAATACCACCAAATAGTGCACTATGGTAGTCTGCCCTCATACCACCCCTTGGTACAAGATGCATGGCCCAGGAATCCACCACTATTGCCCCATGTGTCGGATAACAAGAGAAGGGCAAGATCTAGTTCTCCACCTACATAAAATAAAGAGCAGACAGCATGATTAGTTCAGCCATCAGAAAGCAGTGCTGCTGTGCTCTGAGCTTTAGTACATATAGGGGGGTGTTTTCCAAAGGCTCAAAGAGACCACAGAGCACAAGTCCCGCTGACTTTCAATGGGACTTAGTGATGGAGGCGCAGAAGTCCCATTGAAAGTCATTTGGGGTTGTGCTCCCAGGTCCCTTGGATACTTTTGAATATCTCCCCCAGAATACACACAGGCTAGCAGCTTTTGACCCTAGTAATAATGCTCAGTATTAATACAGAGCTCCATAGTCTCAAAATACTTTACTGCCTTTAGATAATTAACCTTCAGCATCAAATACTATGAGCCACCTTTCTTACCCTCGTCCCCACCCCCATACCTGGCCCACCCAGGAGCGTAAGGCATACTCTAACTTATATTGGCTCCTGTGCCCAACTGAATGAATGCATATGCTGCAAAGGCTAAACTGGCTTATTCTGTTATCGTCTCTCTCTATATTAATAACAACTTCATCACCAACCCTAGGCTAAATGCAATGTATGGACAGCACATGAAAGGTGCTTATTCTTGTTTTACGTGCTTCATATTGCTGAATTGAGAAAGACAAGATCCAACATTAAACAAGATTTTCAAGCTGCTAAGAGAGGAAGAGCATGTACATGCATTTCAAATTTAATGGTATACACCTCCTTTGATTTAGTTTTTGGCACAGTCACTTAGAATATGCAATAAAAATACCTGTGGCTGGCTGGTGTCAGCTGACTAGGGTTCACAGGCTTGGGCCGTGAGGCTATAAAATGGCAGTGTAGATGCTCAGTCTGGAGCCTGGGATCCAAAGGGGGAAGGATCCCAGAGTCCGGGCTCCAGCCCAAACCCAAACATCTACACTGCAATTTTAAAGCCCCAGAGCCCAAGTCAGCTGCATGGGTGTTTTGGTGCAATGTAGACACACCTTTCAGGGTCTAAGGGTATGTCCTCAATAGCAACGTTAAAGCGCTGCCGCTAGAATGGCTTGTGTTAAAGGCACTGACCTAGCTTTAATTCCTGGCTCTGCCTCAGACTTCCTGTGTAATCTTGGGCAAGTCATTCAATACATCTCTTATACCATCTTCAATATCTCAATTACCATCTTCAAAATAGAAACCATAATCCTTCTTCTATTCACATTCTAAATTCTTTGACACAGGGACTGTCTCTTACTATGTGTATCTATAGGGACAGATCCTCAACTGATGTAAATTGGCATAGTGCTGCTGATTTCCAGGGTGCTATGATAATTAACATTAGCTGAGTATCTATTCCAGAGTTCCTCACTCAATGAGGGGCTGATCTAGATTGGGAACTCTGGGTCCTACTATAATGCAAATAGTAAATGACACTACTTTTGATGGTTCTTTGCACTGGAGATTATCTGAACATGACAAAATGCAAATATTCCTGTGCTTGTTTTACCCCCCTTCACAAACCTATTGGCTTGTAACTGAAATGTTTTCACGAACTCAAAACTCTGTCTGCTTTGATTATAGTAAGGTGCAATGTTAGGTTCTGACTGTCAAATTTCAGAAAATAAGCAGCTGAGTGATCCTACCTGTCCACGATGCATCTGAATGAGGTAGCTGGTTACCTCCTTACAGCAACTAGTATCTGCAGCATGTCCAACAACAACCAGAGCAGCAAGATTCTAATAGTGCAACATGCCTGCCTGGACAAGTTTTTCCAGCAGCTTCAGCTCAGATCGAAACTGACTAGTCACTTTTACTCTACAGTAAGTGCTGCTGGCAAACTCTTCTGCACAGGAACTCTGTGCTACCCCAGCTCACCAGAGCTGCGGGCCTATCTGTTCTTAAATGAAAAAAAGATACAAAGAAGATCAAAGAGAGAGAGAGAGAGACACACACACACAAAGGGAGGAGGGGGATGGTGGAAATATGTAGAGAAAGGGAATGGTATATGTAGAACAAGGTCCAGAGACAATGGAAGATGACAAAAACTAGGGAAATACACAGAGTAAGATGACAAACCATAGTCCAAAACCTGTCTTTAACCAATGCTAGTATCCCACATAGAGGCTGCATCAATGATTATGCACTGCAGACTAGATATGGCTCACAGTTCTCTCACAAATAATACAATGTCAATTTGTCTAATGCAGCACAGTCTTTATTCTGCAGTTCATGTGTTTTAGTCCACGTCTCTAGTGATTGAAATTTAATGCCATCTTGCAGCTGTTTGGAGTCCTATGGACAATTAAGTTGATTTGAGTCAGCTCCTAGCAGACAGGAGTCCACAGCACAAATAAAATCACCAGAAATTAGTACTAACTAGATAAAGTCTGCAAAGTGTTTGAAGGGCAAAAAGCAGTAAAATAATAAGTAACAACTTGCACTCTTGTTGACAGTCAGCAAATGCCAGGGATTGAAAGGGCATGGGAAAGGTAAGTCTTCCAGGACAGGAGCGAGGCACATTGGTGGAAGAGTGTGTGGGAAGCCTTCATTGCCACTGTCCACCCAGCACTACTTGGATGGGTGAACAGATGACTTCAGTCTCCCAGGCTGTCGAAACGACATCTTGTGTAGGCACAGTGGGCCAGATTTTTCAGAAGAGCTCAGCATCCCCAATCTAGCTTTTCAAACTGAATTGAAATCCCATTTGGACACTAAAATACGTGGCTGCATTTTTAGAGCGTAGTACCTTGGGCACTAAAGTCTTTTGAAAAATCTGGCCATAATTGTTGCAATGGGAGATACTAAATCCTGGGCAATTTTGAAATCTGGCCCTTATTCAATTATGTATATGGGAGCTGAGCTCTTTTGCAAATCTGGCCTCATCTGTGGGTGCTGAATACTTGAAAATCTGGCCTGAGCTCTATAAAGAGTCTGAAAGTTCACTAGAGTCAGAGGTGGAAAATATTTTAGATAGTGTGTCTATTGACAGAACAGTTCTTTGTGAATTCAGTGTTTCAACTGTTTTATTTTGCAGTCTTCCCAAAGTTTTAATTTTTCTTTTTGCCCTGACGTTGATTAGAAAACTGTTTGGCAGCTTTGCTTGTACACCATCAACTCACTACTGCCTTCCAGTGGAATGTGAAATGACTCCCATACGATATAAGTGTGTAAAACTTTTTGAATCTTTCAGAATAAAAAAGTATGTTCTGGGTGTAACATATTATTGTTGTTGTTAAAAATGGATGGACATATTTTGGACACCAGGCAATGGAAGCAAGTGATCACTGATAGACAGATTTCAGTTTCTTTTTGACTTTTCTCCATGCAAACAAAGCATGCTAACTCTGTGACTGACCTTTTTGTATGTTTGTTTTACCCTCCTCCCCATCTGCGCCACATACTTAGAGCCAGCTCTGCATACTAGCACAAAGCTACTCTCTTTCCATCACACCATTGGGCACAGTGCAAAGTTCACCATTTTATCACAGTGATGGTGATGACACAGTACAGTTGATCTCACTCTTGCATTACTGACACCGACTGCCAATATTTATCTTGACCATTTGGAGGAAAAAGTTACACTGTGTTTCACCCATCTGTTGAGTCTTGTCTAAGCCTTGGGACTCTTGGAAAAGGGACTATCTTTCTATAACATGTCTGCACAACACCTAGTATAATAGGACCTGACCTGGTTGGGGCCTATCAGTGCTAGTGAAATATATATTATAATAATTTGGAGTTTTCCACATCATCCATCAGGCCATGTACAATTTTTGTTAAAACAGAATTTAATTCTAAGTTACTTATTAAGTTCTGAAACAGCAAAAGAATGACGCAACAAAAAATTAGCTGTTGTCTGCCTATACTGATCACATATGTGATGTACAAACAGAATAAAGTCAAACAAAGTAACATATATACTTGGCACTTTAGAAGGACCAGTTTCACAACGCTGAAAACAATTATGAACTAAATCATTTGAGAGAGAATTTAAACAGAAAATTGTTACTCATAATTTGGAACTGTTTAAGAACATTTTACCAGATATCACAATCGAGAAAGAGGCCACACTGCTTAAAAAAAAAAAATTAAAAAAAATCAACTTGGGTGTGATGCTGTATGGAATTTGAGAGACACTTTAGGATAGTATGAATACCAATATTAACATCTCTCTTCTTGTTCTTTCTTTTTTCTTTATAATAAACCTTTAGTTTTAGACACTAAAGGATTGGCTAGCAGTATGGTATTTAGGATAAGAACCAAACCTATACTGACCTGGTAACGTGGCTGTAGTGTAGACAAGGCCTAAGGAAGAAAAAGAATCCTAACAATGGTACGGGTTTATTACTAAATGAATATAATACAATTGTCAATAATAATATACAAAAGGAAGAAGAGTTCAATAAATACTTCTGTTCTGTATTTGGGAAAAAATAGATATAGTCATATCATGAGATGAAGAAACATTTTCCATTTCAATAAGAACTCAGGAGGATGTTAAACAGCAGCTACATTTTTAAACAGCAGATCTGGATACACTGCATGCAAGAGTTTCAGAAGAGCTGACTGAGGAGCTCACTGGACCGTTCATGTTTATTTTCAATAATTCTTGGAACACTGAGAAATTTCCAGAAGACTGGAAGAAAGCTAATGTTGTGCCAATATTTTAAAAGGGTAAATGGGATGACCTGGGTAATTATAGGTTGGCCCCGGAATCCCTGAACCACCCGAGCAACACATACGCACACGCACATACACCGCAATACAGACGTTAAAACACAGAGTCAGGTTCATCCAATAATCCATAATTCCAATGTCTTCAGCAGATCATTTCCCTGAGGTCAGTTTGGCCCCACTGTCTCTTCCTCTGGAAGTGTCAATTAGCCCCTTGCAATTCTGGGGTCATATTTTTTCCCAGTGTATTTACATTTAATTAATGTTTGCTCGACATTTACAGAGAAGGTATTTATACATACAAATGCTCTTTCACTGGGCATAAGTTTCATATCCTAGAATACATGAAGAAGTCAGATATTATAATCAAGATATTAAATTTGAAAAGCTCATAACAGAGGATTTTTTTTTTTTTAAATGTTCACTCAGTTTGCAGACTTCAGCTGCAGCAGCTACATAGCAACAGATCTTGAACATCCTTTGCCTGCTGTTTACACTCTACTTCTCTCCACCAAGGGATAAGAGCTCCTATGCACAGGTAAGATCTGGTCACCATTTCTTCATTGTGTGACACCGACTCCCTGCAGACTCTTTGTCATGTCACTATTCTTCTAGCCAAAGGGTAGACAGTACTCCCTTTGAAGTCCTTCTGTCCTGCTTTTTAATCAATAAATGGGGCTGATAGTAATCAAAATAACTGAGTCCACACAAGGGCTCAACCAGTTGCTTTTGCTAGCCTGGGGAGATTAGAAACAAACTCAAATATAGGTTGATCTGACATCAGAGCTTATGTGAGAACTAGCACTGCACCCTGTTATTATTAGTAGTAAAGTAGCACCTGAAAGCCTCAGGCAGGATCAGGGAGTCCTTGTGCTATGTGCTTTATAAACAGAATAAAAACAGTCCCTGTCCCAAAGAACTTAAATTGAAGACTAAAAAACTAGATGCAACAAGTGAGTTTGTCGAATAGGAGACAGAAGAGGAGGAAGGGTGAGGGTAGACAAGTGACAAGATAATGTGGTTACATAAGGCTAGCTAGTGCCTACAATGAAGTCAGATTCAGCTGAAAGTTTGTTTTAAATCTTGACCAATGCTAATTTCCATTTTAAAATAATAAGCCATAGGTGGAAATTAAAATGTATATTTCCATTTCTGAAAAATGTACAACTTCTCCCCAGACCTAATCTTTTTTTAAATGATGGATTATAGAGTCTTGCTATGCGCGCTTCCTACAGACTCTGTACTATAAAAAACAAGCTATCATAGCTCCATGAATGCTAATGAGATTTATCATTGAGAGCAATAAGAACAGAAACCGCAGCTCTGCTCCCGAGATGGCCTTCAATATTTTTAATTTCCTATGTAGGAAGGTACTCTACACATCCCAATTACCACACAGCCATAATTCCCTGAATTCCTAGCTCAAAGTCAACCATCCTCCATCTTCTCCAAAGTATAACAACCATGAAAACAGAAACAGTACAGCCAGATGCAAAAATATCAATTATCCTTTTTTCTCCAATCTTATTACTATAAGTCAGCAGATTTAGTATATTGGCTTAAAGAAGGGTTATGATACAAGCCTTCATTAATGGCCAGATTGTGACGTGGGATCATGTGGCAGTGCAAAGGAGGAAAGATGCACAAACCACTCCCTTACACCCTGGTGCCAGCTACCTGCACTGCAGGTAGCAGTACAGGGAGGAGAATACCTTCCAAAGTGCCTTCCCACCTTGTACACACAGTGGTGGGTGGGTGGAGCCTTGGCTCTGTCCTGTCATACTATAGCAAGCATAGTTATGCAGGTGCACTGTGAAACCCCACTGGAGGAGTAAAGACCTAGCTAAGGGTACTTGCCCTGAAGGTAACGGAAAAACAGAGGCAAGATTGTGACTGGGAGGTACAATTTGCCTTCCCGTCTGTTACTGTGGCAGCACAACAATGCACTGCCACTTGCTCAGGGCTCATGGAAAAGCCCTAAGTAACTGAGCCCAACGTGGACATGGCAACTTTAGTGAACAGGACTTCAGAGTAATATATTAGCCATAGCAGAAATCATAACTAGGGCTTCCTGTTTGTCACGGAGGTTGCAGAAGTCATGGATTCTGTGACTTCATGCGAGTCATGCAACCTCTATGACTTCTGCGGCAGACAGTGTGGCTTGCTTGCTGCTTGCGGTCCCGGGAAACTGGCCCTGGGCAGTTGGCTCCGGGGATTGCCCGAGCAGCGGCTGGTGTGGCAGGCCCCAGCGACCACCCGAGCAACAGTCCCAGGGGGTGGCCAGAGAAGCCACTATCGGCGGCCCACTGCAGTGGTCCTGTGGTGGCCGGAGCAGTCGCTGTCGGCAGCCCCTGGCAGTGGTCTCTGGGCAGTCCCCAGCAGCGGTCTCCAGGTGGCCCCTGGCAGCAGCTGCTGGGAGCAGCCACTGTCAGCAGCCCCCGGCAGCGGTTCCCAGGTGGCCAGAGCAGCCACCCCCAGCAGCAGTTCCTGGGCAGCCAGAGCAGCCGCTCCACTCAGCCGTGGCCCCCGGGGCACCCACCCCAGTTGTGACCCCCCCCCAGTAGTGACCCCTCCCAAGATTTGGTCATGAGTATTTATAGTATAAGTCAGGGGTCCGCAACCTTTCAGAAGTGGTGTTTCAAGTCTTCATTATTTATTCTAATTTAAGGTTTCGCATGCCAGTAATACATTTTAACCTTTTTAGAAGATCTCTTTCTATAAGTCTATACTATATAACCAAACTATTGTTGTATGTAAAGTAAATAAGGTTTTTAAAATGTTTAAGAAGCTTCATTTAAAATTAAATTAAAATGCAGAGGCCCCCAGACCAGTGGCCAGGATCCAGGCAGTGTGAGCGCCACTGAAAATCAGCTCGTGGGCTGCCTTCAGCATGTGTGCCATAGGTTGCCTACCCCAGGTATAAGTCATGGACAGGTCATGGGCTGTGAATTTTTGTTTATTTCCCGTAAACTGTCCATGACTAAATCATAGTCTTAATCATGACATGTACTCTTTCTTTTCTGCCCCCCATTTTTCACTATCTCTGGCTCAAACTCTTTGTTGTCGTTGTCCCCATTACACTCACGTAACTGTGATCATTATAGGTGCAAATTTACTTGCAGTAAAGTCCTACCAGGGCAAAAACTACTGTCCCTTTACCCCGTCCACAGAAGGAGTGAACTAAGAGGGGCTTCTTCAGTTGTCAAACAAAGGCTTGGAAACATACTGCTCATTGGAGATGAGATTCCTGAGCCAGCAGCTAACTTCAAGCAGCAAATCATAGGCCAGACCTTCCTCTCCCTGAAGTCAACGGAAGCAGGATCAGGTTCTGCATTAATAAGGACCAACAGGCCCACTGGACATAACAAACACTTAATTTATATCACAGTAGCACCTAGTGGCCTCAACCAGGTCAGGGCTCCACTGTGCTAGGTAGTGTATAAACATAATAAGCGACAGTCCTGATTCTGCAATGAACTCTATGTGAGTGCACCGATGTTCACACTGAACCCAACTGAAAACAGAAATCTGCTCCCACAGAGTTCACTAGGTGACTGCAGCCTAACAAATTACTAGTCTGCCTGCATTATCTCCCTAGTCATATTGCTGCATTAGAATTTAATGAGACTGTATCTATTTATTATAGGCAGGAACAAAGAATAATCTCCTTTGTTTGTGGTATTTGCTGATTGTATATGAGAGATGTTAAGGATTGCCAGGTTGCAAAGGGTTGATAACTGTAAATGTATTATTAGAAACACTAACAGAGGGAAAAAAGAATACATCAACCTAAGTAAAAGTGGTACATTGTTAAGGTTTGATTAAAAATTGAAACTCATGAGTGGTATATTGTGCAATACCTGAGAGTAGTCAAAATTCATGACTAACATAACAAACTAACTGCTAACAACAGCTCAAGCATGCTCATGTACACTTGTTTTTCTTAACATGTGGGACTGACCTTTAAAAAAGAAACTGATGAGTGACTGCTCCTTGTACCTAATGCATTTATCTAGGGCAGTGGTTCTCACCCAGGGGTCCAGGGCCCCCTGGGGGCACACGAGCAGGTTTCAGGGGGCCAGCATTAGACTTGCTGGAGTCCAGGACAGAAAGCCAAAGGCCCACTGCATGGGGCTGAAGCCCGGGGCTCTGGGCCCCACCACCCAGAGCTGAAGTCTAAGAAATGTAGCTTTGTGGGGGCCTCTGTGGCATGCGTCCTTGGGCAATTGCCCTGCTTGCTATCACCTAACGCCAGCCCCGGCTTTCATATGAAGAAAAACAGTTGTGATACAGGTGGGCCATTGACTTTTTATAGCATGTTGAGGGGAGGGGGGCCTAGAAAGAAAAAGATTGAGAAACCCTGATCTTGGGTACAGAAGGACCCATTTAAATTATGCATGTGGTTTGACACTTTCACCACAGTAGACAAAATAGAGGGATCATCTCATAATTAGAAATTATATCAGTTTTCAAATGCCCACATAGTCCAAACTGTCCTACATTTCATTACGAGGTTGCACATCATATATTGGAAAGTCAAAACAGTACACAAAATATGTGAAACCCCTCCCCCCCAATCCTAGCTGAGAACGAAGCAGGTAATTCAAAGTGCATGTGTATATGTACAAAATATTAGAATGGATCTTAATGACCAAATATTACCTCCAGGAGGAGGGTTATTGGTGGGGCAAGAAATTCCATGAGTTTCACTTTGCAGTTTCCAACAGATCCTCCCCACAACTGAGAGGGGTTTGCAGGGGCAGGGATGAGGTAGGGAGCATTGCTTTCAAACCTAGGATCCATGGGGAAGACACACTTCAGTCCTGAGGAGAATAAGCCTCTCCACATTGCTCCTTTCCCGCCTCTCCCACTCAGACAGCATGACTCCCATGGAATTCATGTCGCCATTGGCTAATAAACCTATGCTTGCAGAAATCCCCTCCCCCTACCCTGCTTCTAGCAGCATTTGCTTAGGGGATAGTATTGTGTAACAGTTTTCAAAAGCACATAAGCGACTTATGAACCTACAACCCATTTTCAAAAGTGATACGGGGTATTTAGGAGACTGCTCCTAAGTCAGTTTTGCAGATGGAAGCAGGGTCCAAAGTCACTTGGGCACTTTTGAAATGTTGCCCATCGTTATTACTCTATTATTTCTACAGCATTATAAGTGGGAATGGTGCTTTACAGACAAATAGAAGATGAAGTCTTGGCTCTCAGAAACTTAAAAATTAATGACGCCACATGAGGGTTGTGTTCAAACACCATGGGCATGGAGTGAACAGGAGGCCACGGGCTACAGTGGTAAGTTTAAGTTAGCCTAGTTACAGATGTTGACACATATCTTGAGAGTTAGGATTTTTCTTAATATTCTTCTAAACCCTTTGCAAACACTGGTATTTGCCGCACATGCACACAACTACTTACAAACATCCCCAATAAAGAGACTGTCTCTGAAATGCCATTCATTGTCATTCTTCCCTAGCTCCATCCCTGGCAACTCCAGGTAGCCTTAACCCCGAAGGAGCTCCAGCAGACTGGATTTTGCTGAGAGTGCCAGTGGGGTGGAGACAATGCAGTGCACTTTGCACTCCCTCTATTTCTGCATCACCAGAGTATTCTGCTGGATGATGGTGCTCTCCACTCAAGGTAACAAAGAGATGGATTGGTCTCATACTTAGCAATAACTCAGGCAAGGAACATTACCAAAGCAAGCCTCAGTTTCTTTCTGACACACACACACACCACCACATGAACCGTTAGGTGGAAATGTGGAGATTTGTGTGCGCAGCCATTTATTGGAACGTATACCTTATTCTATTATCATGTTATCATTTCTGGTTTCTGTTTGTTTTTTACACTGTCCAGGACCTGCTCCATTTGCCAGGGTCAGAATTTCAGAATCAGGCCTATAATGACAATGACCTGTCTGTGTGATTTTTAGTTTTTTAAGGGCAATAGAAACCTTTTCTTACTTGCTCCGTGCCTACTGATGTGCTTTAATATAGCACAGTTTTAAATTCATCTTGCACTTGGAAGACAAACCACTAGGATATGTGAAACGATGCTCACACTATTACCTCATTCTCTTTTCCACCTCCCATGCTACTTATTTGTTTGATCCACTTGTAAGTTTTTGGGTGAAAGGATTGTTTTTACTGCATGACTGCACATGGCTTAGCATAATGGTTCCCCCATCCTTCTCTGAGAGCTCTAGTTGCTACTGTAATACACAAATAAACAACAATAATGGATAATGCTGAGTGCATTTCACAAAGGGCTGGGCAAACTATGATGAATGTTGAATATATATTTACAATCCAAGAATTTGAGTTTATTTAAAGGAACACGGTAATTTTAAAAATCTTAAACTAAATTCTTGGCCTCACTGAAATTGCTTTACTGGGCTCCAGAGGCATAACATAGCTGTAAAGCTGGCAGATCCACGCTAAAGATTACACTTGTGCAAAGAGAATCCCAAACAGGTGGCACAGCAGCTTTCCAGCATCACCCTTCTCTGTCCCTAGTGCAGGGGGCATTTCTTGAGAATGGTGGAGTCAATGAGGTATCCTTATACTTTGGCCTTCCCTGGCAGTTGGAATGACCTCTGGGAACCATGGAGAGTGGGACACACAAGTTAGAACAACCTTCAGTTAACTCGATGTTAAGTCCTGCAGGGATCTATTCTGGGTTCAGTTCTATTCAATAACTTCATAAGTGATCTGGATAGTGGCATAGAGAGTACACTTATAAAGTTTGCAGCCAATAACAGGCTGGGAGGGATTGCGAAAGCTTTGGAGGACAGGATTAAAATTCAAAATGATCTTGACAAACTGGAGAAATGGTCTGAAATATATAGCATGAAATTCACTAACGAGATATGCAAAGTACCATATTTAGGAAGGAATAATCAGTTGCACACTTACAAAATGGAAAATGGCTGCCTAGGAAAGAGTACTGTGGGAAAGGATCTGGGGGGTTATAGTGGATCACAAACTAAATATGAGTCAACAATGTAATACTATTGCAAAAAAAAAAAAAAGCAAATATCATTCTGGGGTGTATTAGTAGGAGTGTGATGTTGCAGTCTATATGATTTCATAAAAAATTAATGAGTGAATAAAATGTAACTAGAATATGCTTCATGCAAAAGGTCTCTTGTAAGGTATCATTACAAAGCTTATTATCTACTGAGTGTGATCATCCTAATTGTATAAATGTACTACTCTTGTATCTGAAACTACAAATATGAACTATAACTCTGAGGGCCTATTGTAATTATGCAAAGTGTGGGCCATTAATGGTGGTTTGGAATCTTGATGACTACCATTAACTAGGACAATTGTCTGCAGATGGGTGTGTTCTACCTGTAAGTCTTCCTGTATATGTGTGTGCTGACAAGTGAGCAATGAAGTCTTGCAGTTACATGTGATCATGTCACCTGAACTGGAATCCCTCTTTAACCTGGTATCTTTCCATTGATAAGAAGGGGGTAGAAACCTAAAGAGGGACAAAAGATTCCAGCCTTATGCAAAATATATATAAAGGAGTGGAACAAAACAAAGTGAAGAGAGGAATCATCATGAAAAATCCCCTGGCTACCACCTGAGCTGGAACAAGAGCTGTACCAGAGGAAAGAATTGTGCCCAGGCCTGGAAGGTGTCCAGGCTGAGGAAAAACCTTACTGAAGCTTCTCTGAGGGTGAGATTATCTGTATTCAGTTTGATTAGACATAGATTTGCACATTTTATTTTATTTTGCTTGGTGACTTACCTTGTTCTGTTTGTTATTACTTGGAACCACTTAAATCCTACTTTCTGTATTTAATAAAATCACTTTTTACTTATTAATTAACTCAGAGTATGTATTAATACCTGGGGGATCAAACAACTGTACATCTCCAGTATTATAGAGGGTGAACAATTTGAGTTTATCCTGCATACGCTTTGTAAAACGGATTTATTTGGGTTTAGACCCCATTGGGAGTTGGGCATCTGAGTGTTAAAGACAAGCACACTTTTGTCAGCTGCTTTCAGGTGCAGCTTTGAGGCAAATAATTCAGACCCTCGGTCTGTGTTGAAGAAGATGGGAGTGTCTTGCTTAGCAAGACGGGGTGCTGGAATCCTGAACTGTCAGAGAAAGCAGGGACAGAAGTAGTCTTGGCACATCGGGTGGCAGCTCCCAAGGGGGGTTCTGTGATCCAACCCGTCACAAGGAGTAGTGTAAGAAAGACACAAGAAGTTCTTCTCCTCAGCACAGATAAGGCCTCAACCGGAGTACAGTGTCCAGTTCTGGACACCATACTTTGGGAAAGATGTGGACAAACTGGAGAAAGTCCAGAGGAGTGCAACAAAAATAATTATAGGTCTAGAAAGCATGACCTCTGAGGAAAGATTGAAAAAACTGGGTTTGTTTAGTCTGGAGAAGAGAAGACTGAGAAGTGACAAGATAACAGTCTTCAAGTAGGTAAAAGATTGTTATAAAGAAGAGGATGATAAATTGTTCTCCTTAGCCGGTGAAGACAGGACTAGTAGTAAAAGCGTTAAACTGCAACAAGGAAATTTTAGATTAGGAAAAAACTTCCTAACTGTAAGTGTAGTTATACACTGAAACAAATTACCCAGGGTGGTTGTGGAGTCTCCATCACTAAGAGGTTAGACAAACGCTTGTCACAGAACATCTAGATAATACTTAGTGCTGTCTCAGTGCAGGAAACTGAACTATATGACTTAATGAGGTCCCTTCCAGGCCTACATATCTATGATTCTAATTTATGCCAGAGGATAGGTTCTGCCCAGGATTGTGGGAACACAAAAGTGGCTTAAACCCATCTCTGCCCTCCATACATACCCTCAACCTTTAACCTCGGTTGAGCAGACCAGAAAAACTGGCTCCATATGTGAACAACACATATTTCTTTAGTTGTGGTGCTTATGCAAATTATTAAAAGTAAATGAATTTAAAAATCCAATTGAGTTATCAACGTTTATGCTCTTTATTTTTACACTTCCCCCAGCTTTGACTCTGAAAAATCAACTGTTAGATTCAAGTTTGTTTGTAATCACACTCAGTGCTACGTTAAAGTTTCAGACAATAAAGGGTTAAAAACAATTGCAGCCATGGGAATTTGTTTTTAAATTGCAGAAACATTTCTATTGGTCTCAGGTTTACAAATCTGAGTTGCCTGTGCTCATTAAATAAATGACTGGCTTACTTCACACAGTGTTTCATTTTGTACAAAAGCTTTCTTATTAAACAGCTCTCTTCTATAATATACTCCAAAGAACATTTGTAGCAAAATAACTGACAGAGTTAGGACGAAATGCTGCTCTTACTTATACTTGGAACTCCATCTGGTCTGCAAGGTGTTAAATGAGTTAAGATATTGGCCTATATATATATATATATTTGTTTGTTTGTTTTAAAGCGAGTAAATCATTTCAGAAATAAGCAAACCTGGAAAAAGAAACCGTTTGAGAAGCAGCATCTACTGGTAGTATACATCACTATATGAACTGTACAAGGTTCCACAGAACAGACAGGGAAAAAGTTTGTGTGTGATTTTAGGCAAACCCTCTCATGACGTAACCTCACATACATAATCTTCCAGCAGTCAGCACAGACCTCAGGCTTTCCTATTGGTGAACATAGTGTCAGCAGACATCAGAAGATAACTATTATTGGCTAGACAATTACAACAGGAACAACAGTCATTTAGTGCTGCTGGCATAAACCTGGCAGTCTGTAGGAGTACAAGGAAAGAAAGAGTGAGGATTTATTGCTCACTCAGTTAATTTTTATCATTTTTTCCAATCACTGACCAATTCTGCTACCTCACTGACTCCAGCTATAAACTAGAAACCCAGCTCTAGAATCTATTTCACAGTACATCTGACTGCAATGCAAATTTTCTTTAAATAAATCATTTATATGTACGTTCTACCTGACACAAAAAAGTAAAAATGTATTAACTCCTCATGCAGCTGCTTAGCTAGAGAAACAAGAGTGTGCAGATTTTGCTAATTTCCTATACTTCCCTCCCTTTTTTCTTTTCAAGAATTGGGGGGCGGGGGGGAGGGCTAGGGGGTTGCATAATTTAAGAAATCATGTTAACAAGTACTGGGCCCAATCTTACTCCCGCTGAAGTCAATGCTCCTAAAGTACAGGCAGAGCAAGGTACAGTTTGGTATTTTTTTAAGAAACCACCAGCTATATGTAAAATACATACTTACATCATTAAGTGAAGTAAGATTTTATGATAACAAGTGGGCCTACTGTGCGATTCTGTAAATTAACTGCTGAGTCAGTAATCTCACCTCCAGTGGGTGGTGCATTGTCAGGTCTTTCTTTGGCAGCCAGAAAAATCATTCTCAGTTAATTTTTAAGTGAGAAAGAACCAGAGATTCTGTGGGGACAGCTGGAGGGATGGAGTTACATTATACATACACACGTTAACAGAAACACAAATATTAGCTCATACAGATCACAAAAAACATCATTCATGTTGCCTGCATTTAAAAACACTATGCTATTTACTACATTGCCAATTTAGCCCAGATTTCAATGGGACTGCATCCACCCATGGGCCTCATTGCAGGATCAGGGTCTTCATGAAGTAAAATAAGAACATCTGGAGTTAAAACATGGAAGGCCTGATTTACCATGGTTACTCCCATTATATGTCAGTGGGACTCCATTAATTCCACACACACACACACCCCGCTCCCCGCCGCTTGCTGGAGACATAGTTGGAGAGTGAGAGCATGCCAATAGTGCTTGTTGCTATGAGGTTTCTGGATTGCATCAAAGTCCATGGGCAGCCCTGGATGGGCCATTGTAGAGGGACATTTTGGTCACTGAAGTGGCCCAGAATCCAGAAGGCATGAAAGGGTGTAAAGCCACTTTTGCCATACTCTCCTGTAGGCTTCAACTTCTGTGCTGAGTCTTTGTATGAATAAAATTCTATAAACTATTTAGGTTCCAAACATGCTATCCAAAATGCAGACACGTTAAATTCCCTAGATCCATTTCACTCTATCCATTCAGAATAATCATGTAAAACATTGCAGATTTATCTTATTTAGGTAGCCTGGTAAGATATCAAGATACATTTCTAACATGGAACTGAAATAATAAATGCCATATCTATCTGATCTTTTTTTCTACCTCCATGTTATGGTGATGATGATGTATTCTAACTTAAAAGACTATTGCAATCTCTAGTATAAAGCCTCCCACCAGTGGAATGCCTTGATTTTTTTTAAAGCAACAATTTTGCTTATTCCACTGATATTTGCATTTGCTACAAAACCAAACGTTTATCCCTGAAACATGGTCTTTAATATGTCTATTTTAGGGCCCTTATGTTAATTACCCTGGTCCAGACAACTTCATATCAAGCCTATAACAAAGTCAAGAAGCCATTTACCATCCTTCATTTGTGTATAGAAATCCCATTATGTCACTCTGGTGGGAGATAAAGAAGTCTTTCCTCATGCTCTTTACCTACTGAATTTTATCACGTAAGTTCTCTTAAAAATTAAAATACTGGAAACACGATTAATTGTTTTGTTAGGAAGGTGAATTTCCTGAACAGGTTTATCATCTACTTTAACTACAAAGAATTTTTACGAGCATTTCCAAGAGAACACTCACAAGGCAGAAAGCATCTCAGTGGACATGACTCCATTTCATTTTCAATAACGTTCTCAAACCTGAGCAAATCTCTCCTTCTACAGTTTAATATGAACTGGAGGTCTTAATTCATCAATGCCTTCAAAACAGATGAAGTTAGATTGAGAAGTTTACACATGGATGACTGAATCTCTTCAACTATAAAGTAATAGCATGAAAATGTCTGTCCCCCGCCCTTGAATCTAGAGAGTTGGGAGCTTAATATTATTGGAATTGCAGCAGGCAAACCTTTGCAGTAAATTGAGGCACTTAAGGGGATTTTAATATTATCTAGCACTTATACAACACTTTACATCTTCAAAGCAATGTACAAACATTAGCTAATTAATCTTCAAAGCATCAATCAGGTAGTTATGCAAGCAATATTATCCCCCTGTTACACCTAAGGAAACTGAGGCACACAGTGATTATGCAATTTCCTCAATGTGATGGCCACATAATGAAATGCAGCAGAACCAAGAAGAGATCACAGGAGCCTGACTTCCAGGCATGAATTAATTCATTAGGCCACACGGTTTCCCTAGTGGGCTTATGAAAGTATTACTGAGGCAACAATTTCCTCCACCCCAGGGTAATCAATTATTTTTTTGTCAAGGTATAATCAAGGTGCAGACTCCAGAGAAAATACTACAAAAATAATAAAATAATGATAATAAGTACATAAAAAGATTTTGCAGTCTGTTCAAAAGCATCTGGAGGTCCAGATTTGGCCTGCAATCCGCCCACTGACTATCCCTGCCTCCATCCCTTTACTGAAATGTTACATCATGAGGATAAGTTTCTCCAGGAGCAGAGAGAGAGAACAAAAAGAACAAGAACCAGAGCTACCCAACCCTAATAAGACTTTTAAGATCTTAGAAAATAAAAACAAACAAAGGCAAAACAAACAATCAGGCTGAACAGAGTGCCTCAAAAGGTACCCTTCAGGAGCTAATTTCCCTAATCATCTCTCCTTCAGGTGAACAGAGAAGCCAAAGCATTTAATGGTTATTTTAATTCATTGGTCATTTTAATTCATTGCTGTTCTAGAAACCACGTGTGCCACTGAGCTATCCCAGAAGCATCCCTGGTACCCCAGTGAGGGCCTTGGATCATTCGGCCTAGCAAACCCAGGATGTGCAGCCTTAGCTTGTAGCTGGTTCCTATCCCTCATCTATTGCCCCCTCCCCCCCCGGGGAAACAGGGAAGTTACTCACTGGGGTAGCAGGATGAGAAGAGAGATGGCAGGGGATGTGAGGGGAGTGCCTGGTAAAGGAGCGAAGGGATGGGACACAGGATATGAGGGGAAGGATGCGGCACAGAGACAAATAAATGAGAGGTTTGGGGGGCAGAGCGCAGCAAAACAAGCAAGCATAGGGGGCAAAGGGAGAGGGAAAGAAGGGAGAAAGTCTGGCACAAAGCGGGAGGTAAATGCAGAGGGTGAAGGAATGAAGGGCACAGTGTGCATTGGACGGCAGATGCAGAGGGTATGGGATGAGAGGTACAGGAAGCTGGGAGAGAGAAGGGGGTGCAGGACAGGGGAAGGTGGCACAGGGGACAATCACGCACAGTCAAAGCACAGCAGCAGAGGAGGTGGTGGGAGGCTTTCAAGCCTTGCACTGGGGGCTTTGCTTTTCACCTGGCCACTTTAGTGTTGATTTTATATTGAGTCTCATGATATTTGGTGTGTCTGTTAAAGCCACAGGTCCTGTAAGCATGTGATGAGGTGAGACTCTTGGCTTTCATTTCCTACACAAAAGAAGTTTCTAGCTGTCTTGGTTGCCCAGAAAAACTTAAGTGACCCAAGTGCAGCCTAAAGGTGGGAGAAACGAGAAGGCATGTAGAAAGAACCCAACATTTGTTATTAATTAGTTTTAAGTCTCATGAGTCAGGCTATGATTTAGTCATGGAGGTTGCAGAAGTCACGGAATCCGTGACTTCCAGTGATCTCTGTGACTTCAGCCTGTGGCGGTCAGGAGCTGTAGGTTCCCCCCCACCACCTGTGGCAGCCCCCCAAGCTCCAAGCCACTGCAGGCCCCTGGACCTGTGGGTGGCAGGGGTCCCCTACAGCCTCCAGCTGCTGCAAGTGGCAGGGGCCCCACTCCCAACCCTGGGCAGCAGGGGACCCCAGAGCTCCTAGCCATCGCACAGCTGTCCCACTGCAGGCAGTGTGGGGATGGCAGATCCCCATTTTTTTTCACAGATATTTTTAGTAAAAGGACAAGCCATGGCTTCCCAGAATTTTACTTTATTGCCCGTGACCTGTCTTGACTTTTACTAAAAATATCTGTGATAAAATCTTAGTCCTACTGCTGGTTTCAAGGCGGTCACCATTTTGGTGGTCCCAACTCAGGATTTTTTAAGCTGGGTGCTGGCAATTCTGCCATTTCAGAGGTTGCAATGGTTTCTCTTCCTCCGGCCTCCCCAGTCCCTCTCGCACGGCGCTGCTGCTGCTGCGATCGAGGTACCCCAGCCTCCAGCTACTTCCACGGCGAGGAACAGAGACAGCCGCCTCAGCTCAGCTATGGACACCCCCAGCCCCATGCACCAGAGCAGGGCCCGCTCGCCATCCCCCCAGCCTAGGCCCCGGCGCGAGGCGCCAGGGAAGAAGGAGGGTTAAATGCGGCAGCGAATGGGGCGATGATCTGCCATAGCCCAGCCCTGGGAGGGAGCGGGAGGCAGCGTGGAAGATTTGAAAGGGAGGCGAGCGAGCACTGGAGAGAGACGCACGTGTGTGTGTCCGAGCGCCCGGGGGATGGCGGCCCTGCAGTCCCGCGCGGCGGCCGCAGCAGGCCAGCCAGCCGGCCCCTCGGCGCCCGGGCAAGCAGGAAAGCCCCGCTCCCTAAAATCGCAGCAGCAGAGCGTGTGCATTGTCTGCAGCGACCCGGTAGCGTCTCCTGCTCACTCCGTCTCATCAAAGCGGGACAAGGCGGGTCGTGAAAGAGACAGTCTCGCCGGCGAGCTCGCGCTCTGTGAATGCCGCCAGCCGGTGTCTGGGCAGACCTCACCACAGGCTTTTTCTGGCTCCAAACCTCCACCTAGAGGACCCAGCGTTTGTTTGTTCTCACACATCCTCCCGGCGAATACACATGCACTTTGCAAATCCTGCCGGGCGACTCCATGCTGTGGCTGGCTGTACCCTCCAGTGCCTGGATTGTCAGGCACTCACCGCAGACATGATGTGCCCTGCATGGGAACTTTTCCTGCACGAGTTCCCCTCCTGCCCCTACGCAGTTTAACTTTTCTCTTTTTCTGATCAATCCAGATCACTGAAGCTCTCCCCCGATACAGACATGCAGGAAAAGTTAATAGGAGCATGGAGGCAGTTTAAGTTGTATTTGAAGCAGGGGACTCGACAGTTCCTTGTGTTTTGTTTTTAACTTGTTCTTCTGCGTTAGAGTTGGAAGGAGGTAACTGGAGCAGTGGGAAGGGAGGACGGAGGGGGGGGACCCTGAAAGAGGAAATGGGGCACACACACGTACAGAAAGGAGTTGCAAGGAGAAAAGAAGGGCACAAGGGAGATGGCAATGGTAGGGGTACAACAGCGAACGAGGAAAGAGGAACAAAAGTAAAACGGAAGGAGGTCGCAGGGAATCGTTTTATCTCATTATAAAATATTTTATTAGTGGGAATGCCATCGGTGTTATATAACTTTTTAAAATTAGAAAAACAGAGCAGTCTCTCAATTTTAGTATCCTTGAGCTTTTATTGTGTGGTTTGTTATGTCACTGGAATAATTCACACACACTCTAATGTGCATATGCACACAATATATGCATGTTTATATATACATACACACACACACACCACTGCACCTCATCGGAGCCAGTAATATCCAGAGACTGGCTCAGCGATTACCCCGTAGTCAATTATATCTAATCCATCCATAGATATAAAACACACATGCTCAGAGAGAGAGAGCTACATTAGCTACTGGTAAATACTACATTAACCATCACCTACCAATTCTCTTGCATCCACTGGATGGCTTCATTCTCGTTGAATTGCTTTTCAAATTCGTATTCTTGCAAAGTCAACACTGACATGTTCATTGGACCAATCTTCTGGGGGATGCCTTCCTATGTCTAAAAATAAATATGCTATCTAAAGATCTTTTCCCCTGCGTATCTTCCCGTCTATCGCCCCTTTCTCTCTCCCGCTCTCTTTCTGTCTCTCTCAGCTATATCCTTGATTTCGCATTGCTTTTCTCCTCTTCCTATCCTTCTCCACCCGTGTCTGGAGGTCTCCTCCTCTCAGCTTCTGCATCCACCCTGAGAGGAAATGGAGGCGTTGCGGTCTTAGTGCCCGTCTGTGTAGAGTTTGGTCTCTGCTTGCTCACTGTGACATGCATATACCTCCTGCAAGTGCAAACTGTAGCCCCCGAGCTAGAAAATCCTCCACCGTTTAGAACAAGACAGTCTGACTCATGCAAAAACTGGGAAGTAAAATACTCTTAGACTAGGTTGCAGCATTAAGGGAATCACTCCTGAGTATCAGCTTCTTTGGCATCTAATTACGTTCACTTCCTTTATGGCTTTGAATGAGACACGCTGCCCAGTCTCCCATCACTGGAAGCTGCTAATGAACTCACCCACGATTTTCACGTTAGAGTGGTAAAAACATATACATCACAGGAAACATTAAGTAGTGCTAATACCAGAACAAAGCTTACAGCACATTTTCTTGGCGACTGGATTTGAAACTGAATATTAACATTTCTTCCCTTTGTGACAGGAAATCACCTGGGGGTGAGGGGAAGATCATTAGATTAACTGTCCCAATCAAATTCTCTCCTCCTCCCTTCCCCCACTACTACTAATTTGAATAATTTCCTTCAATTAACTTTGCAAATAATCGTTCCTCAGTCAGATTCTGCTCCGGCAACCACTGTTCAGCCTTGTGCACATCCTAACATACATGACTGGCCAGAAAACTCAGCCTGGTTAGTACAGGGCCCTAGATACAGCACTGTAAGTAGGGTGGTAGGGTGGGTAGCACTAAAATAGATATTTATAGTTATGTATGTTACACATCACACATAACCCTTCCCCTCTTCATTTCCCTCACCCCCTACAACTCAGCTGTACCCAAAGTTGTACCCACAAAACAATTTAAAGAGATATCAGGTTAAAAATAATATGTGAAGACAAACTTCCTGAATTATTTTACAAACCCCACTTTTTTTTTACTAGCAAACAATTCCTTCTATGCTGCTTTTCCCCCTCCTTCAGTTTAAGCACTGATACTGGTCACTTTCACTTTTGTAATTAGTCATTTTCACCTCTAGGGTCATGCTCCAACACAAGGGTGCTCTAGTTCCATGGTTTTTAACCTTTTTTCATTTGTGGCCCCCCTAAAAAATTTGAATGGAGGTGCAGACCCCTTTGGAAATCTTAGTCATAGTCTGCAGACCCCAGGGGACCACAGACCACTGCACTACTTAGAAGTTAAAAGTAAACATTCCCCAGCAGTGTTTGCAATCTATCTCCTCTCCCCCCCCCATCTTTTTTGAATAATTTTAAATCATGGGAATATTTGATTGCTTTTAGGATTCTGATAAAGCCCAAATATCAGGCAGAATTTGACCTGATTGTGTCCTTAGCAGATGAATTTATATAGTTCTTTGGTTGATGGGATGGGTGCAAAGTGTAATGATTTTGTGGGCTTCAGGACCCAGGAGACAGCTCTCTCTCTCTCTCTGCAGTTGATGAAGCAGACAGGTTCTCTAGCTGAATGTCAAAATGGCCTGCACCACTGAGATCTGAAAAGGGGGACAGGACTCGCCTACAGGGATGTTCAGTAAATTATACAAAAACACTGAAATATAAGAGTCAGCTGAAGCGACCTTTAAATAAACAAGCAGGGACTGAGATTTAGGTCAAGGGCTAGTGTCTACATGAAATGTTTACTTTATTGTGAAATATTTCAGAAAGATCTAAATAAGTTAGGGGGGAATCCACCCCCTATTTTTTCCAGTTTAAATGAACTACCTCTCTAGATTGTTCTGTAATTGAGGTATGAATGAAGTGATGTCAGACTCAGGAGAGTGTATGTACCTGCGTGTGCTCCGGCAGGGGGGGATGAATAAGAAGGGGAAGCCAGCAGGATGCTTATATGTTAATGCAGTTGCATGTGGCAAGTAAAATCACTGCAGACCAGGTGATCCAGTGGGCATGTGGTTGTAGCTGAACTTTTCTACATTCACCTCTCCCGTACAGAGAGGCACTCACAGACAGGCACCCAAAGCTTTATGATGCTAGGACATGTGTGTTTATGTGACTATTTAGAGTATAGTCCACATTGTGGGTCAGGGAATCTAAGTCGCTAGCTGTTTAACCATCATTTTCTCATGATTACTGTTTATGGCACTTGCATGTCCATAGGTTTGTTTACACGTCTTTCCAGTCTCACCTGTCACATCCTGATGTCATTGCCACTGACTTCTTATTAGTTAGACAGCACTATATATGTACTTAGTGTTTTACAGTATGACGAAGGGCATGCAGTCTCACCAGAGAAGGTTTAAAGCAATAGGTTTTGGTACAGAGAAATCTAGTCATAAATGAGCTGATCCCACAAAGACCTGAATGCTCTTAACTTGCATTGAGTTCAATGTGATTAGAATATGTTTATACTTTGTAGTTTTCAGTACTGTCAACCCCAATCAGTCAAAAATCAGGAGTCAGACCTCCCCCCTGTTCCACACACACACACACACACACTCCAAATCATGAGATATCAACAATCAATATCAGTTTGGGGTTCTTTTTATTTGCTGTCTGGTTTTTGAGTCCTTGGGGGAATATTTTCAAGCTTTTCTCGATTTCTCCCCTGAGGATTAGACATTTACCTTTTTAAAATGAAAACAGAGAGACTCACATCTTCCTCTGGCTCCAGGTGCTTGGACTTTAAGCAAAAGACCAAATATCACAAGACATGTTATAACTGAAAGGGCTGACAACACTGAATTATTATTCTTCACTGTAGTGCCTAGAAATCCCAACTAAGAGTCAAGCCCATGTTGTGCTGGGACAAGACAGCAAAGGGTGATAGAAAGGAAATAATATTATTCCCTTTTGACAGATGGGGAACTGAAGCACAGAGTTTAAGGATGGGATTTTCAAAGGTGCCCACTGTTGGCCCAGCTCTACTTCCACCGAAGTCGATGGTAAAACTCCTAAGGGGAGCAGAGTTAGGCCAAATCTACATGCTTTTGAAAATCCCACCCCATGTGACTTGCCCAAGGTCACACAGGAGATACTTGCCAAAGATAGGAATTTAACCTAGATATCCTGAACCTCAGCTCTGTGCCTTGACCACACAACCATAGTTTGGGTACTAAGCACCTCTCAAGATTGGACATAAGAATGGCCCCTACTGAGTCAGACCAAAGGTCCATCTAGCCCAGTAACCTGTCTTCCAACCGTGACCAGTGTCAGGTGCCCCAGAAGGAATGAACAGAACAGATAATCATCAAGTAATCCATTCCCTGTCGCTCATTCCAAGCTTCTGGCAAACAGAGGCTAGGGACACCATTCCTGCCCATCCTGGCTAATAGCCATTGATGGACCTATCCTCCTCCATGAATTTATCTAGTTCTTTTTTGAACCCTGTTATAGTCTTGGTCTTCACAACATCCTCTGGCAAGGAGTTCCACAGGTTGACTGTGTGTTGTGTGAAGAAATACTTCCTTTTATTTGTTTTAAACCTGCTGTCTATTAATTTCATTTGACCCCTAGTTCTTGTGTTATGAGAAGTAGTAAACAACACTTCCTTCTCTACACCCACTCTTAGAATTATTTATCATTTGGATAGTGCTATTGCTGTACCTGATACTTTACAACAGATAAGATCTGCTAAGCACAAAAATAAATAGAACACAATAGCCTTGACTGAGAATGTAAAAGTGTGAACAGGTACAGTAGACAAAGTGGCCTAGGGGCTTTATTGCTGTCAGGCTACATGGAACAGATGCATTTTTAGACCATTCATTAGGAGGCTGTTTCCAAGAGTAAAGGATAGCATGAAAGGAGACAAAAAGAGCAGATAAAACTGAAGACCAGACTATGGCTGGCACATGCACAAGGGAGTAAAAAGGGCACACTCTGTACAGGGTCACACCAGAACTGCAGTACCTATGCTGTCCTGAATGATGATGGGAGTCCTCCTTGCTAGCATCTCTTGGGGCACACATTACCACAAAATGGACATAAGCCATGCTACTATTTGTCACTCTATTCCACACCAACCAGCAGTGCTCCCTAGACATGCAATGGAATGCCTTCCTGAGGAACAAAGTCTTCTGGTGCTCCCATTAGGCAGTCCACACTACTCCGAGGCTGGGCTGTGCCTGAAAGGCTACATGCAGCCCTAATTGGCTCAACACAATATTGTGTGTATTTTCAATAGGACATTTGTATACTGAAATGTGTTCAAATCAATATCTGATAAAATCTGAAGGCTATCTCTGTAACAAATACTGGTGCATCGTTATGTGGTTTAGTATAGTCCTATTTAATGAATAAATCTATCATCTTATGGCAATATCCCAGTTCTGATAGGTTGATCCTGTGTCCTGCAAATATGCTTCCAGCAGCAACATGAATTTTTGCACATTGCTACTATAAAGCTACAGTTATTATGGGGAGACAGCACTCTCTCCATAGGTAAGGTTGTACTTTGTTTTCTATACTCAGCCTTATTTTAATTAATAGATTTCCAAGACAGAACGGACCATTATAATCACCTACTCTGACCTCCTGCATTACACAGGCCACAGAACCTCACCTAATAATTTCTGAATCAACACTATAAATCCTTTTTGAGCTAAAACCACCGCAGTGCCCCTAATTTTGCCCAAACAAAACCAGTCCATCTACAATTTCTCATGTGATATTCCTGGGGGAATTCTGTACCAGTGCACAATGCAGAATTTTGCAGAAATTAATTTCCCCCACAGAAATGGGCTGCAGTGCTGCTGGCCGCGATTAGGGCCTGCTGGACCCATCAGAACCCAGCTTGCACATAGAAGACATGGCAGCTGTAGTTCCCTGCCTGCCCTGAAGGAAGGTGGTGGAGTGCAGGAAATGCCATGCAAGCCCAGGGGACCCAGCATCAGGACATTTCTTCCTCTGAGAGGGAGGGATTGTAGGTATCTGGGTTGGGGGCTTGGGGTGCTGCAGCTGGGCTCTTGGGGGAAGGGAGTGCGGGTGTCTGGGCTGGGGGGAGCCTGCGGGTGGGTTTTTGGGGAAGGGTTATGGGTGTCTGGCCCCTCAGCTGGGCTCTGGCAGGGAAGGGGTCAGAGAAACAGGAACTAGGTTGTCATAGGGGTTTCTTAACTCTCTACTTCTGGGGAAATTTGTGGTGTGTCTGTATTGTTACAGACATCCTTGCTGACAGGTATTTTGAAATAAATTACCACAGTAATTGAAACTGGTGTGATTATGTAGTGTTATTTTGACAAATAACATTTGCAGAATTTTGCAGAATTTTAAAATATTGTTCACAGAATTTTTAATTTTTTGGCACAGAATTTCCCCAGGAGTAATGTGAGGTCACTGATTGATAAGACTTGTCTGTGTAATAACATTGGGGTGGGGGAGGGAAGGTTCAAACAAATTGTTATCTGTGACAATTTGAAGTATCAGTAATCTTCACTTTTGGAAACGTTTTCTAACTTTGATTATGAGGTGAGGGGGAAAAGACAATTTGGATTAAGATTTGGTTTAATGGGCTGCCCTCTGGAATGAGATGGGCCTTTCATGAAAATTTGCCAAGAATTTGGCAAGTCTGTGAAATTTGCAGATCAGATGGGGGTGAGGGGAATTTAAAAAGTCTGAAGTTGCAGATGAGCTGGAAGGTTATATGAGGTTTAGGATGTTTGCACCCTTAGACTGGAGAATGCTTAAAGTCCGTATCAAAGCTGGCAAGATACATGGGAGAAAGAGGAAGGCTCTAAAATGCAGTAAGAAAAACAATGGCAGGGACTCCTGTAAGAATTTCTGTAATGGTAACAGCCACCACAGGTATTTCTACCCAGGAAATAACTCTTGCAGAGACCCCTGTGAGGATTATAATCAGTGCAGGCTGCAACCCTCTAGAAATCCCAGCAGTATTTAGAACCTGTGCAAGAGTTCTTGTGGTGGATATAACAGCCACAACATTTCAAACTGAGTTGTAATTTGTGCAGGAAACACTGGATAGTGCAAGCTAATAAACTCCATTGGGATTCTCACATGCTTTATAAAACTAGCAGGAAGTTCTGCAGGTTTTTATAAATCTCACAGGACTCCTGCAAAGGTTAAAAGATCTGCAAGGAATCTTTCTGCAGTTACTGTCAGATCTCCACACAGACTTCTTGAAGATTTTTTATTCCACATGAAGTCCTGGGGGTTTATAAAATTCATACAAAGTCTGCATGGACTCTAGCAAAATAAATAAATAAAAAATAATAGAGAAATTCTCATATAAAAACTTAATTGAACTAGAGTTAAAGTTGTAAATACATATTACATTCCTCCCCCCTCCTAAAAAAATACTAACAGAATGGTAAGGCTACTAAGTCAAGCACTCAAAGTTAGGAAATGCCAAAATTAAATGCAACCTTAATTCTGCCCCCTTGTCTGTATGCATTATGATACAGTTTGTAACTCCATACATACATACTATTTTTTCCATAGGACCCCTGCCTTATTCAGTGAATGGGAAATTATTCAATATTTCTTTTTATATTCCTTATTCAGTGTGTGACCGCAAGCCTTATTTAATTAACACTGTCCAAACCTTGCACTGAATACAAGATTATTAATATCCTCATGGGTGGTTTCTGGTGCTCCTACCATGTGAGTGCTTCACAGACATTAATGAGTTCATTTTCACAACATCCCTGTGAGATGAGGGGGTATCATTATCCCCATTTTACAGATGGGGAACTAAGGCATGGAAAGGTTAAGGCCAAAGGGCCAGATTTTCAGAAGAGCTTAAAGATGCAGATAGGCACCTAATGGGATTTTCAAAAGTGTGGAGGCAGTTTAGCCACTTAACACAAATTACTAATCAAAGACCTTACCCTCCTCCATCTTATCTTCCCACTGTAGCCAAAATACCACAATATGTGCACATTTTACCTTCTACACACTCCAGATCCTGTGTGCTCTGTGGCAAACTGGACCCAAATTCTTCAGCAAGGTCCCTGGATTCTGTAGCTCTGGTATGGTTGTCTGGAAATTCTTTGGGAGCTTTATTTAAGTTAAACACTGGAGGTTTGCAATGAGTTAGACATGAAAATGAATGATACAACTAGCACAGTAACCTCTATGTTATTAAATTCAATGCATTTTACACTGTCCTCACACTTTCCATTTTCAATAGGCCACAGATTTTTATACTGGCAAAGCTCAATCACATGGCAGAAGAAGTAACAGAGGAAGATAAAAATTTCAGTAACTGGATAGGGAAGAGTTGGGACTTTTAGCATCTGGGAATGTGTGGGAAGTGGTTTGGGATTATGGGATAAACACATTAGCTGGCTATTTCTGCAGAAATGATCATCAGTGAAACTATGAACACTACTGATATTTAAATACTCATCTTTGGGGTTCAGTTTAAATCTGTCAGAGTTATTGTTGCAGGGTACCTATAGATTCTGGCAGACATCCCTGCACACACAGTGCCTATTATCAAGGTTTTCTTCATAACTATGAGGGATAGAAACATTTTTTTAAATGAAAGCTTAAGTTCTATGACAAGAGGTGGGTCCCATGGCAAATTCTGTGCTCACGAAACACATAGGGTCCTGTACACATAATGTACGTTCCACAAATACCACCATAGGTGCTAGAACTTGGGATGCTGGGAGTTCTGCTGCCCCTTCCCTCCCTCCCGCCCAGCTTGAAGTAATAACAACAATACATGATTTCCACCTTCAGCATCCTCATGATAAAAATTGTTCCAGCACCACTGAATACCACCCTTCCTTTCTCAACCCCTCCACTATAAACTGCAGGTACCAGCCTATCCTCTCCACAGAGATTAGAAATAGCCCTAAACATATTTTATTTACTCCCTCCACATGGCTCCAGGACTCCACTACCCACATGCAACTAGCTGTCTCCTTTGATCCTTCTCATTCTGCAAATACAGCCACAGAACCCAGAATATTTCATACTCTTAGGCAATAAATAAAATAATACATTTTCTTCCATAGCACCTTCCATCTGATAAGATCAATCAGCTTTACAGAAATGAATTTAATCTCTGTACACCCCCCGTGAGGCCAACACATATTATTATTCTCATTTTTCAGATAGGAAGCAGGGATTAAGGCCACAATGTTCAAAGTTGGGTGCTTAACTATGAATTTAGATATCTAACTTTAGTCACTTACATTTGAGCATTGCAATTACACAGGAAGTCTGTGGCAGAGCCAGGAAGAGAAACCACGTTTCCTAACATCCATTCCTGTATTTCAGCCCCAAGATTGTATAATTCCTTTCTCCCATATAATCTATGATTTTACCTATTCTGCAGAGAAAACACAGAAGAGTTGACACACACATACATTATTTTTTCATAATTAATGGTTTAAAACATTGTTACGATACTAAAGGCTGCACTATACAATACTAAGTACCCATGTTAAAAAGATTGTTTCATGTTGCACTATGGAAAGAGGAGGGTCAGGTTGTTTGGACAACTTTAACTATGTGGTGCCAGTATAATATTATCTGATATATTTGGGGGTGAGTGGGTAGGAATAGAAGGGTACAAACAACAATTACAGCTATTTGTACTACTTTGACTCTGTATACTTTCAAAACAACATTTTAAAGTATGACATGAACTTTACATTTCTGGTCTCTGTGTCTGTGTGTGTTTAAAAGGGACAGGACTAGATTTTCAAATGTGCTCAGATCCCATCTAGTCACCTGAACGAAGTGGCCAGATTTTCAGAAGTCTGAGAATGGAAGCTGCTGAGCATTGAAAATCTGGCTAACAACGTTCTTTGAAGATTTTTTCCCCTTAAGTCATTGATTTTTGTGTACAATCTTAAGTAAGTTGTTTGTCTGGGAACTGAACTGAGAAAAAAGTTGTCGATCTATTTTGTCCTCTTCTCCTAGCTCCTCTCTTAGCTCTGCTGATTTGTTTTTACTTCCACCGTCGGCATAGCTAATATTGCTGCATCCCAATGAAGAAAATGGCTCACTCCCTCTTCTAAAAATTGCTGTGTAATAATGCTGGTGCCAAATGCCTGCTGCATTCTACCCCCCCAACGATGGCTGCTTTTCAGCACATTCAGACCTTGATCCTGCTTCTGGATCTTCTAGCAAGGATCCCTGTGCTCATGTACAGCCTCAAGGGGATCTGCAAAAATGCAGGAGTCCAGACTAGCAGATCTGATTGCAGAATCAGTGCTGTAGGCACTGATCCAGCTGCTTGCTGTGCTCGCTTGCTGTCAGTGGTAGGATGGGGCCATTTTTGTAAAGCATTTTGGAATCTTCTAGCAGGAGAGCAATGATATAAGAATGTTATTTTTATTAGATCCAATGTAGAAGCATCATGCAAACCCCACACCAAGTCATTTACAATGATGGGCAGGCACAGTAGGCTAAATTCTATCCCTAGTTACACTGCACAATCCCTTTGGTTTTGATAGGATTATACAGGTATAACTGAATGGTCACTGATATTAAAAATAGGAAAAAGGGTTCTTTTTAACATAAAATGTGGCTTTAAAAAATTAAATATATTAAATTTTAATAAGTTGAAAAAAATTCTTCAACAATGACTCAGCTACCCCTGGAAAAATGAAAAGGGAAAGATGACTGCTAAGCTTTTTTTGTTGTTGTTGTTCTTTTGTTTGATCACTTGGGCTACTAACTGTAGTTAGTGATGAATGAGAGACAAAATGCTGCACCTACATGTACAGTGACCTGCTTCAAATTCTGAAGCTCTAAGTAGCAAAATCATTTGCTCCATATCATCTGGAAGCTGCGAAGAAAATGAGGGAAAACATATGCTGGTACTGCACTTTGCAATTTAAATAGTGCAGTGCACTTCAGTATACAAGAAAAAGTTTAATAGTAGAACAATTAAACTTTTAAAGACTATCTAGATTTTTGAAGGGTCACATCTAACCAGTGTGTCTGGAGTACCTTCCACAGGAAGCAAACACAAAATATTTATTCTCTCTCTTGTTAATGCTGGGATTTTTCTTTTAAATAAATGAGGATGCTGATGTGTGGTTGAAAGGAATAATGTGAGAAATCGACATCCAGAAGATGGGGTTTGTCTTTAGTTCTGAGTGCAAAGGCATACTGTTACTAATTCAAAAGGATTAGAAAGCTTTATTTACTTATGCCCTGATTCTGCCACCCTTATTCAAACTGAGGCTAGTCTACATTAGAAGCGCTACATTGGCACAGCTGCACTGATGCAGCTACGCTGCTATAGTGCATCTGGTGAAGATCATAGAATCATAGAAGATTAGGGTTGGAAGAGATCTCAGGAGGTCATCTGGTCCAATTCCCCGCTCAAAGCAGGACCAACACCAACCAAAGCATCCCAGCCAGGCCTTTGTCAAGTCGGGCCTTAAAAACCTCTCAGGATGGAGATTCCATCACCTCCCTAGGTAACCACCAGTACGTCACCACCCTCCTAGTGAAAAAATGTTTCCTAATATCCAACCTAGATCTCCCCCACTGCAATTTGAGACCATTGCTTCTTGTTCTGTCATCTAACACCACTGACAACAGCCTATTTCCATCCTCTTTGGAACCCCCCTTCAGGTAGTTGAAGGCAGCTATCAAATCCCCCCTCACTCTTCTCTTCTGCAGACTAAATAATGCCAGTTCCCTCAGCCTCTCCTCATAGAGCCCCAGCCCTCTAATCATTTTCATTGCCCTCCGCTGGACTCTCTCCAATTTGTCCACATCCCCTCTGTAGTGGGGGGGACCAAAACTGGACACAGTACTCCAGGTGTGGCCTCACCAGTGCCGAAGAGAGGGGAATAATCACTTCCCTCGATCTGTTGGAAATGTTCCTACTAATATAGCCCAATATGCTGTTGGCCTTCTTGGCAACAAGGGCACACTGCTGACTCATATCCAGCTTCTCGTCCACTGTAATCCCCAGGTCCTTTTCTGCAGAACTGCTGCTTAGCCAGTTGGTCCCCAGCCTGTAGCGGTGCATGGGATTCTTCCTTCCTAAGTGCAGGACTCTGTACTTGTCCTTGTTGAACCTCATCAGATTTCTTTTGGCTCAGTCCTCCAATTAGTCTAGGTCACTCTGGACCCTATCTCTATCCTCCAGCATATCTCCCTCTCCTCCCAGCTTAATGTCACCTGTGAACTTGCTGAGGGTGCAAATAATCCCATCATCCAAATCATTAATAAAGATGTTGAACAAAACTGACCCTAAGACCTACCTCTGAGGCACTCCGCTTGATATCGGCTACCAACTAGACATTGAGCCGTTGATCACTACCCATTGAGCCCGAAAATCTAGCTAGCTTTCTATCCACCTTATAGTCAATTCGCCCAATCTATACTTCTTTAACTTGCTGGCAAGAATACTGTGGAAGACTGTATCAAAAGCTTTGCTAACGTCAAGATATGTCATGTCCACTGCTTTCCCCTCATCCACAGACCCAGTTATCTCCTCATAGAAGGCAATTGGGTTGGTCAGGCATGACTTGCCCTTGGTGAATCCATGCTGACTGTTCCTGATCACCTTCCTCTCCTCCAAGTCCTTCAAAATGGATTCCTTGAGGACCTGCTCCATGATTTTGCCAGAACTGAAGTGAGGCTGACTGGTCTGTAGTTCCCTGGGTTCTCTTTCTTCTCTTTTATAAATGTGGGCACTATATTTACCTTTTTCCAGTTGTCAAGGACTTTCCCCGATCGCCACGAATTTTCAAAGATAATATCTGATGGCTCTGCAATCACATCAGCCAACACTTTCAGCACCCTTGGGTGTAATAGATCTGGACCCATGGACTGATGCATGTCCAGCTTTTCTACATAGTCCTTAGTCTCTCTTTCACCACTGAGGACTGCTCACCTCCTCCTCATACTGTGTTGCCCAGTGCAGCAGTCTGGGAGCTGACTGCATCTGTGAAGACCAAGGCAAAAAAAGTATTGAGTACTTCAGCTTTTTCCATGTCATCTGTCACTATGTTGTCTCCCCCATTCAGTAAGGGTCCCACACTTTCTCCTTGTTGCTAACATACCTGTAGAAACCCTTCTTGTTACCCTTCACATCCCTTGGTAACTGCAACTCCAATTGTGCCTTGGCCTTCCTGATTATAGCCCTGCATGAGCTAGCAATATTTTTATACTAGTCCCTAGTCATCTATCCAAATTTTCACTTCTTGTAAACTTCTAAGAAGCTCTATGCTTCTAAGATGCTCTAAGATGTTAAGATGCTCTATGCAGATGGAAGAGAGCTTTCTTGTTGGCATAATAAAGCCACTGCAGTGAGAGGCGGTAGCTATGTTGATGGGAGAAGCTCTCTCGCCAACATAGCACTGTCCACACCAGCGCTTAGGTCGGTATAACTTATGTTGCTCAGAGGAGTGGCTTACTCACAGCCCTGAGCAACGTAAGTTATATCTAAGTAATTGTTATGGTAAACCTGACCTGAGTCGTAACTTTCTTCTCCAGTAGTCCTACTGATGTCACCAGAACTATATATAAAGTACTACTCCACATGAGCAAGGGTGGCAGAATCTGGTTCTATGATTCCTCTAAATTTGCATCTATCATCAATTCTCTAGGTGCAGACATCAGAAATAGGCTTTCCCCTCCCAAACTGAGCTATAATAATTCACCTCTGTCCTTATTCCCTTCCCACCTGTAAGACTCACCTGTTGTCTCCTTCTCCCTATACCAGGAAAGCTGTGGGAGAAAGATGAGTCTTGCAGCACATCAGGATGATCACCAAATCCATGCTTTAGTCTTAAAGGGCCCAAAACTGCTATTGCCCACCTTGAGAATTCGGCTGAGGGAGACGATCTGTACATTCTGTCTGGAACTCCAGCAAAGGAATAGCCTGACTAGCAAAGGATGCACTGAACCAATGTCTTCTAGATGCCCTGACTCCCTGTAACATGCTGCTGGAGATACTGTGGTTCACAACTTTGGGTGTTACCACTCTGCCTCAGCAAGAGTGAGTTTTGCTGGTGGTTAGACTGTCAGTCAGCCCCCTGCTCCATTGGTCTGTCTTCCTCACCAGCAAACTCCTCAAGACTTTCCTGGCCCAAACCTTGCCTAGCAGGTAACAATCAGTGAACTCCAGCCCCCAAGCTCCTCAGAAATGTTTCTCTGCTATGCACTGCCCCTCCCACTATGCATTCATAGACTATATTAAGTTTGCTGCTCTGTAAAGAGTCAGTACATCACAGCTTATTAATTTAACTGGGGTAAATACACCTTTCCCTTCAAACACACCACTGCATTGCTTTATAGGGGACGTAAAATAAGTTTATTAGCAAAAGAGCAGGGATTAAGTGATACCAAGCAGGGATTTCCTTAAGACACCCCCACCTTGAATTTCCCCAATCCCCTCCTCCTGCCCCCTCCCCCCGCAGTTACATGCAGTGTTGCCAATTTAGTCATTGGTTGGAATTTTGAATTGAAATTGAAACATTAATACACACTTTAAAAGCAGATGCAGTATATGAGAAAATACTCGTACCTGAGAAAGCATAGTGGGTTTGAAAAGTGAGAACTAAGACTAGCTTCCTCATACAGCTGTTATTTATGACATCAGCACATTTGTTTCAGCTATATTATACAAATATCATTGCAGTCGTGTGTAGGCTGTGAATACGGGGTTGACTATGCTCACACCTCCACCATCCCTGGCCTATCCTGACCACTTCTTGGTTTGTTCAAGCCAGCTCCAAGATCCCCCCCATCAGCAGAATAGGGATTATGGCCAGTTTGTTTTGCTTCTCCCTATCCATCTGGACAGAATTTCTGCCTCCAGGAGCCTGTAGCCGAGACTCCACAGCTCAAAGGGCCTACTCCTATATCACTGAAATCAATAGGAGCTTTTGCCAGGGACTTCAGTGAGTTCAGGCCCAATGGGAATGGGCCAATCCCTAGAAATATATATAGACACTATTTATGGCTAACGCATAGGACTGAGAATCTGGAGATTTGGGTTCTATGCCAGGGTTTGCTGCAGAGCTTTCGGGTGACTTTTTACTTAACTGCCTCAGTTTTGCTCTGTGAACTGGAGATTGTAATACTTATTTTCTTTACCTCATGTTTAAAGGTTGTGCGGTTAAATTCATTACTATATGTTAAAATCTTGGAGATTCTCAGAGGGACGGTGCTATGTTAAGTGAAAAGTATTATTATTACACTGTATAGACACTATACATTCTCAACAAAATTAAAACATGCTGTATTTAAAGTTAGTGCTAAAAGAGAATAAAACCTGTAAATTATATCATCTATCTTAGTCATTTGTAGAGCACCAGTCAGGGGAGTATCTCGGTGCTGTAGTGCTGTAGCAAAGTGTCAGTTTGTATTTTGTCACATATGAGGACTATACTTACCAATGTGATCTGCTGAGATAAATGCATAAAGGTCAAGTGTGCCTTTAAACTGCGACTTTAAGGCAGAGCTGTACATTGGCCAATGCAGAGTTGCACGTATACAAGCTGGCACATAGAGAGTGGAAGGGAATGGCCTCTTCTCTACTCTGTTCCTTTTGGAGTGCTATGCACCCTGATCCAAAGACAGGGAGCAGTCCCCAGGCATTCCTGAGTGCTGAGGCAACAGTTGTTACTGGTTCTTATATGGGAATCCCGTGCCCCTTTCCTCACAGGTGGACTAAACCCAGCCTGACCTATAAAAAAAAAATCTTGCAATTTAAATCCAGCTATTTTTCTGTTTTTCACAGCAGAAGGTGAGACCAGACAGCCTCAATGGCAGACCCTCCTAGCTCCTATCAGATTCTCTTCTTGCCCTGGGACAATAGACCTTTGATACTCCGGTGAAATTAAGCCCATTACATTTTGAGATACTTTGGGGGGGGGTCTCTTAAGAGGTTGCCTAATAAAAGGCTGTGGGAGGTTCTTGCACAAGTTTCATTGTATAGCTGAACTTCTTGTTGAATATACTATCCATGTGGGGCCAGATTGTCAAGCATGCTCAGGACCCGCTAGCTCTTATCATGACTCTTATGGGTACATTTTCAAAAGAGCTCAGCACACAGTAGACTGAGAGCTTTTGAAAAATCTGACCCCATATTTTCAAATAAAGAAAATTGCAGCTATAACAAAACTATAAAAGAAATATGAAATATATATATACACAAAGTGAGTTTTATGAATCCAGCCAGTGGATACTGAAAACGTTACAACATGCTCATTAAAGTTCTTCATTTTGTAATAGTACATAATTTCCATCCTTTCAAAGAAACACAACCAATACCGAGTTAAAAGAATAATGCACACAAAATGTGGTCATATATATTTATGACATATATGATTTATTTTATACACCTAAGGTAAGGGAAACTAATTAAACTGAAGGATACCTTAAAATGGAGAATTGGTATGAGTTAGAAGAGAGGTGCCGGTGGTTAGAATTGCTAGAATTGCTCCTAAGATTTATGTAAGGATACAGAGTTGCTGGGACACATTCTTAGCTGGTCAGAACCATCAAGGTAGAGGTATACCACTTTACTCAATTGAGAATCTAGCCTATTATAGACTTTGTGAAAATTCTTTTTGCAAACAGTAACCCAGGAAAGTACTATATTTTTCCCTTGTGTCTAGTGAAGACATATTGAATCGTAAGGACTTGATGACATTGTGGTAAGTATTTATGCCTTCCCCTTTCAGGTTGAAAAGAGGATAATGAAATCTATCCATAGCATATTCCCCTCTCCGTGCCTTTATGCATGTACATTCTACCTACTATGAAGGCTGATTCTGTTTTTATTTATATTGGGTTAGTGTATTTACCGCCCACCCCCAAAAAAACAAACAAACAAACAAAAAACCCTGAGTGCTTCCAAAGGCAGACTGTTGTTCAGGTGACATACTGTTCCATGTGGATTTTTAAAAATACATTATTATGGCCTATGTGGAGTGAATTGAATGGTCTCAGTCCAGTTCCTAGTACAAAACCCATCCATACAAATAGCACAACGTGGCATCCTCAAATGAGAGGCTAAGGACTGGATGGCCATGAAGACAGACCTATCCTCTCACCTCTAGTTGTCCTTCTGGGGCACTTTTGTGGGCAGAGCATTGGAGCTTGTGCGCTCCCCATGCTGTACCTGCTCTGCTGATAGACAGAGGACTTCAGGACTAGCAGCTTTTACAGACACAGGGGAAGAGGTTTATTAGAATGAATCTGAAAAAAATAGCATCATGTTCATTCTTAAATCAGTCATCTGACACTAACATTTAATTATTAGACTTCCAAGTTATTTTATTCTGCAAGTTTTCAATCTTTCAATTTTTTGACCCAGTTCCTGGGTCAGTTAATGCCACATCTTTCCCAAGCCCTAAATTCACATACAAACACGAGCGCCAAGTTACAATTTGTATGGAACACAAACATTGCTGCAACAATTTAAGAAGAAAAAAACACAAACTCTAAATAGAGCAGAAGTGAATCACATCTTTCCATCAGCCTGCACATGCATGCCCCAGAAACTCTGAACTGTGCTTGACATTTTTCAATTCCAGGACATAACAGAAATGTTGTAAGCACATTGAGTTAAATATATCCTTGGTGTAACTATGACTTAGGTATGGTATAGATTTGGCCTGCATGGACTGATCTTTCTGTGCTATTCAGTCTTCCTCAAACAGAATTCTCATTGACTTCAGTGTCATGCACGAAAGTCACATTTGCTGTTGGATTGTAACTGAAACTCGTCTGTAAGAGTTTCACCTGAGTGAGAGCTGAGAAATTGCCTGTAAAGCACTATGCACATCTGAGTGTTATATAAACAACTTGAATAAAGTTGTGAATTTGCACAAGGGTTATGGATTCTGTAATGTAGTCCTTACTTTAGTACTATAGAGACAAGCAAGAAGATTAGGGGTAAAATCCTGGCTCCATTGCAGTGCAGTTAGTGGCAAATCTCCTACTGGCTTCAACAGGGCAAGGCTTTCACCCATGCTTTCTACCTCAAGGAATATACAATCTAAAAATAGACAGTCTATGATTGAGGATCCAGGGGGAAATAGGGGAGATAGAAGGAATGGGAAAATTGCTCTTGAGAGAGTACAAACAGCAATAATCATCCAGTTTGTTGCAGTTCCCGGTATATCTTTTTCTTTTCTCTCTCTTGTGTATGTTTTTTTTTAAATTAAACACACATCTTTAAATATAAATTATCTCATACATATATCTTGTAAAACAGAGAAATATATTAAGATACACTGTTTTATTTTATATTATATAATTAAGCTATCAGAGAGAGCAAATAGTGCCAGAGCTGAGATCAGAGATGCATTTACTTATGCCTATCTTGACATGCTGCAGACATGCCTTTTGTGCCAGGGAGCTGAAACTGAGAATGGGCTTGCTACCTGGTTTCAGATGGCACCAGTTTGCAATCCCATCCTGCGAGATTAAAAACCCTCCCTTTCTAGTAGCATAGAGCACCTCTATGCAAAATTGCATAGCAATGTCAATGCATCTTTCCAAAAGTGATAGTAAGGTTGAAACATAGTAAATTCAGAACATGGGAATTCAGGGTTCTGACTTTTACAGCATATCTTCTGCCTACACTGACTTACAGGCTATTATTAACCACCTCCTCGTTGGTCCATTGCTTAGCATCTATCCTGCTGAACTGACTGAAAAATAGTGAACATAATCCAAAGGTCTAGGGTCTGGAGCCAACCTCTAACTGATGGCTCCTTTAGGCAATGAGATAATTCAGTGGCGGGTGCAGTACAAGAACCCAAATGATAAAAGAGACTTCAAGATTAAAGGAAAACTATATTATATTGATAGATTTCATGGCCAGAAGGGACCATTAGTTCATCTATTCTAGATCAACCTCCTGTATATTACAGGCCATTGTATTTCACCCACTTATAGGTAGTCAGTATACCTCACTAGAGAGATTATTCATACTCACAGACTTTATCTCCTAGTTGTTTCCTTAAGCAGACGCATTTCACTGAGGTTAAGGTACAAAAGAGGTCAAATTAGTCCTAATTTTTATTTTTTTAACTTGATCATTTAAACAGCTAACACTTTTATAACATGGCTGTTTTTATAAAAGTCATGTCTTTAAATAGCTGACTGGTACTTTAAAATGCATTTTTTAATTTCTGAAATTGTTTTGAATCAGAAATCACTTCAGTTTACTTTAAAAAGCAGTAAACAATAATCTATAAGAAATTAGCCGATTGATGATAGCTAGGTTGAGAGGCAAATAGGGAAAGCTGGCTGTTACTTTGACTACTACTGGAGCTGGACTGTACCTTTAGCCCTGATTTTACATGATATTGACTTCGGTGGAGTTAATCCTGATTTACTTTGGTAGGAGATCAGAATCAGTCTCTCTGTCATGAACCAGTCCTAGCAAGGCAAAATCTTATAGGAACAATAGGCCTGATTTTCCTCACACTTACACTGGTTTTACATCCATTGACTTCAGTGGAGTTACTCCTGCATTGAACCCATACAAATGAGAGAATAATGAGGCTCTATATCTCCAGCATACTTTTATAGTAATGGCATTGTTTATTTTGCTTTGTGCTTTATTAGCTTGTATTTATATTACACACACACACACACACACACACACACACACACACACACACACACACACACACCCCTATCTTAAAGAAATATTAAGGTTGCAAAGTCAAACACTCGAAGTAAGGACATGTTAGAATTAAGGCTCCCTGTGCCAGTGGGAATGGGGCATGTTCAGTGCAGATGGCATCTTCAGAGAATTTAGCTGCCAAACTAACAAGTCTCCATTAGGCATGTGAGAACAGAGATTTTTCAATGGCTTATAACTTGGCCAAATTTGGGATTTTCCCCCCCCTGAGAAATACAACACCTCTACCCACAACAAAATTTCAAGCTTCTGCTCCAAATAGGCTGACCAGACAGCAAGTGTGAAAAATCGGGACGGGGTACGGGGTAATAGGAGCCTATATAAGAAAAAGCCCGACATATTGGGACTGTCCCTATAAAATCGGGACTTCTGGTGACCCTAGCTCCAAAGCATGGGAGCACTAGAGCTTTTGAATGAAACTGTTGTAAGAATGTTTTTAACATGACCAAAATAATGTATGTTTCCCTAATTTTGTTCTCAGTAACATCTGAACCATTTTAACTGAAACTTTACCAAAATAAATCAGCCTGAAGCAGAAGTTCAGGAAAATTTCTGCATGAATGGTTACAGCTTTGTCAAACTTTAAGCAACTGAAAACCATGTATTATAAAGGAAGTGTCAGGGAACCTTAAACATAGGCAGCACTACCAGCTCTTCTGGTCACCTTATAAAAATTAGTACTTTTTAGTGAGAATTTGTGCTGGGGTAGCTATCACTGGAGTGATTCAGCATCCCTGTACAAGAATGTGCCTAATTGAAATTGTGTGCAGATACAGTTATAATTTATTGTAATATGAGCACTGAAGCATAATGTTAATGATTCCAGGCATCTTATTTTGACAAGCAGAAAAAGTGTCCATCAGCATGGCTCAGTGTAAGAGAACTTTCTTAGCTATGCCTGAAAGAACACAGATTTAAAAAACAGCAATATGTTGTTACAGGTGCAATTTTAACGCATCTATTAGCTGACAAGGTTCAGATAATATTATAAACCTATCATACAGCTTGCTTAAATTATCAGGTTTACAATGAGTCATTGGTTACAGTGGAAAACATGGATTTTATAAAATGAATGTACAAACTTGAATAAACCAAAGTTACATGAACACTTAGGACCAAATTAAATACTGGGATAAGCAGGCAAATTTCTAACTGAAGTCAATAAAAGTTGGGTCATTAGAGCTGATCAAAATTTTATGAACTTCATTTTTTTTGAACTTTCATTGATATTTTGATTTTTGATGGAAAAAAAACCTTGAAAAATGTTGACTACATTTTCAGTTTTCTCCTAGGTTTTTGGCCAGCTGATTTTCACTCATAGTGCAGAGGTATGCATGCAGTCAGATTTTTTTTGCACATTCAGATTTCTTGTGTGTATGTTTTTTAAATTGAATTTTCAAAATGAATTTAGTGCTCCTGAATATGAATTTAGTGGTGCTATCCCTGCATAAACTGAAGTTCTTGCTTTGGCCCGCAATTCAGTAGGGCATCCTTATTGAATAAAACACTTAAGCATGTGCTTAAGTCCCATTGACATCAAAGTTAAATACAATCTTAAACCACTGGTCAATTAGGACTTCAATCCACATTGAAGAATAGGTATAGCATAAAGAGCAGTAGTACATAATTTACCACACTACCCTATCAACGTGCCTCAACCCTGACCTCTAGGGGTGAGAGGAAACTTCAGTTTTCATGCACATTCCATCTTTGGTTTATCATCTGAAGCTGTCATAGGTGCCAGTTAATGTCAATCATGGTGATTGTCTTGATCTGGACACTTATCTGCTAGGAGAGGGACTGCCATCTCATGTCACATATGCCACTGAACTACTGTCATACAATAGTGATTTTTGACCATTATGGACTTGGATTATATTTGAACTAATAACCTAGAAGTGAAAGGTTTTGAATGCATTATCCAGATGTCCCATTTTTAAAGCGACAGTCCCAGTTTTTGGGACTTTTTCTTATCTAGATGCTTATTACCCCCCTCCGGCGCGGTCTGATTTTTTTAACAGTTGCTATCTGGTAACCCTACCTGAAACAGCCAGTGTATCATCATCCTTGAGGTTTACAAAACTATCAGTGCATGGGGTTAGCAGTAAACTCCCTCAACCATCAGCGAGAATAGGAAAAAATGTTGCTTAAAAACAAATGTTAAAGACAAGTCATGTGGGGGTCTATGAATTTTTGTTTTGTTTATATATATGCACAGAAGTAAAGGTGAAATTAAAATATTTTGAAAGCATCGTTTCAGTAGTGTTTTCTACATGCAGATGTGAAGGCCACAGTAGCACCATCCAGTAGATAGGCATTGACGTGGGACTTCAGAAACCTCAATTCTCTTCCTGGCTCTGCCATTGATCTGCTGCATGAATTTGGACAAGTGCCTCTATTTTCCTCTCTACACTTTATCTGTCTTTTGCAGTGTTGCAGCCATATTGGTCAAAGAATTGAGAGAGAGAAGGTGGCCAAGGTAACATCTTTTATTGGATTGTGGTGGGGCAGACACCCCACCCCCTGAGAAAAGGGCTGAAACAGGCCTTTGCGGCTGTACAGGCTGGCAGCCTACCAACAAAGGCCTGTAAAGGGCCAATCAGGGCCGGGCGAGACCCTATATAATGGCTGCCTCTCACTAGCTGGCAAGGGAGAAGGACTGGCTCCTGAGGAAGGAATTAGCCCCTCGGACAGAGCAGTGCTGGGCAGGCTAGGGAGAGCTCCAGCCCCATTACTTGCCAGGCTATGCAGGGCCAAGGAGGTTTTCAGGGTCAAAGGGGAAGTGGCCCAAGGAAGGAAAGCAGACCAGGGGGGCAGAAAGAGGCTGCCATTAGAGGATCCCTGGCTCGGGACCTAGAGGGCCTGGGTTCCCCCCCCCCACCATTCCACCCTTATACTGCACATGGCCACAGAAGACTGTGGCCAATATAGACTGCAACTTGCTCCTGAGCTAAGGGGCTAGACACAACAAAGGTCATTGAGTCCAGCCCCCTGCCTTCACTAGCAGGACCAAGTACTGATTTTTGCCTCAGACCCCTAAGTAGCCCCTCAAGGATTGAACTCACAACCCTGGGTTTAGCAGGCCAATGCTCAAACCACTGAGCTATCCCTCCCTTTTTCAGATGTGAAAAAGAGCTCTCTGGTCATGAGCTCTCAAAAGGCTAAATTCAGCCATGGAGGAAGTAGGCGCATCTTCAATGGGATTGGTGCCTGTTTCCTTCAGGGAAGAAGTTGGCCTGTGCTGGCAGCTACTGAAAGGAGATAATCACCTAATTGTCAGAGGTGGTGATAGTCACAACACCCACTGAAACCAATGGTAGATGTGAAAGCATAGCAGCTCTGAAAAATTAGATCATGCATTTATATTTTTGACATTTTCTAATCAAGGTATTTAATCAGCACTTTTACTAACTGTTGTTTAGATATGACTGGAAAAACTCCAACTAAACACTTTTTCATTGGAATATGTTGATGTGTCAGAATCGAAATGTTCTGCAGAGATATGTCAATTTTTACAAAATGCTGACACAACCCAAGCAGGGTTCCTGCCAGCTCACCTGCCTGGCTCCTTGGCTGCCTGCCTGGTGGGCTGATAGGGAGCTAAGGGCATGTAAACCCTGAAGGTCCTAGCTTCCAGGCTCACAGTTTTTCAGCAGCATGGGCTCCCTGGGTTTTCTGTGCCCAGAGATATGGGCAGCCCACCATGAGGATTACCTCAGAATCAGGGACCCTAGGGCACATGTGGTGCAGCCTGCCAGGTGCATGGACCAGGAGCCAGAGCTTCATTCCTCTTCATGGAGAATTTCCAAATTTGTGGATTTTCTCCACACAGCTCTAGTCTTAAAGTTTATGATTCATGAATCATTCATTACACTGACATGTGGATGATGTTCCACTTTGTATACAATTCTTTAATATTCATTGGGCCAGAGAGTGTTAGAATGACTCTACAGCTTACTGGGAGACCCAAATTCCAGTCCCTGCACTAATGAATAAATATTTTATGCAAAGTGGAACAGCTTCAAAGGGAGACACTGAGAAACACCCACCCAGAAACACCTACCCCAAAGCCCAACAGTTAGGGCACACTCCTCAGAGGGAGGAGATCTGGTTCAAAGTCTGAATCAGGCAAAGTGGGGACTTAAAGCTGGGTCGCCCACATATTGAGTGAGTTCGCTAACCCCTAAATTATTGCGTATAAGGGTACGCTTCTCCCCCACCCACTCTGTTTTTTAGAAGAAATGACTGACCAGAGTTAGGTGCCTAACTCCAGGAGAGAGTTCACAGCTGTAAATCTCAAGAGAAGAAAATGCCTCCCTCTAGCCCAGAGTCAGATGCCTAACTCTCTTTGAGGGGTAGGGCTTAGGCCACGCTCCTCTCCTCAGCATTTCCATTGGTTAACATAGGTAGCTCCCCACCCAGTTTTGTAGATCCCTTTCTTAAGCACTTAACTCTCCCCATGCATTGTATAGGGAGCCTGGGTGCCTAACTAAAGGCTGTAGATTCCACTAGGTAGCAGAGGATATTAGGTGCTGCAACCATGAGTCTAAGTCCCCTGTATGATCTACACTTGAATACCTGATGTTGCTTCTTGGCAACTGCTAAATGCAAATTCTGGTTATATACATAATTTCCTCGGGGGTCCAAAAGCTATGCACTTAATCAGAGTGCACTGTAACATTACATGAATTTAAAGGTAACACACTCATTTTAATATTCTGAGACACTTGCATCTTTTGAATTAGCAGTCAAAAGCCAGGTGTTTTGCTTGGTATTCCTCCTGTAATTCTAATTTGGTAGCTTCTGTCTGCTCTGTTGAGCAGCTGCAAAAAATTCAGCACCAGTGCAGTAGCCTGTGCAGTTATGAAGTCTACTATGATTCCTAAATCTGCAGTAACAAAAATCAGAACCATTTGTAGCAGATCTGAAAACCAATCACGTCATCAGTCTCAGTTTCATTGGACTTACCACTAGGGAGGATGTAGCATTTGATAGTTACAGTCCTGTGACAAGTGTGTGGGCTGGCTGGTATATAAAGTACAAAATCAGCCTTAATCACCAGTGACTGCTTGGGGCCCTGTGCTTCTCTGAGCAGATTTGCTATTTACAGGGTGGCTCAATTTCCCCCTCCTGCAGAAAGGATACAGTTCATGACCCAGTTCCCACCTTAGCAACTTAGGGGGCCATAAATCACGAGATTATCACTGCACTCCCATGACTCACTAGGAAATGCCATGGAGTGCTATTATTGTGTACCAGACCCAATAGTATGTGATATGTAGGTGATTTAGAAAAATTCCAAAAGAAGGAAGTGGCTGAGTTTTCAGCTGTGCTGGTAGCTGGTACATTTTAATTAAAAAACAGGATACAATGGCTGCTTGGAACATCTTATACGCCTGGCAAAAATACTGACTTTGGGTGCAAATTACAAACAATCTTTTATCTTTTGTTCTCCTAGTCTCCTCTCTCTGAAATAAAATGGTTCAGCTAACAATTGTTGAAGTCTGATCATTGTTGAAATCATAAAATGTTTTGAAAAGGTCTGTTTTTTTAATAAGGTAATTGCCCTACCTTCTCAGGCATTTTATGACTTTGACACTAGACAGGCTAGACTGGACTGGAGGGCTCAGAATGGAGATGTGAGGGAGGCAGTTCTAGTTTCTCATTCCAACTCTGTTTTGAAGGACTTCTCACTGCCTTACTTTCCCTACCTGCAAAATGGGGATACTACTACTTATCTACTTGCCTCACGTCAATGGGAGGATTAATTAGTTAATAACTAAACAGTGTTTTGAACACAAAGTGTAATCTACAAGTACTAAGTGTTACTAATGTTACAGAGAGCCAAGCAGAGAATTTTTCTTTAACATAACTGTAACAACACACATTTTGTTCCTTGGCTCCTGCAGCTTTTCTGTTTTCATTCTTGATCATAACTCACACCATACATTTTAAAACTAATTTCATTTTTAGATTTTAGATAGGACAAGACAGGAATTTATAGCTAAATCTAATTCTCCAAACTGCAGCCTTTTAGGACTGAGCAGAGCAAAATACACAATAGTTATCTAGGAACTGAAAAAATGCTTTCATACATAATGTTATCACAGATGTTAGAGATGGGAAAGGCCTACTAGGTCATCTAATCCATCTCCCTGCCACTAAAGGATTATTCTCTATTGCATATTTACTACTGCGTTGTCCAGTTTGGTATAAATGTTCAAAGCTACGCGCTTCCACAGCTTCCCTCAGCAACCCATTCAACAGTCTAATAGTTCTCAGATTTGGAACAGTTTTTGTGATCTTCATTCTAAATTTTCCTCAGTTTCACCTTGTAACTACTATAGACAGACCTGGACCAACATCTCTGACCTGAACATCTCTAAAATTTGGGGGGTGAAGGTGAGGGGGTGTTTGGGTGCATATTTGGAATCTAATCAAAGATGCGAATTTCCCAACCAAATTCCGAGATTCAAATATTCTCAATTTTAGGAGTGTTCAAAACCAATATCAAAACGTTTTGATCCAGACCCAGGTCTACTATTTATACATACTTGTATCACCATAAAAATTCTCCCACCTTCTTGATATTTAATCAAATATTTACAGACTTGTCCCCACTCCAGTTTACACCCTTGTTCATCATTTAGTCAATCTAAACCTATAATTTAGGATCAAATAAATCTTCCCTTGCACAACCAGGTTTGACACAGGATAATTTTTTACAGGGGCATTAGGTCCCTCCCCTTCAGTCTCATCCCCAGGAAAGCAGAGTATTAGCAGAATAACTTCAGAATCTATTACCACAGCCCTGAAACTATAGTAGACTGTCTTGGAGGCAAGGCAGAGAATCTCAATTGTGCCTTCATAAATAAAGCCCAGAACAGATTTAGACTCTCCCCCCTGCCCACCATATCACATTGCAAACTCATTTCATTTGCCTCATTTCATTCACAATCTTCCCTATGTCTTTTCATATCTCTTCCTTGGATTATTTTCTCCCAAGATGTATTAGTTTACATTTTCCCATTTTGAATCATGTAGTTACTTTATTCCCATGTCCCATCCTTGCTAGACTCTTTTGTATTTTCTCCCTGGCCTTGCTGGTGGTAGCAATTCCCCACAGTGCTGTCTCATCTACAATTTAATTAACATTTCATTTACTCTCTCATTAATAAAGATATCAAATGAAACCAGCCTAACCCCCTAGGAACCTCCCATTAGTAGACACATTCATATTTCCCTTTACCCTTTGTTCATGGTACTTTGGCCTGTTTTCAAACCATGTGATATTGTCTCCATTCCCCTTTGAACTAATTTTGAGTGGAAGAATTTGTCAAATGTCATTTGAAAATTCAAACATACTATGTACTGCTTTCAATTCTTTCATCCACTCATTTTGTAACTCTTTAAAAAAGCTATCAAACTTTCTTAGTAATTTTTTCTTTATGAGCTCAACCTTCTGATCACTCATGGTTTTAATATCCTCAGAGAGCCTCATTCTGCTATCACTTACACCAGTTTTACTCCAATGTAATTCCATTGACTTTGATGGAGTTACTCTTCATTTACATTAGTGGAAGTGAGAGGACACTCAGGCCCTAGATGTTGAGTGATGTTTTCCCTCAATATTTGTTATCTTATTACCTTATCAGGGAAAGATGTAAGATTTAGGAGACAGTAACTACCAGGATAATTTTTTTTCCATTTCTGAAGAGCATTACTATATCTGCTTGTCTCCAATCCTCCTGCAACTTCCCACTTTCCATGATTTGTCAAAAGAAATTGTCAGTGCCACAGTAAAATTGTCTGTTAATTCTCTCAAGGGCCAATCCCACACTGATTGACTGAGGACATTTGTAAAAAGCCTTTGACTGAAGAGTACAAACATCCACTGGATATCCAAGCATGCATATAATTCAAAGTGAGTGATTTGTATATGTTCAAATTTTATATGTATTCTCTCAGCTGCTATCAGTAGATCCATAGCCATTATTAGTAGGTCTTCCTTACTATCTGATTCTCTCTCTCTCTCTCTCTCTCTCTCACACACACACACACACAATTCTAAAGAGAAATTCAGTATTTCAGCTATTTTCTAGTCATCATTAATTTTACCCATGTCTCGTTTTCCTCTGACCCATTTTTCCTTCATATATTTGTAAAAGTCCTTATTTCTTTTAAGCCTCTTTGAGTAGCATTAACTTATTCTGCTTTTTTTTTTGCTGCTTTTATCTTTTCTCTCCATGTCTTAACCAATTTTGTGTAGTTCTTTTTGTTTGCCACTCTCATTACTTTCAACTTCCTATCCAGGGTTTATTTTGTTTTTTAACCTCAGACATTGGAGCTTTTTATGAGTTTAGTGATATTTAGTGCATTAGAAAAATGTATGATTTCTATACATGTTTAAGTAGCACAAAACAATTTCTATTATTGCTCTAAGCAGTATAAAGGATGGATTTTCAACAATTTCCAAACCCAATACATGCATTGCTAATGCTTGAATGATTATACAATTTCTACTTGGTCATCTTTTTTCAATGTCAGCAGTAGTTTTCATCACCAGTATAACACAGCAAGCACAGGGAGGGAATGAAAGAAAGAGGAAAATAAAGGAGAGGATAATGCTGAAAATAAAGTGGGAACAGAAAGTTGCATAGAAGTATAATTTCAATATTTCCCACATGATCTACTGGGCACATCAGCCAGTAGGGACTATTGATTACTTAGAAGCCAAGTTAATAAAGGTTTAATACACTTCTCAAAAGTTTTTTCAGAATACTCTCTTTTCTGCAGAAAAGCCAAAATTAGTCAGCATCCTAAATAAAGACTGAACACAGAGAATGCAGAATTCTACCTCTGTAGTAAGCAAATTCAGGTGCTCAGCAATTCTGAAAGACAGGCTCAAGGTGTCCCAAGCTGGACATCCAAAATGCCAGGCACCCAGATTTACTGACCACCTTTGAAAATGTTGTTCAATGAGTCTGCTTCAAAGCCCAATGAAGTTGTTGGACTAGGACCTGGTTCTCCCACTGGGCTATAGAGTCACTCTCAAACTCTCTCTGGCCCAATAAAAATGTAAGTATTTAATACAAAGGGAACAGACTCAACAGGAGAGCTTGAGAGGCCTAGCTCCAGGCCATGGCTGTCTGTGAATCACAAATGCATTCCCTCCACCTAAAGTTAGGACTTCAGTCCCTGTGGGAGGTGTGGCTTAGGGAACAAACCTTGCCTTGGCATTTCTTACTGGCTAGCTTAGGCAGCTCCTCGCTCAGCTAGCTGGTGTTTTTGAATCCCTTTGTTAGGTGCCTATGTCTACACTACGAAATTAGGTTGAATTTATAGAAGTCGTTTTTTCAGAAATCATTTTTATACAGTCAATTGTGTGTGTCCCCACACAAAATGCTCTAAGTGCATTAAGTCGGCGGACTGTGTCCACAGTACCGAGGCTAGCATCGACTTCTGGAGCGTTGCACTGTGGGTAGCTGTGAGTAGCTATCCCACAGTTCTCACAGTATCCGCTGCCCATTGGGATTCTGGGTTGAGATCCCAATGCCTGATGGGTCAAAAACAGTGTTGCGGGTGGTTCTGGGTACATGTTGTTAGGCCCCCACTCTCCCTCCCTCCCTCTGTGAAAGCAATGGCAGACAATCGTTTCACGCCTTTTTTCCTGAGTTATCTGAGCAGACGCCATACCACGGCAAGCATGGAACCTACTCAGCTCACCATCACCATACGTCTCCTGGGTGCTGGCAGACGTGGGACTGCATTGCTACACAGCAGCAGCTCATTGTCTTTTGGCAGCAGACAATGCATTATGATTGGTAGCCATCGTCATCATATTCCTGGGTGCTCTTTTAGCCGACCTCGGTGAGATCGGTCAGGGGCGCCTGGGCAGACATGGGAGTGACTCAGCCAGGTCAATTCCCATCTTCTGTCGAGGACTCAGGAGATGACAATGGCTTGCAGTCGTACTGCACCACCTGCTGTCAGCCTAAGATGTAAAAGATAGAAGGATCAAAACAAGAAATTGACCAATTTGTTTTGTGAAATCAACGGTCTGCTAAACCCAGGGTTTTGAGTTCAAACCTTGAGGGGGCCATTCTGTGTGACAGTGTTTGTGTTTCTCCTTGATGCAAAGCCACTTCTTTTGTTGATTTTTATTCCCTGTAAGCCATGTTGTCAGTCGCCCCTCGCTCCGTCAGCGCAGCAGCAGACAATTGTTTCGTGTAAAACCAGGCGAGAAGGCAACGGCAGTGCAGTGATGAGAGGGACATGGTCATGGACTTCTCACAAAGTACGGGCCAGGCAACGTGCCCTGGCGATGTGCACATCATGCTGATGAGCTCTGCATGAGCTCTGCAAACCTGCTGGCCAAACAGGAAATTAAATTCAAAAGTTTGCAGGCCTTTTCCTGTCTACCTGGCCAGTGGATCTGAGTTGAGAGCGCTGTCCAGAACGGTCACAATGGAGGACTCTGAGATAGCTCCTGGAGGCCATTACCGTCGAATTGCGTCCACGCTATCCCAAATTCAACCTGGAAAGGCCGATTTCAGTGCTAATCCCATCTTCGGAAGTGGAGTAAAGAAATCGATTTAAAGAGCCCTTTAAGTCGAAAAAAGGGGCTTTGTTGTGTGGAAGAGTCCAGGCTTAAATCGAGGTAACACTGCTAAATTCAACGTAAAGTCGTAGTGTAGACCAGGCCTAACTCTCCCCATGCTTTGTAACGAGAGCTTAACTCAGAGGTGAGCATTTCACTAGGTGGCAGAGTGCCTAATGGTAGGTATTACAACACTGACCCTAACTCTCCTTTGTGGCTTTTGTTTGAACAGTCATGTTCCTCTGAGGAAGCATGGGGGTCAGCATAAGAAGAAACATGTTCCTTACAGCAGTGCAAGTAGGGTGGTACAGTCTGGCACACTGTACCAGGAAGATATTTATAGCTGGTATGGTGTACCGGAAAGAAGAGCAGCGAACTTGGGGCCACGCTGGCAGCTCCTCCGGCGCAGCTGTACCGCCCCAGTCCTTCCATGCAGGCTCTCCTCTGTCTGTATAGCAGCCCTACCAGAGGACAGGATTGGGGGCAGGGCTGAGGGTGGTACACCCATCCCAGAGGAGCTGCGGGCATGGGGCCACCCGATGGGCCCACCGCTCCTTTTCCCGCTGTGGTTCCCGGAAAAGTCCTGTAGTTCAGGGGTCTCCCAGGACCTCAGCGGAGAAAGGAGCAGAACACCCAGCCCTGCCCCCTGCCCTTCCACAGATCTGTATCTCCTCCTGCTCCCAGCAGCAGCCATGCCAGAGGACAGGGCTGGGGGTGGAGCTGGGGTGGTACAGGTGCCAGAGGAGCGCCGACGTTCTGCTCCTTTCCCCACTGCAGTTCCTGGGAGAGCCCCAGCCCGCAGCTCCTTTGGTATGGCTGCTGTACTGTTCCCAGCCCCATTGCCCCAGCTCTGTCCTCCGGTGGGGCTGGCTGTTGTACAGACAGAGGAGACCCTGCATGCAAAGGCTGGAGCAGTACAGCCGTGCCAGAGGAGCTATGGGCATGGGGCTGCCCGGTGGCCTCACATACTGATCCTTTCCCTGCTGTGGTTCCGAAGGCGAAGCAGGAGGAGGACTGAGCTCTCTCTCCCCAGCTAAGGGGGGTGGATCATGGGGAGGGGACGGGAAGAGTGTGGGGGCCCCAGACTAGGGGCAGGGTGGGGAGGAGTCACGTGGAGGGTCACGTGTGTAGCTCAAGTGCCCCCCATGCCTCCTCCCCCTGTACCGGTAAGAAATGGATTCCACTTGCACCACTGGTTCCTTCAGGTTAATGCATTCAGGAAGCAAGAAAGAAATAAAAAAAAATTGAAGATAGTTGTACTTTTAGGGGATCTGGCTCCTGGCTCTTTCAGGCCACTTTAGCAGAGCTATGATAAAGGGAAATGGGGGTTGACAGACATGGTGTTGCTATGAAAAGGGTGGGTAGAAATAAAATTATATAAAAATAATACCCCTCAGATAAGCAGAAAATAATTTATGAATCCTATTCACACGTTAATTCCCACTGCATGCTTTATTTATAGTACTGTAATCCTAGAACTGTGAGTAGCTCTATTGTATAAAGAGTGTCAAAATGTGCATGAAAGGGAGCAACAGATCATGTAATTAGAATAGGGCTCTTTTCATGGAATTTAAAGATTTTGTAAAATCAGTCTTACATAATGCAGATTTTATATAGGACTTTTTCACAATATATACAATGAACTCAAGGAAAAAAGAGATTCCAACCATTTATGGATAAATTACTCTCAGTTGTGCAAATAACTATTTTTGTGGGAGCTCAGCTCATATCTAGCTTGCATGCATTTTTTGGTTTGGTGCCAAAACTGAATTCCAAGTGAAGCTGAATAGATTCAAACTTGCAAGGAATCCCACAAAGTTTGATCTGTGAAACCAGAGCAGATGGTTTTCCTACCCAAGGGCGGCATGTTTGTATAATTTTTGGTGGTGCCCAGAACAGGTCCAAGTCCTGCCCTTCCCCCCACCTGCCTAAGGCTCTGGGAGGGAGTTTGGGTGTGGGAGGGGGTTTGGGTGCTGGGTGCGGGCTCTGGGCTTGGTTGGGATGTGGGAGGGGAGGTGCAAGGTGTGGGGACTGGGGATGAATCATAGAATGTCAGGGTTGGAAGGGACCTCAGGAGGTATCTAGTTCAACCCCCTGCTCAAAGCAGGACCAATCCCCAACTAAATCATCCCAGCCAGGGCTTTGTCAAGCCTGACCTTAAAAACCTCTAAGGAAGGAGATTCCATCACTTCCCTAGGTAACTCATTCCAGTGCTTCACCACCCTCCTAGTGAAAAAGTTTATATCCAATCTAAACCTCCTCCACTGCAACTTGAGGCCATTACTCTTTGTTCTGTCATCTGCTGCCACTGAGAACAGTCTAGATCCAGCCTCTTTAGAATCCCCTTTCAGGTAGTTGAAAGCAGCTATCAAATCCCTCCCGCTCATTCTTCTCTTCTGCAGACTAAACAATGAGCCTCTCCTCATAAGTCATGTGCTCCAATCATTTTTGTTGCTCTCCGCTGGACTCTTTCCAGTTTTTCCACATCCTTCTTGTAAGGTGAGGCCCAAAACTGGACACAATACTCCAGATGAGGCCTCACCAATGCCGAATAGAGGGGAATGATCACGTCCCTCGATCTGCTGGCAATGCCCCTACTTATACAGCCCAAAATGCCGTTAGCCTTCTTGGCAACAAGGGCACACTGTTGACTCATATCCAGCTTCTCATCCACTGTAATCCGTAGGTCTTTTTCTGCAGAACTGCTGCTTAGCCAGTCAGTCCCCAGCCTGGGATTCTTCCGTCCTAAGGGCAGGACTCTGCACTTGTCCTTGTTGAACCTCATCAGGTTTCTTTTGGCCCAATCCTCTAATTTGTCTAGATGCCTCTGTACCCTATCCCACCCTCCAGCGTCTCTACCACTTCTCCCAGTTTAGTGTCATCTGCAAACTTGCTGAGGGTGCAGTCCACGCCATCCTCCAGATCATGAATGAAGATATTGAACAAAACTGACCCCAGGACCTACTCTTGAGGCACTCCGCTTGATACCGGCTGTCAGCTAGACATGGAGCCATAGATCACTACCTGTTGAGCCCGATGATCTAGCCAGCTTTCTATCCACCTTACAGTCCATTCATTCAATCCATACTTCTTTAACTTGCTGGCAAGAATACTGTGGGAGACCGTATCAAAAGCGTTGCTAAAGCCAAGGAATAACGCATCCACTGCTTTCCCCTCATCCCCAGACCCAGTTATCTCCTCATAGAAGGCACTTAGGTTAGTCAGGCATGACTTGCCCTTGATGAATCCATGCTGACTGTTCCTGATCACTTTCCTCTCCTCTAAGTGCTTCAGAATTGATTCCTTGAGGACCTGCTCCATGATTTTTCCAGGGACTGAGGTGAAGCTGACTGCCCTGTAGTTCCCCAGATCCTCCTTCCCTTTTTTAAAGATGGGCACTACAGTAGCCTTTTTCTAGTCATCCGGGACCAGGGCTGCCCCGGGGGGGGGGGGCAAGTGAGGCAATTTGCCCCAGGCCCTGGGCTCCACAGAGGCCCCCACGAGAATGGCTGAGGCTCCCTTCCCGGCCCCAGCCGGACCCAACCCCACCTCCGACCCTCTCCCGGAGCCTCAGCGCATCCAGGAGCTTCCCTGGACAGCGCAGCAGCGTGGCTCTGGCGGGGCCCTGAGCTCCGCCCTGCTCAGAGCCGCGTGGTAAGGGCACAGGGCTGCGAGCTCCAGCAGGGCCTGAATTCCCTGCACTCGGCCTGGAGCTCGCAGCCCTGCGGCTCTGAGTAAGGCGGAGCTCAGGGGCCCCGCCGGAGCCATGCTGCCACTGTTGAGTGAAGCTCCTGGATGCACTGAGGCTCCGGGTAAAGGGCAGAGGCGGGGTCGTGTCCGGTTGGGGTTGGCTAAGGGGCAGGAAGTCTCAGGGACAGTCAGGGCACAGGGAGGGGGCAGAGGTTGGGGGGGTGGCAGGGAATCGGGGGGTTGGATCATGCGCATTCCAGGGGTCTGTTAGGACTCAGCAGGGGGTAGACAGGGGACAGGGAGCAGGGGTGGGGTCCTGGGGTGGTGGTGGGGGGGTCTCTGGGGGACAGCGGGGGGACAAGGAGCAGGATGGGTCGGGGATTCTGAGGGGGGCAGTTGGGAGGCAGGAGGTGGGTGGGGGTCAGATAGGGAGCAGGGCCAGGCTGTTTGGGAGGCACAGCCTTCCTCACCCTAAAGGTCATTCCGCAGTTTGAGGTTTAAAGAAGAGCCAAGCTGTTAGCTTTTCCATTAGGGCTACCATCCCTTTCACTTCTCAAATGCCAAATTATAGTCTATATTTAATTTCAGTGCCATAGGAAGATTCATGTCAGGGGAGGGTAACTTCATTTAAAATTAGCCACTGGGGGGGGGGTCACATGAGAAGAGCAATATCCTTCCCAACCCTACCAAGGGAGACCCCCCTCCCCTGCATTCCTGAGGCTCCAGAGGGGTTAATTCAGTGGTTCTCAAACTTTCATCCTGGTGACACCTTTCACATAGCAAACCTCTGAGTGCGACCCCCCGCTTAAATATATAAAAAAGTGTTTTTAATTTATAACACTATTATAAATGCTGGAGATAAAGCGGGGTTTGAGGTGGAGGCTGACAGCTTGCTACTCCCAGTAATAACCTTGTGACTCCCTGAGAGGTCTTGACCTCCAGTTTGAGAACCCCTGGATTAATTTAATTTTAGCACCCTGTGTCCATTCACACGCATGTGCTATTTTGAGCATTTCAGTTTTCACAACATAGGCTCATCCCAGATTCTGGAACAAGTTCAAATGCTCAGTTTGTGGAGCATATACATAAGCTATACTAAAGACAAACCCATAGTAAACGTCTCCAGTTTGTAAGGGACCCCATGGAGCCAGTCTCTAGGAAACAGATAAATGCATGGAGGTTAAATCCATTAATGGCTATTAGCCAGGATGGGTAAGGAATGGTATCCCTAGCCTCTGTTTGTCAGGGGTTGGAGATGGATAGCAGGAGAGAGATCATTTGATCATTACCTGTTAGGTTTACTCCCTCTGGGGCACTTGGCATTGGCCATTGTCGGCAGACAGGATACTGGGCTTGATGGACCTTTGGTCTGACCAGTATGACTGCTCTTATGTTCTAACCTAAATGAATCTGAAGTTAATGGAGACAGATATGAGACAAGGAAGCTAGCAGAGTATCAGAAAACTGGAAAAATCTTTGACGGGATGGGCTCTGGCGTTTGGTCACAAGCTGAGGTGGTTCAAAAGTTTTGGATTTTTTTTAAGCAGAATATTTTTATTGTTTCTTTAAACAATCAAACACAGCAAGCAGCAAATATTTGACCACACACTTCTGAAAGCCCAAACCTTATTCAGGTTTTGGCAGACTAATTTCAGCTTTTCAATTAAAAAAGCCACAACAAATTTTGAAGGAAAGCAGACATTGTCCGTGATTTTTTTCTGCTTTTTAAAAACCCCTGGTTTTCGATCCAGAAAAATTTTTGACGGAAAATATTTGTCCAACCCTTTTAATGAGCTTTAGTGCCTTTTAGCACTAGCTGATGCTGAGAACCAGTGATACCTTGTAAAGAAGTTTTCTCAAAACTGGATTTGTGCTGAAATGCAGAAGGTTTATTTTTCCCAGGGCCGCCCGTGGGTGTGGAGCAAGTGGGACAATTTGCGCCAGGCCCCGCAGGGGCCCTCATGAGAATATAGTATTGTATAGTATTGCATTTTTTTTTATGGAAGGGGCCCCTGAAATTGCTTTGCCCCAGGCCCCCTGAATCCTCTGGGTGGCCCTGTCTGGGACCTTCCTGGATCGCCATGAGTTTTCAAAGATAATGGCCAATGGCTCTGCAATCACATTTGCCAACTCCTTTAGCACCCTCAGATGCAGCACAGCTGGTCCCATGGACTTGTGCTCGTCCAGTTTTTCTAAATAGTCCTGAACCACTTCTTTCTCCACAGAGGGCTGGTCACCTCCTCCCCATGCTGTGCTGCCCAGTGCAGTAGTCTGGGGAGCTGACCTTGTTCGTGAAGACAGAGGCAAAAAAAGTATTGAGTACATTAGCTTTTTCCACATCCTCTGTCACTAGGTTGCCTCCCTCATAGGGGCCCACACATTCCTTGACTTTCTTCTTGTTGCTAACATACCTGAAGAAACCCTTCTTGTTACTTTTAACATCTCTTGCTAGCTGCAACTCCAGGTGTGATCTGGCCTTCATGATTTCACTCCTGCATACCTGACCAATATTTTTATACTCTTCCCTGGTCATTTGTCCAACCTTCTACTTCTCGTAAGCTTTTTTGTTTTTAAGATCAGCAAGGATTTCACTGTTAAGCCAAGCTGGTCGCCTGCCATATTTACTATTCTTTCTACACGTTGGGATAGTTTGTTCCTGCAACCTCAATAAAGATTCTTTAAAATACAGCAAGTTAAAATGAGGAGTTTGGGGTGCAGCAGGCAGGCTGCTCAGGGATGGAGCAGAGGGCCAGAAAGGAGGATTCCCCCCAGCCCTCTCCGTACTGTTAGCAGTAAGCTCTCGGGGAGGGGAGCCCCTCACAGGTTCCCCTGGCATGACACTCACCCAAGCCCTCCAGGCTGCTGCTCAGGATGTCCAACCAGGATAAGCCTCACACCCACCTCTGAGTCATCTCAGCATTGCCTGCTGGGGAGGGGAGGGGGCTGCCACGCACCTCCTCCCTCTGCAGGCACAGCAGATGCCTCAGCCTGGCCCCGACACTGCTCCCTTGTAGCTGGCAGCGGCTGGCAAGGGAGCATGCAGCTGTACAGGGCAGCTGCCGACTACAAGGGAGCAGCACCAGGGCCAGGCTGCGAGGGGGAGGTGTGCGAGGGCGGCAGGCAGGACCAGAGGAGAGACCTGGCCCTGAACATTGGTGGAGCCGGGACCCCCAAACCCTGAATTTGCTGGAGCCCAGGCACCATGGGCCCATATAACTCGTCACCTCTGTTCATACCACCCTATTCCTGACATAATTCCCATGAACTTAATTGTCACCTATAGGTAACCACTAGTGATAGGGTACTGTTTGGCTGGCTTAGAAGCAAGATCCAGATGTTGCCAAAGTTATTGCTCTGGACTCCAGGTTTCATACAAACTACAGAAGTGATCTGGGTGTGGCTTCTGCACCAAAGTGGTGGGAATCTTGCAAAAACAGCTACTCTCATGAGACTTACAGCATATCTGCTTCCCCCAACTCACCAGTGTTGTTCTCTGGGAGCAGGCTGCACATCTGTAGGAGAATGCTGGCTACCCACCTCCACAGCTTCTTTGTGGAAGCTTCCAGATGAGGGCATTATCTATAAATCCAACAGATATCTGCCAAAGCATGGTAGCCAGTCTGTTCTTCAGCTTTCTCCACACAGCTGGGGCAGCACTCCTGTTCCCCACTGCTACTGAAACTACAAATCCCAGAAACCCTCATTCAGAACCCTATCCCTGGGGAGAGAGCTTTATTCCACTTCTGAATCTGGGAAATGGAATAAAGCACTGGGTGAGATCCAAAAATCAGGATCTGGCATTCCCGAGACAAACAATTCCCCAAAGTCAGAGATGTTCAGATAAATAGCTCTAGTTTAGACACATCTCAATGGTAGGGTACTTCCTCTCTGAACCAGAGCCATCTCAATCACATGCTCATGAATTGTGGACCAAGAAATGTACTATATTAGTTTTTTTTTATTATAAAAGGATTGAATATCAGTAGTTTAAATTCAGGAAACAAAATTTGTACTGCCTTGGTAAGTTCAAAGAAATGGAATTGTACTATGTACACAGCACCCTATAAACTAGATATAGATGGATGTGTGTATGCATATGTGCATAGACTCCAAAACTGTGGGCCAGATCCTTGGTTGGGGTAAAGAACAAGAGCTCCACTGAAGTTAAAAGACTCGTGTCAATTTACAGCAGCTAAGAATCTGACTCATAGTTGTTACAGATTGTTCTGAAAGATTTTTGTTGATAGAAAGTAAAATCCACAGAGCCTTTGAACTGACTTTTCCTTTCCATACTTTCCTGTATACACACCTTTGCAACTTCCATTAGTGCCAGTGGAAGCTGAGCATGACTCCTATATATAACTCCAAGTGGGGAATTTAGTTGAATTGCTTTGTTTTGATTTTTCTTTTCTGGCCCACACTTAACTAGGGACCTTTGAAAGCCTGGAGTGGAGGACAAAATATCAGCATTAAGCCCATAGGCTGAGCATCTTTCTTTCTTCAACTACTTATAGATACCAGTGACATGAGCAATGCTCACTTCATATATCTTTCAGAAAAGTACAATAGGATATATATGCAGACAGAATGGAAAAAGATCTTTACTCAGATTAAGATGGGGAAGGTAGACGTGTCCCTGAATATACAGAATTTGTGAATAATCACATTGTTTATTATCATTAAAATAAATGTATATGGGGTGAAAAAACCTTTGCAGTTGTTGACACTTGTTTAGTTTTCATCCATCTTAAAAATTATTTGTTTCCCATATACAGCACAGAGAGGTTGACACTTAGGGACTAATTTTATTACTAGCTATACTGGAGTTGTGTGGTCTACTGGCTAGATTTCACACTAAAAATTAATTGATTGAGGTTTTATTCCTGGTTCTGCCATCTAATCTGTGTGTGACCTTGGCCAAGTCATTTCACCTCTCTGTTCCTTATCTGTGAATGATGGTGATCATGATGATACCTACCCATCTTTGTGTAATGTTTTGAGAAGAAATATGCTTATAATCATCACTACTACAAATCACACTATATAGCTTATGAAATCAGCTTATAGATAAGGTATCTGATACTATAGCACTGAAGTCGGTGGTTACTCACAAATTTGATATAAAATCCTGACCTTCACTGTTTGCTTCTATAAAGGACACCTGATGGTCCATTGTATACTAGTTACACAACTAATAATTTCCATTAATTATTGGGATACTTTATGGAATGTATGGAACAATAACAAGGAGCCCAGGGCCACACCCAGGGCCGGCTTTACGCCGAGTTACCTGAATTGGGCCCTGCGTTGAAGAGGGCCCTGTGCCTAAGGGGCCCCTGCTCCGGGGGTCTTTGGTGGCATTTCAGTGGCGGGGGGGGGGTCCTTCTGTGCCGTGGAAGACCTGGACCAGACCCCCCACTGCCGAAGTGCCGCTGAAGCCCCCAGACCGCCACCGAGTATTCCAATCAGGCCCTGCGGGTCATAAAGACAGCCCTGCCCACACCACTCTGCCACTGAGGAAATCTACTTGCTCAATCAGTGTTACATGTAAGTTTGAAATATTTTCAAACTAAATTACATCTGCTCTGCACACCGGAAAAATCAGATTTATGATTCACCTTAACCATTTTACAAATTCATCTAGAAAACATCCTTTTTCAGTTCAATGCCTTGTTTAAAAAGTCAGCAAACGGGTACAGCTTGTAATGCTGTTAAGAAGGACAGTGAGCAGAGATGGAAAGGATCCCTGGGCCAGACCTAGGAATCCTAGGACATGTAAGCACATGGAACCCTCTTGCAGACTTGGGTAATTTGTGCAGCACACAGAGCTGTGTAAAGGAGTGTAAATCGGTGTTTTCAAAATTAGATGGAGAAAACTTAACTTAAAAAAAATCATCATCTAAGTAGCATAACTGCTTGACTGTCAAATTATTCCAGTTTCAGTATAATTTCTTTTTCTGTTGCAAATATCCATCCATTCTCAACATTTTAATATGCAAACTATCACTAAAAATTCAGGAATGTTATGAGTGTTGACAAATATATTGGAAAAAAACTTAAATTATAGGTCAATCTTCAGTAAAAAGTATTGTTGGTAATCCACCCAGTTGTGGAATTTGCACTGTAGGAGGCATATAGCAGCTATTTTAGCGCATTAACATTTTCAGATACTGTACGCTGTGGTGCAGAACTCTATCTTGCAGCAGCCTATAGTTTTCAGAGGTATGGCTAGAAAATAATTAATTCCTATAGTAGTTTGATAGCTTTAATACTAGGAAACTATTGACCAACTTCCTCACTCTTAGCTGCTAATAAAATATGTATCGTTTCAGGATTACATTTTGGTATTTATTTTTTCTGCAATACAACAGTAAATTGCTAATGAAAACAACAATTTTCCAGTTCTGTAAATTGAGAGCTTAACTTTATTACCAGCAGTTACAAGGTTGGAATCTTGCACTGCAGAGTTGGTGTAAAATAGAGCAGCTGCTCAAAAGTAACTTTGCTGGGCAATTGGATGGCTCAGGTAAGTAGCAACTAGCTACACAATCTTAGCTTTTGGTCACTGGTTCATCTCCAGCCCAAGTCAACAGTAACTGAAAGCAGTTACCATTTGATGGTTACTGAGTGGCATATATCTGAACTGAGTTTGTATTATAAGTCTTTATCATGTGGACAAGTGACCACATCCCTATCAACCGGTACTAGTTTAAAATCTCAGCAGAGAGGCCAGAGATGTAACAGCCATAGAACCCCCCGAATAATGGTTTCTCCATGGCACAGAAAGCACCTAGCACTGGCACTGCTTGTATTGGACAAAATCATTGTGCGTTATACACCTGCAGCCTCTATGGGGCCACTACTTCCCCTCTGATGCAGGTGGGCAGGCAGTGGGGTGACAAAAGCTACCCCCATATTGCACTGGCCAGAACAGCTGAACTGGCACTGTGGGGGAAGGAATCTGCATCTGGTAAAGGGCTGACACAGGTTATTTCTCCCTTGCAGCAAGGAGATACTAGGGACCATACTGTGACTCAGAGAGTCACAGTTTAGTTCTGCTCTGCTAGCAACTATACAACTATGTGCTTCTCCCTACTCATGGCAGAATGCAAAAAGACTATCTAGCCCATTATTACCCTTTTTGTGGATTGATGATGACATTCTCCAGAGCTGTCTAGACAGCATCTTTCATGGGCTCTTTATGTACTTAGAAATGTATATGCATGCTATAATATGTAGCCACCTTAACATTTTTTTACATTTTTAAATAGCAGAATATAACAGGATCTCCTGCTTATTAACACAAGAAAGTCTTATTCCCAATTATTAAAAATGTAAACAAACAAAAACTACACACTTTGCTCTCCACACCTAATACAATGAACATCTCACACAACAGATTTCTTTCAAACATATATTTGGAAATGAGGCTGTTTCACAGCTAGATCGCATGGTTGAATGTAATGAAGCCACAATCAAGGCCCACATTGAAGTAACTGTTCTTAGAGGGAATGCCACAAATTCCTCAAGATAGTACTAAAGATAATTAAATTCTGGTGCCTCCAAAATAAATGATGTTTGGCACTTAAAATTGTTATTCGTTACAGATTAACCTTTGGGGACCAAATATTTTCTCATTTGAATTCAGGCCCATTGTACTACAGAAGAAAGAAGACCAAAAGCAATTAGAAAGTAGTGGGGAAAAATGCACTGCTTTTAACTAATGGCTAACTTTCTCTCTCAAACCATCCATAGTAAAGCTTGGTGCTGAATCATCTGTGACAGGCATACTATACTACACATATATCATACAGCTCTATTAGATTTTATATTAAACATAGTACATGGTCTGATGTGAAAAGAGTCCCAAACGTGTAGGGGGCACCTTCACTGTTTTTCATATAGAGAAAGAATATAGTCAATATATGTTGCTATCAATGCCAGGTGTAGGGTGTTTCACTGCCTTGGGCTAACTGGAAATTATACCCCTGCTATAGGATCACAGTTACGCAATTAAATGAACCACCACAAAATATTTTGCTGCCTTGATTGATCTCCTGTTCTGCTTGCATGATTGAGCTGGTTCTGCTTGCTGTAGTTTGGTACAAGTGGGAAAGACAGACTTTGCCCACATATATATGGCTCTGTCAAATACTGAATGAAATAGTAATATCACACTCATGATAGTATCTCTCATTTCCATTCTAGATCTTGCCATCAAGGCTGATCTGACTCAGCATGCAGTTTCCATTCAGAACTATAACAATAAATCTTCTTTCTCATATTAATGACTATTTAAGGAGGCTCCCTGGTTCCCCACCGCGCCTGAGAGGGATGAGCCAGAGCAGGTGCCTCAGTGAGCGGAGCCACCGCCGCCTGTCCCCGCCCCCTGGAAGTCAAGGGGCGGGACAGGAAGTATAAAAGCCTGGCCCAAGCGCTTAGTTGGCGGCCGGCTGCTGGAAAGGAAAAACGCTGGAGCCTGAGCTCCCTCCGGGCCCAGCCTACCCTGTGCTCACTACCCGGAGGAACGCTGGCCTGACATGCCTCATGCTCGGTATCTGGAGGAGCGCTGGCCTGACCTGCCCCGCGCTCACTACCCGGAGGAACGTTGGCTGGACTTGCCTCAAAGTCGGTACCCGGAGGAACGTCGACCTGACCTGCCTTGCGCCCGGTACCCCGAGGAGCGGCCTGAGCTTCCCTACAACCAGTATCCCGAGGAGCGGCCTGAGCTTCCCTACGACCGGCACCCAGAGGAGCCCATGGTCTGGGACCCCCCAGATGAAACTGGCGAGAGACAAGTACCCAGAGAGGGGGAGGTCGGAAGTGGCCTGGGGGTAGCCGACCCTGGTTTGGCTCCTGAAGAGCCTGAACCCATGTCAGTGTGTTGCGGCCAGGATCCCCACTGACAGCAGCGTGCCTTTGCTGCTGCTAGGGCCCCGGGCTGGAACGCAGTGGAGTGGGAGGGCCTGCATTCCCCCTGCCACCCTCCCAAGGGTGGCAGACTCCCCCTCTCCCTGGCCTGAGGAGGCCTTCTGTGTGGACGTATGATATACTGTGTTTGCTCAGCCTGCTGAAGGCCTGAGCCTGAACTGCTACTGCCCTGCCCAGTCCAAGGGCCTGGGCTGATATACTTTGTTTGCTCAGCCTGCTGAAGGCCTGAGCCTGAACTGCTTACTGCCCCGCCCTGCCCAAGGGCCTGGACTGATATACTGTGTTTGCTCAGCCTACTGAAGGCCTGAGCCTGAACTGCTAATGCCCCATCCTGCCCAAGGGCCTGGGCTTATATACTTTGTTTGCTCAGCCTGCTGGAGGCCTGAGCTTGAACTGCTTACTGCCCCGCCCTGCCCAGGGGCCTGGGCTGATATACTGTGTTTGGAGACCCTTTATTCCCTCAACGCCTGCTGAGAGGTTAGGCCTACCCGGACTGCTGTGTGTAAGGAGGCGCCCTGGCTCCCCGCCGCGCCTGAGAGGGACGAGCCCCGACACCGCCGGCTTACACGTGGTACCAGAAGTGGGGAGTTCCGCCCAGGATGTGGGTGCGGACTCTTAACGCCGGTGAAAGGGGGGCTGCGGGAGAGGGAGCCCCCTCCCCCAAGATGGACATGTCCCAACTTGTTGCCCTTCTGACCGAGAACCAGGATAGGCAGCAAGCAACTCAGTCACGGTGGCAAGAGGAGCAGCAGGCCGCCCAGCTCCAGCAGCAGCAGCAGCTCATCGAGCAGCTGGGGACTCAACAGCGCCAGCTGACCCAGGATCTGGTTAAGCAGCAGCAGGAGTTCCAGCTGAAATGCCTCCAGCACCTTGCCGCGGAGCGGGCCCTCCGAGAGGGGGCCTAGTCGGGAGGCACCGATGGGGGCCTGAGCCCCCGCCCTCCAATCTGAATGACCACGACGGGCCCTGGCGATGACCCCGAGGCCTTCCTGGTCACCTTCGAGCGGGTGGCGACCGGTCACCTTCGAGCGGGTGGCGACCGTCACGGGGTGGAACCCTGACCAGTGGGCCTCCATCCTGGCCCCATACCTGACAGGAACAGCTCAGGCAGTCTATCGAGGCCTGTCTGCCGAGACCGCCCAGGACTATAGTCAGGTGAAATCCGCTATCCTGGACGCCCTCGACGTAAGCCCGGAGACTTTCCGACAGTGGTTCAGGGGCCTGATGTACCCCGCTGGGGCCCGGCCTCGTATGGTGGCCCAGGAGCTCTGGGAGACCTGCCGGCAGTGGTTGCAGTCCGAACATCGAACATCGGAAGAGCTGGCAGAGCAGGTGATCCTCGAACAGTTCACTCACATCCTTCCATCATGAGGAAGAGCCTGGGTCCTCCATCA